>NC_134103.1:93275660-93586256 GCF_000715075.1 Nicotiana tabacum
AACTAGAACTCTCGAGTTCAAATAAGGGCTAAACCGAAGAAATGCAAAAGTTTTTTTCCATTCTTGTTGTGTATTTACTACTCCATGTGTCTCATATTAACAGTTGTGATTATTAAAAATAGTTGTCTCAAATTATTTGTTATTTTAAAAGTTTAAGACAAAATTGATTGTTTATTTTCTTTTTTACTCTTAGTAATAATTGTTCTTGAAGATGGAGATAACATATAAATATAATAAATATTCAATAAAGAGAGAATATATCTTAAGATATAAATAAGGAAAGAATAATCTAATCTCTTTCCTAATTAATAGTAATTTTTACTAGTAAAAGAGAAATAAGACAGAGGGATTATTTTATTAGCATAGAGAAAAAGGAAAGATGGTTTGAGTAACTTTAGATCCGCCAAACTCTGGCGTGTCGCCTCGTCATCAGTACTATGGGGTTGGCCTTTGGGATTATCAAGGTTCTTGCAAGAAACCTTCATGTTATCAACCAAAAGCCACTCAATTTTAGCGTAATCTTTTACCCTTAATCGTTTAATCTGTTAAAGGTCTGATTTTGATCCATTTTCAAACTTTTCTTTTATGCCTATATTTGTATTTCTAACAAAGAGCTTATTTATATATATCTTTTCTTTTTAAATTATTTTGATTTTAATATTAGTTGGTGAAGAAAATGGAAACTGGTTCTCACGAACAAGGAATTTCACATTCATTGGCTGTTGATGAATCTATGACAGAAATGGCTTCTGGGAATTTCGGGTATTTTTTCATGCTTGATTATTTTAATATCTAAAATAAATTCGAGTTTATGTTTTATTATTTTTTAACTTCTCTTTTCTCTTTAGATGCTCGCATTATAGAAGGAGATGCAAAATTAGAGCACCTTGTTGTGATGAGATATTCGATTGCAGGCACTGCCACAATGATTCAAAGGTCTAAACTTTTTTCCTTTTCACCAAAAAAAGAAAAAGAAAAAAAGAGAGTTGGTTTTTATATCTTCTGTTGTAAATTGTAATCAGCTATAAGCTTTTTTTATCCTTTCAAATTTGAGCAGAATTCGTTGGAAGTTGATCCACTCAAACGGCACGATGTTCCTCGCCATGATATAAAAAGGGTTAGTAGTTTTTATGCCACCTTTTTCCTGCTCTATAAAGATTCAATTTGTATGAAGGTGAAGGTTCTGATCTTTGTAGTTACGTACTTAATGTGCAGCCCGGTGCACGAAGCATCTCGCGTTTATGGGTTGTGATCAACCTACCCTAATGCAAACATCGGTGGCTAATTTTACGGCACGAACTCATGACCTACATGGCATACGGAGACAACTTTACCGTTGCTCCCAGGCTCTCCTTCTAGTTTCATACTTGTGGAACTACTAATATTAGCCTGCTGAGTTTCTCGTATTTGTTATCTTTAGTTATATATGGATAATTGCTACTTTTTGACGTGGATACACTATTTAATTCGTCACCAGATGATTATTTTATGTAAATAGGGATGTTACTAACTATTTTCTTTATGTTTGTTTCATCTCTTTATTACATTTCCTATGAAAGCTATAGTGGCTGAACCTAATAAGATAGAAATTACAACCCAAGAAGTAATAAGTATTTGGTCATGTACTTGGAAACCCCCTATTGGCAAGTCGAAATTTCGCCAAATTGAGAATGCAGTAGGTGAAATAAGGAGTATGCGATCAATGCCTTGGATTTATTGAGCGATGGTTTTTCAGAACCATATTTAACTAATACCACCAGAGTAGTTGCGTTCTACTTCTAGTCAGCCATGAACTAGATCAGAATTATTGGTGTACGTACAAAGTTCTGCATTGGTAGCCAAAAAATTGGGAACCTACATGTACAGTGTAGGGATCTATTAATGGTGTGAGGCCTTTTGGGAAAACCGTGCGAGCTTGGCCCAAAGCGGACAATATCACACCATATTAAGAGTATCTTTGCGTTGGTTGAGCCCAACATGAATCTTTCTCAGCAAGTCCGCAAGAAGTGATCCCATTTTTTATCGGGTCTGAATAAAGACCAAAAGTCTTGAGTGACCGATCCTGCGAAACAACTAAAAAGATAAAAAAACATCATTAATTCATCATACTCGTTTCTAATAAACTAGAAAGAGTTGAATGAGGAACCATTCTGTTTCATCTGTGTCAGTTTAAGTTTCCTCTGCCATGTTAGTTAAATTTCTTTTGATGTGAGAATGAATGTGTGTTTGTTATATTTTCTTGTTTTTCATTCCTACTTTGTCGACTATTTCAACAATTAAGCTCCATATGATTTTTTTTCCAGGTCATTTGCTCATTATGTAACACAGAACAAGATGTGAGTTTTCTGGAAGTTAATAACTTATTCAGGTCATTATATATTTATGTTTGTTGCAGCATGGTTAAAACTGGTTTTTAACCCTGATTGCGCTTTAGGTTCAACAAATATGTGTTAATTGTGGGGTTTGTATGGGGAAGTACTATTGCTCAAAATGCAACTTCTTTGATGATGATGTAAGTTTCTGAAGATCATTCTACTCAAACGTTCTTGGTTCACTGTATGTCGTATTCTTAATCTTGCTAATTTCTATTTTTAGGTTTCCAAGGATCAATACCACTGTGATAAATGTGGAATCTGCAGGTTCATGTCTTACTAATATTGCTCTAAACTTTCAGTTCTTTGATACATTTTCCTAAACATTTCCGTTCATTTGAACACAAAGTCAACGATATCTGAGACATTGACCTAGTCATAAAACATTTTATCTGAAATCTCTCCTGCCGACCATTTTTAGTATGAAATGGAAAAACACTTGTTGGTTAATTCTCCATAAATGCTTCATCTCGTTCATTAGAATTTACTTGTGGGCTGTGGTTGATCATGGATAGTATTGGAGTGAAAATTAGGACATATTACTTAACATGCTCATCATCCATTTTACGTTTGAAGTGTGTTATATCGTGTCTAATATTTTCCTTTTTTTTTTTTTCATTTCCTGCTCAAAATGCTTAAATGCATAACTGGTGGCAACAATAATTTCTTTCACTGCAACAGATGCGGTGAGTGAGATGCTTTACTCTTATGGATGAAATACTATTCTGCAACAAAAGCTCCTACGACCATCAGTTTTTTGTTTAGTTGATTAGTTACAGAAACAGAAAATCTGTTAACCTTTCCTTTTTCCTGCTTTTAGAGTGCTGTTATTCAAATCTGATGAAGGAATCACATATTTGTGTAGAAAGAGCAATGCACCATAATTGCCCTGTTCGCTTTGAGGCAAGCGCTAAATTTGAGGAAAAACGAAATTTTAGAAGGTGTAATTGAAATGGCAATTTATTTATTTATTGCTGGTATCACTTTGTGCAGTATATTTTTGACACTACAAAGAACATTACTGTCTTGCCTTGTGGACACACAATGCATCTGGAATGTGTGATGCAAATGGAACAGCATTTCCAATAAGCTTTCAGTTATTGTTGTTCTTATGTTGTAAGTCTACTGAAAGATACTGATTCCTAAACCTGCCCCCCTTCAAATCCCGTCGTTTTAACAATGTGGGGACGCAGGTATATATTCTTGTTCTGTTTGCTTATGATCATATTATGATATGTCTCGTGTTTGGGAAAAACTAGACCAGGAGGTACGCATATGACAACTTGATTAAAATTATTTTCAAATATCTTCTTCACACTGATTAACTTCATCTATATTCTACTTCTAGGTTGCATCAACACCTATGCCTGAAATGTATCAAAATAAGATGGTGAGAGAAAGTCATATCTACCTTTGTGATTTTATTCAAGTATGATACTCTTATTTTACATTTGAATTTCTGTTTCAATTGTTCAGGTTTTGATTCTTTGCAGTGATTGTGGGAAAACATCAGAGGTTAACTTCCATATTGTCGCACGTAAGTGCCCTAACTGTAAGTCCAATAACACAAGGCAGACGAGAGGAGGCCCCGGTTCATGCTCATCTAGCATTGAAGAAATGGTTAGCTGAGGTTTAAGGTTCTTAAATTAAATGGAGACCTAAGAGTTGCATTCTGTTTCCTGTTGCTGTTGTCAAATGTCAACCACCGATCGTTGTATCAATGTTCAAGGCAAGTTTAAGGCAACATCATTTGGAGGTTGTTGATTTAGCTGTGGACTGTGGATCTTTTGGCTTTATCCTGTACAACAACAATAACTACGCTTAAATCCCAAATAAATTGGGAAACCGAAGTGTATTGAAAATTGGGATGGTTTGGTTCATTGGCCCAACAATACCCTGGGATTAGGTTCAATTCTAGTCTAGAATTAGAAAGAAGACCAAATAGTCTAAGGCTTGTTAGTGAGCTAGTCTAACCAAAAATCCTTCAGCCATTTTTAAATAATTAGATCTTTTCTTATTTTCATCCTAAATTGCAAATTTTATTGCTTTTGTGTTCCTTATGCTTTAGGGACACCACGTTTTTTTCCTTTTCTGATTGCCATTATCAGTAGATAGGGTTCACCAAAGATGTGCTTATTTAACTTTATCAAGCTTATTATTATTAAAATATCCGTCTGTTATAGCTTAGTGATGTATAAAGTGGAAGTAGAACCATGTAGTCTTAGATTCCAATCTCAATGTTGCCAAAAAGAAAAAGGAAAAGAATTTCTATTATGCATTTCTCTTGGGTTTCTTTCCAGCAAGCACTTTGCCTTGACAAAAGATTCAGAACAAATCATATGTAGCAAGTTTTTTGCTTTAGCCAAAATAAGAACAATAAAGAGAATTTAACGTTAACAGCCATCTTTGTTACTTCAAATACGAAATTAAAGAATAATGATCTCAAACAGTAGCTCCCGGTGCCATAAGATAGACCGGTCTCTTGTTTAGCGGTTGCATTGGCCTTGCGTTACTTGCAGCATACTGCAATCAAAAGTAGATTATAGTATCAAAAATCCAAGCGTACAAGCGAAAGACTCTACCTATCCAATATTAACAATGAAAGAAACTCAGTGCAGATAGGAAAATATAGAGGGTGAAATTAAAAAATAGCAAGATTTACAAATGGTAATTGAAAAATAGCCACAATTTAAAAATTAATCGAAATTTAGCTACTTTTCATGTAAAGATAAATTTGAACGAAAACACTGTTCAAAATCCGAAAAATATTCCAGTATAATATACTGGAGTTCCAACATAAAATGCTGGAGTACTAGTATAATATACTGGTCCAGCATAATATGCTGGAAGTTTATACACAAGTGTTCAAATATCTAGTATATTATATTGGAACTTTCCGTGTATTGGAGTTTCAGCATAATATGCTGGAAGTTCATACACAGGTTCACCAATATCCAGTATATTATGCTGTAACTTTCCATGTTGCAGCAAAATAGTGGTTACTTTTCAATGACTTTGCAAATGTTGGCTATTTTTCAATTACCAGTCCGAAAATTGGCTAGCCCGTGTTATTTCCACGAATATAGACACTTAGTGGCCCGCAAGGGTTGGCTGAGTTGGTTTGGGTGAGTAATTTCCCACATGGGAGACCTGAAATCAATCACCGACCGCCTCCTCAGTTAGAACCCGTCGCATCAGGTTTGCCTAGTGCGGTTTACATCTCATGTATGATTTGCAAGCCATTGCACAGTGATTATGTTACTCAGTACACACCCGAAAGGTAGGGGTTGGGGGTTTCCTGAGAATTTTTCAAAAACATATAAAATATAGACACTTGCGATGGTTGACGAAAGTCATTCTCTCGAAAAATATTTTCTACGAGGAAGTCGTTGGCATTTGGTTACCAGAGAAAGGGGAAATGGACTTCTAATCTCATGAATGGACGGACGTCATTTTCATTACAATTACCATAATGTTTAATTTCATGTGGCTTACTCAATCCATCAACCTTTAATACTCAAATATTTTATTGAAACACTATCTCATTTATTAATAGTCTTTAATTAATATATACTAGTAGAAAATTAATATTATTCATAGTAAATGACTTCCGTCATATACCTAACACAACTCTTTGTGGAGATAAGGAAACTTACATCATGAACGGCTTCTCTAAGCAATTTAACTTGATCTCTTGAAATAGTCCGTACCTAATTTTGATTCAAGTTGCAGTATATATCAAATAATTTATCTTGATCTGAATAATACGTTAGTAAATGAGGACTTAATTAGTGTGTCAAGTTGCTACCTTCTTTTTGATAGACCAAATGACTCCTTCAGTGCAAGGAGGAACTGTGAGTGAACCCACATATCTATAATATTTTCTGCTACCAATCTTGATTTCTCTGGGATTAATCATGCCCGCATTTTTCACTTCGTCCTTTTTGTCAATCATAGATGATATATTTCTTATCAACTGCCAACAAAATTAATGGTACCACTTGCGTTAGAAAATAGCACACTTTCAGCTTTCAAAAAGTGAGAAGTTAAATTGGGGTTAGGTTAAAAATTTTGATAACTGCATGCAAGAAAGAGTAGGTACGTTTATGTTAAATAATTTGATTAGTAGTTACGTGAAAGATTTGGTATGTTTAATCTACTCTTCCACTTGAGTAAAAATATCCAATGTTAACATTGACTAGTTTAGATATATTAACTATGCAAGAATCCAAGAACTGATTTCCTCTCTTAACTTCCTGAATAATTTGATTAGTGGTTACAAGAAAGAGTTAGTAAGTATAATTTATTCTTCCACTTGAAGTAAAACATATATCCAATGTCAACCATCGACAAGTATAGATATGTTAACCCTGCGAAAACTGCTTTCCTCCCTCCGTTTCTGCTTTCATTCAATAAGTTGTTTAAATATCATTTTCAACTAGTACTGATCAGTAATAGAGGGGCTCAATCAGAGGAGAAAATCTGTCTTTTACCAAAATCTAAAGAATTTCCTGTGATGAGTAAGCACAACAAGGAGAATCGGAATTTAAAACTGATAATGTTGAATATCTATGCATTCACTACATCTTTGTCACTTAAGAGTATGGACTTATACAAATTTATATCTTAAGACATACTCTGTGTTGCAATTTATTTGTCTTACCTTCTTTATTTTCAATCTGTTTCAAAAAAATATCATTTTTCTTCTAACATACTAGATGACAAGTTTAAGACCGTAAGATTCAAAACATTTTGGTTCACTATATATATCTTTAGTTTAAGACCATAGGGTAAACTTAGTGTTTTCAGTCAAACTAAAATATATGAAAACTAAAATGTGGAGTATTATAATATTATATATACAGAGGAGCTTTACCTTAGAGAGAAATTTGTCGGGTTTGCCAAACTTGTAGAGGACTCCAATCACAGCTATCTTATTTGTCGCATTTTCGTTTAAGTGAACCATATGCATTTCCATGGCATACCTGTCCCAAAATATATAACATTATATTAATAAAATAGGAATTAAACTTATCCAATTTTTATAAGGATGCTTAGCGTAAAGCTGACAAAGTAGAGGGACAGAAAAATAAAGGAATATATTCTCCTACTTTCTGCCATTAACAGTATGCTCTGAAGGAGAGTGCCAGTGAGCTTGCTGTAGAGGATACTCTGTTCCATTTATCAAAACAGATCCAGCGTCCCCATGCCATTGTAACTGCAACAATACCATTTATCATTGATTACATCTTTAGTTGAACTTAATTAATGCTTTGTTTTCTAAAATATTCTACATATATATGTCTTGTATCAACTCCGCCAAACTCACATTAACAGTCCTAAGCACAGATAAAGGAGGAGGGTTACCATACCCCATGTGATTATTAAAATAAAATTGAATTGGTAAGAGAGGAAAAATCAGTTTTTTTTTTCTTTTTCTTTTGTGAAACATTGTAACGTGAAGAAAGGCAGATTTTTCTATAACACCGAAAAAATACAATAAAGTAATCATTAATAAAGGAAAGAGAGATGTTAAAGTCGGTAAGCATCTTTAAGATTACAGAAGTGCGTGTAACATTCTCAAAATACAAAGAATAAAACATTAGACTCGTCTTGTAATTAGCAATTTTTTATTTGGGTCACCGACCAGCTGTCTCTAAACTTAGCTGTCAACAGCTTTTATAAGAAAACTATTTTTAAAAAAAACGAAAAAGGCATTTCTACCACACTAATTTCATACTTAGGAAAATCTAGGTATATCTTATAAATATGACTATTAACTAAATTTTTATTATATAAAAATATAATACATTTATACATCTTTTTTACACATTTTTACTAAATATTTGCATAAATCAGATTGGCCGCAGTTGATGAAATACTAAAAACTATATGAATATTTATTATGCGGAAATAGAAAATAGGTATACATGTTTTCCTTAGCTATTTTACTAGAATCTGCATTTCTTAATCGGAGGTATCTTTTCGTAACTGAATTTTTTATTAAAATCTTGAAAAGTCATCAAGCTATTCTTTTCATTTTTTTGTTGTATGCTAATATGAACATACTCGTTGGTTTTTCTTACAAAATAAAGGAATAACAAAAAACGCGACTGTAAATAAAAATCCTCTAGCTATAATATGACATGAAATATATAATAAACTATATGATTGTATTCTAATATTATGTGTTTAATAGTGAGAAAGTTTATTTCATTTCTAATAATTATCATGTCATACATGAGTATATTTGAAATTATTTTATCATAATTATATTTGTAAATTTTAACTAGAACTAATGTGAAAAAAATTGTCCATGATCTTCTAGCAAAAACAATAAGTTAAAGCAAAGGACGTAGTGGACAAAAGAAATAATACAATAAACGTAATTTTCTTTGATTCATCTCAAAATTTAACTTATTCCAAATAATATTTGAATTAACCACCTAACATAAATAACAACAACAACAACCCAGTAGAATCCCACTAATGGGGTCTGGGGAGGAGTAGTGTGTACGCAGACCTTACCCCTACCCCAAAGGAGTAGAGAGGCTGTTTCCGAAAGACCCTCGGCTCAAGAAGACACAAAGACAAAATGACAAGAGGAGACAACATTAGTATCACCACAACAATTATAGAAAAAATAGGAACACCATGAAATGCAAAAGAAAGATGCAAAGCAAAGATGATAGCTAGTAAATATGATATGCACTAAAAAGCGAAGTAGTAAAATACAACATTGTCACTAGCTACCCTAGACAAAAACCCTACGTGGCTAGTCCCACAATGGTACGAAGTAAGTCAAGACTCAACTACATCCTAACCTACAACTCTAATACTCGACCTCCACATCTTCCTATCAAGTGTCATGTCCTCAGAAATTTGGAGTCTCGCCATATCCTATCTCATAACCTCTCCCCAATACTTCTCAGGCCGCCCTCTACCTTTTCTCGTGCCCTCCACAACCAGCCGCTCACACCTCCGTACCGGAGCATCTGGGCTTCTCCTTTGAACATGTCTGAACCATCTAAGACTCGCTTCCCGCATCTTGTCATCAATGGGAGCCACGTGCACCTTCTCCCGAATAACATCATTCTTAATCTTATCTATCCTAGTGTGCTCGCACATCCACCTCAACATCCTTATTTCTGCTACTTTCATCTTCTGGATATGTGAGTTCTTAACGGGCCAACACTCAGCCCCACCGCTTTATAGAACTTACCTTTGAGTATTGGTGGCACTCTCTTGTCACACAGGACTCCAGATGCTAACCTCCACTTCATCCATCCTACCCCAATACCGTGTGTGACATCCTCGTCGATCTCCCCTACCCCCTGGATAACCGAACCAAGGTACTTGAAGCTGCCTCTACTCGAGATGACCTGTGATTCAAGCCTCACATCCACGCCCACTTCCCTTGGCTCAGCGCTAAATTTACACTTCAGGTATTCCGTCTTCGTCCTGCTCAACTTGAAACCCTTAGACTCAAGAGCCTGTCTCTAAACCTCTAGCCTCTCGTTAACACCGGCTCGCGACTCATCAATCAGAACTATGTCATCGGCAAATAGCATGCACCATGGCACTTCCCCTTGAATATGGTGTGTTAATGCGTCGATCACGAGGGCGAATAAGAACGGATTGAGCGCAGAACCTTGGTGTAACCCCATTACAACCGGAAACTGCTCAGAGTAGCCTCCTACTGTCCTAACCCGAGTCTTAGCCCCATCATACATGTCCTTAATTGCCATAATGTAGGGAACCGATACACCTTTTGCCTCCAGGCATCTCCAGAGAACTTCTCTAGGAATCTTGTCATACGCTTTCTCTAGATCAATAAAGACCATGTGCAGATCCTTCTTCCTCTCTCTGTATAGTTCCACCAACCTCCTAACAAGGTGTATAGCTTCTGTAGTAGAACGACCCGGCATGAACTCGAACTGGTTGTCGGATACAGACATTGTCATCCTTACCCTCACTTCAACCACCCTCTCCCACACTTTCATGGTATGACTCAGTAATTTGATACCTCTATAATTGTTATAACTCTGGATATCACTTTTGTTCTTATACAATGGGACCACCGTACTCCACCTCCACTCATCCGGCATCCTTTTCGCCTTAAAAATAACATTAAACAACCTACTCAACCACTCCAAACCTGCTCTCCCCACACACTTCCAAAATTCCACCGGAATCTCGTCTAGCCCGGTCGCTCTGCCCCTACTCATCTTACGCATAGCTCCCGCGACCTCATCAACCTCGATACGCCTGCAGTACCCAAAGTCACGGTGACTCTCGGAATGCTCCAATTCGCCTAGCACAATATCCTGATCCCCTTCTTCATTCAGAAGTTTATGAAAGTAAGTCTGCCATCTCCTCTTAATCTGGGCATCTTCCATTAATACTCTACCATCTTCGTCCTTGATACATCTCACTTGGTCCAAATCCCAAGCCTTCCTCTCTCTCCACTTGGCCAGCCGGAATAACTTCTTCTCCCCGCCTTTTTCCCCAGTTCCTCGTACATACGACCATATGCAGCAGTCTTAGCCTCTGTGACCGCCAGCTTAGCCTCATTCCTAGCTGTCTTATACCTCTCCATGCATGCTCGCCTCTCCTCCTCATCTATGTTCCCCACTAACTTCAGGTACGCCAACTTCTTAGCTTCCACTTTACCTTGAACCACTTTATTCCACCACCAGTCTCCTTTGTGCCTACCAGAGACGCCCGTCGAGACTCTTAACACCTCTCTCGCAACCTCCCTAATACAATCTGCTGTCGCTGACCACATAGTGCTCACGTCACCGCTGCTCCTCCAAGCTCCTATAGCCGACAACCGCCCTTCCAACTCTTGGGCTTTATCCTTAGTTAAGGTTCCCCACCTGATTCTTGGACTTCCTCGAGTAGACTTTTTCCTCCTCTTTAACATAATACCAATGTCCATCACCAAGAGCCTATGTTGCGTCGCGAGTATCTCACCCGGAATCACCTTGCAATCCTTGCACATTCCTCTGTCACCTCTCCTAAGGAGAAGATAGTCAATCTGAGTCTTCGTCACCGCATTTTGAAAAGTAACCAAATGCCTCTCCCTATTTGGAAAGCTAGAGTTCACAATCACCAACCCAAAAGCCTTAGCGAAGTCCAACAACGATGTACCTCTTCCGTTCCTCTCCCCAAAACTGAAGCCTCCATGCACCTCGCCATAACCACCTGCAGTCGACTCAATATGCCCATTGAAATCCCCTCCTATGAATAGCTTCTCAGTAGGCAGAACCTGACGCACAATCTTATCTAACCCCTCCCAGAAGCGTCGTTTAACCTCCTCATCTAGGCCCATATGCGGTGCATAGGCGCTAACGACATTTAGGGTGCACTCTCCAACCACCAACTTAATAATCATCAATCTATCATTCTCTCGTCTAACCTCGACCACAGACTCTCTAAGTTCCTTATCCACCAAGATGCCCACTCAATTCTTACCTTTCTGGACTCCTGGGTACCAAAGTTTATACCCGTCCGCGTCCTTCGCCCTCGACCCTACCCACCTAGTCTCTTGGACACACGCTATATTGACCCTCCTTTTCTGGAGGATCTTCACCAACTCAATAGACTTACCCGTCAATGTACCTACGTTCCATGACCCAATTCTCAACCTATAGACACCATTGTTCCCTTTACCTCCCTTGCCTTCTGCCCTACCTTCTAACCCCTGCCCTACCTCCCGCCCCACCCCCCGAGGACATGACCTCACTCGACCATCCCAGACCACATCCACTATAGTTACGGCAGAGTAAGGGGAATCACTATCACGCACAATATAACAGACCAAACCAGAAAAAGATAAGTTACAACTACATGCACACTAATACGATGAATAAACTAATACGAACTAAGTGGAAAACAATTTAACTAACACAACAAAGGTAAATTAGAAAACGGGAGGTACCAACTCACACGAGTCCAATATTAACAAATAGCAAATTTTAAGTAAGAACAATAGAACCTGAAGTCACAACGAGTGCTGAGAAAGGTGTTGTCCACAATAGCTATATTTTGAAAGTTTCTGCCTGCTTCGCCTGAGGCTCGCTGGAAAATAGTGTCTGCCACCGCCGCTAGGCTAGGTTAGTGCGCTAGAAAATAGGGGAACGAGGTGGAAGAGACGAGGTATAAGGGAGAGAAAGAAGGGAGAAAAAGGAAAGGGAAGAGGGAGGGGAGATCTGGGGAGCAAAAAGGGGGACAAGAAAACAAGAAAGAAAGGGAGGGGGAAAAGGGAAGTAACGGGAAGAAGGAGAAAGCATGAGAGAGAAAGAGAGGAAAAGAAGATAAGGGGTGGGGTGGGGCGGGGTGGGTCTTACCTGGTCCGCCGGAGGTCCGGTGATTTAGAGAGAAAGAGATGTGTGAATATATAATACATATTTTTATATGTATTACTCAGGCAATGGACCTTCATATGGTTGAAGGTACCGCAGGATAAAGAAAAATTACAATAAAATATATATTTTTATTTATATTATATTAAAATGATCGAGCTTGATATTTACACACACACACACACACACACACACACACACACACACACACACACACACACACACACACACACACACACACACACACACACACACACACACACACACACACACACACACACACACACACACACACACACACACACACACACACACACACACACACACACACACACACACACACACACACACACACACACACACACACACACACACACACACACACACACACACACACACACACACACACACACACACACACACACACACACACACACACACACACATTAATTAAAAAGTTATAATAGAAAAAAATAAAAAAATATAGAAAGACGTAGATTGAAATAACCTATGACTATTTTTACTTTGGGGTAAGTTAAAAAATAAAATAAAGTAAAAAATTACTTATGATATTAACAATTTGATGACTTTAAAAAATTAAAAATATACCAAACAACAAAATAAGATCTCTCATAAAATACACAATTTATTTATAAAGTAAGAAAATAATTATATTATAATAAAATCGTATTAATTTTGACAATCTATATTTACTCTTTTAGTTGAAAGTTGAAAATATTTAAAATTTAAATTTAAGTTTAAACTGAGAGATAAATTCAAGAGAGGCTGCAAGGCTTAGAGAGAAAATCAAGTTGATTGAACTAACGAACATAATATTATCGGTCTCTTCTCTATTTACCAAGAAAAAAAGTAAATGAATATACTTACAATATTAGTCTGATGAGTTTTAAAAAATTAATAAAATTTTGAGCTTGAGAAGAATAAGATCTTAAATAAAATACAAAAATATATATTTATAAAGTAAGACAAAAGTAAATCTATATATTATTAAAAGAATGACAATATGCAATATGGATAAGCTAAGTGGAAACTAAAACACATAGCAAGTTAAGATAATATCAACCAGTGAGAATAATATCCATATATTGCTCGATCATACCATGTTTTTAAGATGATTTTCATCTTACCAAACACCAAAGCATGGCTTGATCATGAAAAATATTAACTTGAAAATCATTTTTCCTCATATCAAACACACCTTAAAAAGAAAGCAATTTGCCACTAGTAATTAGCAAGAATATTAAGCCTAATGGTAAGCTAATAAAAGATATGATAATTTAATATATAAATAAATAATGTATAATTCAATAATAATAAACAAAAAACAACAAGAGGAAAACATATAAAATAAAAAAATTCAGGTGTAGGTAACATAGCAAAATAATGTTGATTTAAATTTAAAATGAGAAAATTATTTGAATTCTAAAAATAAAAGTCATAGTATTGTATATGGATACATCACATAAATAAAGCCAAAAAAATATTTAAAATATAAGAATTTCAAGCAGCAGATTAAAACTCTAAAAATATAATTAAACTTCATATATGTAATCTCAATAATTAAATTAAAACTTGATATATGTTGGGGGGAAATAAGGAAAACGTAATTGCTTATTACATATGGCAAATATATTAATTTTGAAATATATTAGTTTTAGAATAAAATATACATATTCATTTAAGTATAATATATTCTTATTTATTTATCTAGAAGGTTATTCAACAACCGATTACAAAAATGTATCCCTTCATCACTAATCAAGGCGCGTGGAGTCCCAAACTTCGAGAATATATTCCTCTTCACAAAAGTAGCTATCGCTTTGGAATCATTGGTTCGCAATGCAATCGCCTCTACCCATTTTGACACGTAGTTAACTGCTAGCAAAATATATTTGTTCCTCTGGACAATGGGAACTGTCCCATAAAGTCTATCCCCCACATATTAAAAATCTCTAACTCCGGGATGTTATTCAAAGGCATCTCATGCTTCTTAGTGATTGTCCCTGTTTCTTGACACTGGTCACACTTCTTCACAAATGCATGGGTATCCTTGAATAATATTGCCAAAAGAACCCAGATTGTAACACCTTTGTAGCTGTCCCATCGCCTTCATAAGGCGAGGCATGGCAATCATACAACACTAATGTTTAAATTCTCAGTCATTTCAAAAATATTATTATATCATCTGCTTTACTTTTCTTTTAAACCAGTAAGGCTCTAACCTGACCCTGTCACTACTCTACCGATTTTAGGCTTGACACTTATTGGGTACCGTTGTGGCGTACTCATACTACACTCTGCGCATCCTTTTATGCAGATCCAGGTTCTTTCCACCAGACTAGATGCCAGTGAGCCGGACCGTACGTGGAGACTTCTAGGTATGCAGACCTCGGAGTCCCTCTCTATCCTTACTATGTTGTATTACTTATCTTTCTTTAGACTCTGATGTATAGAGACACTTAGTATTTGCTCTTAGAAGCTTGTGACTTGTTTCCAACGGGTTTGGGAGTTGTAATTATTGAATGACATTTTTATATCTATATATCATGTGTTGAGATGGGAGTTCAGTTTATTACTCATTGATTCCGTAAATTGTTAGGATTACCTAGTGTTAGAAACTAGGTGCCATCACGACACCATACAGAGGGGAAAATGGGGTCGTGACACAGTCTCTCCAAAGGCGGAACCATAATTTGTATATTTGAGTTTTATCCAAAAATATTCGTAACTAGGATTTAATTCTTTTAACTTCATAGCGTTTTTCCAATTGAGTACCTTTCAATAAAAAATAAGATGATACATGTAAAAGTCGGATCATAATTTGACATGATTTTTATTCTTTCATATTCTTCGTGCATCGCGTGTGTTCTAATACTTGTTATATTAAAAGGAGGATAATGAAGTATAATATCCAGCCAAGTGATATATTGAGAAAAGTCACTTGATACTTTAAAGTCAAAATCTAATAAAATATAGGATAAAATCTAATAAGGACTATCAATACAAATTTTGAACTGATAATATATATATAAAGAAGAAAGTAGTTTTCAATGCAAATAATATCTCCAACATAATCTACTATTATGACCTGGCAGGTAGTTTTGAGTATTACAACTTCGTTTTCTCATTTACTGCTCAACTTATGCTTTACAGTTATTTTATGACTTACCGGGTTAATTGGTTCGGGTCTGGTGAGGTTTTGGAATGAATTGAAACACTTAGTTCCAAGGTTTAAAGTTTAAGTTAAAATAGTGATCGGATATTGACTTATGTGTAAACGACCCCGGAATGGAGTTTTGATGATTCCAATAGCTACATATGGTGATTTTGGACTTAGGAGCATGTCCGAAAAATTATTTGGAAGTCCGTAGTGGAATTTGGTTTGAAATGGCGAAAATTGATTTTTTCAAAAAGTTTGACGGGGGAATTGACTTTTTGGTATCGGGGTCGGAATCTAATTCTGAAATTTTTTATAACTCTGTTATGTCATTTATGACTTGTGTGCAAAATTTGAAATCATTCTGGATTGATTTGATGTGTTTCGGCACAAGATATAGAATTTGAAAGTTCAAAATTCATAGATTTTAATTTGAGGTGCGATTGGACGTTTTGATGTTGTTTGATGTGATTTGAGGCCTCGGGTAGGTTCGTGGTTATGTTATGGAACTTGTTGGTATATTTGAACGAGATCCCGAGTGGCTCGGTGAGTTTCGGGGTGAGTTTTGAGCGCTGTCCGGGCATTTCGGCACTCAAATGTTGTTATCAAACTTTTGAAAAAGTGTGAACCACATAATTTTAAGTGCTGACGCACTTCAGAGGAAAAGTGCGAACCACAGAGAACAAGTGCGGACCGCACAATTTTGTGTGCGGCCGCACTTCAGGGGTTCGGCAGGTTCGATGGTCCGACTTCGGAGGCTTATTTCGTTTAATCTACAACGAATTTGGAGATGATTCAAAAACGAAAGTTGAAGCCATTATGTGCATTTTAGTAAAGTCTGGTACTATAGAGTGTTGAAGTGCGGCCGCATAATTTGGTGTGCGACCGTAGGACCTGGAATGTGCGGACCGCACAAAACAATGAGGAATCAGATTTTTGTACTTAATAAACGAGAGTTAGAGTATTATTTCATATTTGGACTTTGGGAGCTCGGTTTGTGGCGATATTTCGTGGGATTTTCAAGAAATTCATCGGGGTAAGTGATTCTAACTCGGATTTGGTTAACATACATGAATATATCATTGTTTTCATCATTCAATTATTAGTTTGAGATGGAAATTTGGGAAAAATTATAGAAATTTCATAAAACAATTTTTTGAGATTTGAATACGGATTCGGAGTCGGATTTGAGTGAAACTAGTATGGTTGAACTCGTAATTGAATGAGTTATCGAATTTTGTGAGTTTCGTCGTATTCCGAGATGTGGGCTCCACTGGGCAATTTTTGGAGTGTAATTTCGGATTTTGTGAAAAATATTAGTATTTTGATATGGAATTAATTTCTATAATTATATGGACTAAACTAAATTAATTGTGGCTAGATTCGAGCCATTCAAAAGATGATACACGCTGAATGGAATCTCTGGAGCATTGTTTAGCTTGCTCGACATTGGATTCGTCTTGTTCGAGATAAGTAACTTTTCTAATCTTGGAGCTGAGGGTATAAACCCTGAATTACATGTGTTATGTGTTTGATGTTGAGGTGATGTACATGCTAGGTGATAGGCCTGTGGGCGTACACTGTGTGAACTGTGTAGTTACCTGAACTTATCTGAAATCATGGAAATCTCTACGTACTAGAGCTATTGAGATTCGCACATCAATGGGGGAAACTGCCTACCTACTGGTTTATGGTACTAAAGTTGTTATTCCCGCTAAAGTGGAAATTCCTTCTTTAAGAATCACTCATTCATGTTCATTCATTTCATATCATCTCTGAGTCTTTATTGCTATTTATTGATTCATCATATCATCATTTTTGGGCTGATTTTCATGACATTGTGAGCCCGAAAGACTGGAGAGATTGATGACTGAGTGAGGCCAAGGGCCTGATTGTGAGGATGATTACGGGATCAGGTTGCACGTCGTAGCATGCCATATTGGCTTTATATATATATATTATTATTATTTATGGGATCGGGTTGCACGCCGCAGCATGAGTGACTGATTTTTGCCATGATTGGCTTGTTATAGCACTTTGGCTGAAGGAACTTCTCCGGAGTCTACACATAACCCAAGTGAGCGCTAGTACCTACCGAGTGTGAGTGCCGAGTGACTTGGGATGATTGAGTGACTGTGAGGCATGAGTGACTGGGAGGACTAAATGACTGAGAGGATTGAGTGACTGGGAGGACTGAGTGAAATGATACTCTGAGAGTATGCATATGGTTTTATCACTGAGGTGCATCGCATTGACATGCACACTTGACATACATGCATAGAGATGCATTTTTCTCATATTATATGGTATCACGTTATTCATGACTTCTCACACATATTGGCATATGGGCATAGTGATGCATTTTTCATTGGCTATGTGAAAAGAAAATAAAATTTTTTATTTATTGTTGAAAGGAATTTTTGAAAAATCATAGTTTTCATACTTACTCATATTTTTGGTGATTTTCGGCAAAGGATTTGAGTTTTACTGTTATACTTGAAAAGAAAATGTTTATTTTTCGGAATTGTATACGAGTTGAGCATTCTATTATTGAGTTATTACTTGTGCTGCTTTAAATTGTATTGTTATGAGATGTTATTGGTTATTGGAGTGAACTCTGACCTTCGTGTAAGCTCGTCACTATATTCAACCTAAGATTAGGTTTGTTACTTATTGAGTACATGGGGTCGGTTGTACTCATATTACACTTCTACACCTTGCGTGCAGATGTTGGTTGTTGATGATGCTATGTTCGTTGGGAGCTGGATCTGAAGATGTACCTGCGTTCCGGTTGTAGCTGCCTTTTGTTCATGGTAGCCTTAGATTTATAAAGTAAATCTGTTTATGTACATTACAAACAGATGGTGTATTTATTTCATACCATCTTTGTAAATTCTAATCTTAGAAGCTCATGATTTGTACTATCAGTCCTTGGGGAGTTAATAGAGTTAGTTAAATATTATTTGAATCAGATATATGTAAATTGGCTTACCTAACGGGTTGGGTTAGGTGACATCACGACTAGTTGGATTTTGGGTCGTGATATGTACACATTTTTTAAAAGGAATTGAAACTGTGTGGTTTGGGTTGATGCTTTATTCGTTTAAATAAATCGATGTGAGAAGTATTTTAAGCTTAAGAGTTTATGTAATAAGTTACCTACTACTAAGCTGAGGCAATTGACCTTCTTTTCAATGATTGAAAGTACCGCATGCCAAAGAAAAAATACAGTAAAAATATTTATATTTATGTTATATTAAAATTAGGATAGTTAAGCTTGATATTAAGCTAAGTGGCGTATTGAGAAAAATCACTTGATACTTTTAGGATAAAGCCTATTTTTTTTTTTTGAAAAATCTAATAAGGATTAAGAAAATATGATCCAATTTATTAAGGATTAAGAAAAATTTAGACAAATTAATTATGATTGATTCCTATTTATATAGTAAATAGCTTCTGAAAGCTTCTACATAAAAGATTAGATTCTTATTTTAAAAGTTACCACTAACTACATGACCCGTTTTCTTTCATTTCATAACTTTATTTTCATTTTTGGAAACACTATATAGAAAAACAAAAAAATAGTAGGAGTTTTGTTGCAACATTATATATAATGTATTCAGAAAAATAAGAAAATAGTTTTTTATGATTAATATCTTAATTGGGAGTCGCTAGTTTAATTTTTTTTTTAGAAAAATCTAATAAGGATTAAGAAAATATGATCCAATTTATTAAGGATTAAGAAAAATTTAGACAAATTAATTATGATTGATTCCTATTTGTATAGTAAATAGCGTCTGAAAGCTTCTACGTAAAAGATTAGACTCTTATTTTAAAAGTTATCACTAACTACATGACCCGTTTTCTTTCATTTCATAATTTTATTTTCATTTTTGGAAACACTATATAGAAAAACAAAAAAAATAGTAGGAGTTTTGTTGCAACATTATATATAATGTGTTCAGAAAAATAAGAAAATAGTTTTTTATGATTAATATCTTAATTGGGAATCGCTAGTTTAAGTTTAAAAGTATAAAATAGTTTTTTTGAAAATGGGGTCCAATTTAAGAATAGAAGGATAAGACTGAATTTGAGATGATATTTTTCTCTTTTGAAATATAATAAGAAAAATCATATTTTGGATATGAGTAATAGAGTAAAAGTTATTATTAAAATAATTTTTAATTTTATTTGTAATATTAAAACGAGTATGGTAGAATAAATATTAAATTCAAACAAGTTAATGTTTCTTGCACCGCCAAAGTTTCTTAGTTTGAATTCATATTTAGCTTAAGGAGAAAAAAATGAAAGGTTTGTTTCGTTGTTGATGTGTTGGTTTGAATTCATATTGAATATAACGTATATTATATTTTTTTATTAAATAAAGCATATAATTTTTTAAAATTAAATAAACTGTATAATTTGTTATACACATAAAATACACAAAATATGTAGAGATTTTTCATCTTCATCCGTATGAAAATATGGATCAATTTTAGTTGCTTAATCTGTTTTGGGAATAGGAATAGGTTACTGCATTTATTAGAATGTTTTGGAGGGAAAAGTGTTGGGAAAATATCGCAAAATTCGAATAAGGTTATGATAGTCTTTTCATAGGTGGTCGTTTAGCAGCTCTAAAGAAGTTGCTTAATTTCTATATGTATTGGCCACCAACTGTGTAAAAAGTATGTACATACAGTTGGGTTGCTTATTAGGTTAATTACAACAACAACTAATCCAGTTTGATCCCAACAGGTGGGGTCTGGGGAGGGTTGTCTGTATGCAGACCTTACCCCTACCTAATGCAGGTAGAGATGCTGTTTCCAATAGACTCTCGACTTAGGAAGGGCAAGAAGAAGAAAAGGAAAGCAAGGAAGGAAGAAAGATGGAAGAGAAAAGAAAAAGGGAGAGATAAGGATAAGTAATACCCAATAATAGCAACAGGAAAATACAATACTTGAAGCGAACAAAACCACATAACGTAATAAAAATCTAAGAATATGAAGAGACATACATGCTACTAAGACTATCAGTGAACAACTATAAACTATCCATTAACCTTCTACCTTAATCCTTGACCTCCACACCCTCCTATCAAATGTTATGTCCTCAGTGAGCTGAAGCAGCGCCATATCCTGCCTAATCACCTCTCCCCAGTACTTCTTAGGCCTACCTCGATCTCTTCTCAAAGTCTCCATGGCCAACTTCTCACACCTCCTGACAGGGGCATCAATGCTTCTTCTCTTAACATGTCCGAACCATCTCAGCCTCGACTCTCGCATCTTGACTTCCACGGAGGCTACTCCCACTATGTCCCGGATAGCTTCATTCTTAATCCTATCTCTTCTGGTACACCCACACATCCATCTCAACATCCTCATCTCTGCTACTCTTATCTTCTGCACGTGAGAGTTCTTGACTGGCCAACACTAAGCCCCATACAACATAGCTGGTCGAACCATCACTCGATAAAACTTACCCTTAAGTTTTAGCGGCACATTCCTATCACACAAAATAGCAGAAGCGAGCCTCCATTTCATCCATCCCGCTCCGATGCGATGCGCGACATCTTCATCAATGTCCCCGTTATCCTGAATAATAGACCCGAGATACTTAAAACTTGCTCTCTTGGGGATAACTTGAGCATCAAGCTTAACCTCTACGTCTGCATCATGGGTCTCGTCACTGAATTTGCACTCCAAGTATTTTGTCTAGGTTCTACTCAGTTTGAAACCTTTAGACTCCAAGGTCTGTCTCCAAACCTCCAACCTCGCGTTAACTTCGTTACGCGTCTCGTCAATCAACACTATATCATCGACAAATAGCATGCACCAAGGCACCTCCCCTTGGATGTGACGCGACAGTACATCCATCACCAAGGCAAACAAAAATAGGCTAAGAGTCGATCCCTGATGCAACCCTATCACCATAGGGAAATGCTCCGAGTCACCACCCACAGTCCTCACCCGAGTCTTAGCATCACCATATATATCCTTAATCACCCTAATGTACGATACCCGAATACCGCTAACCTCTAAACACCTCCACACGACCTCCCTCATAACTTTATCGTATGCTTTCTCAAGGTCAATAAACACCATATGCAAATCCTTCTTCCTTTCCCTGTACTGCTCCACTAATCTCTTTACTAGATGAATCGCTTCCGTAGTCGAACTCCCCGCCATGAATCCAAACTGATTCTCGGAAATAGACACACACCTCCTCTCCTTGGCCTCTACCACCCTCTCACAAACCTTCATAGTGTGACTCAACAACTTGATACCCCTATAATTGTTGTAATTTTGGATATCACCCTTGTTCTTATAAAGCGGAACCATCGTACTCCACCTCCATTCTTCGGGCATCTTCTTTGTCTTAAAAATAACATTAAACAGCTCAGTGAGCGACTCCAAACCTACCCGCCCCGCGCTTTTCCAGAATTCCACCGGGATTTCGTCTGGCCCCGCCGCTCTGCCCCTGCACATCTTACGCAGAATTCCCTTCCACCTCCTCTATCGTAATCCGCCTACAATACCCAAAATCCCGCCGACTCTCGGAGTGCTCCAACTCACTCAGCACAATGCGTCTATCCCCCTCCTCATTTAACAGTTTATGGAAGTATGTCTGCCATCTTCTCCTAATGAGTGCCTCGTCCATCAACACTTTGTCATCCTCGTCCTTGATGCCCTTGACTTGGTCTAAGTCGCGGGCTTTCCTCTCCTTCACCTTGGCCAACCGGTACAACCTCTTGTTCCCGCCTTTGCCCTCGAGCTCCTCATACAAACGAGCAAACACCGCGTTCTTAGCTGTCGTAACTGCTAACTTCGCCTCTTTCTTTGCCTTTCTGTAACACTCCCGATAAATCCTTTTTTTCTCCTCGTTTGTACTCTCCACTAGCTTCAAATAAGCAGCTTTCTTAGCTTTCACTTTATCTTGAACCTCTCTATTCCACCACCAGTCCCCTATATGACCCCCAGGAGAGCCCTTCGTGACCCCTAAGATCTCTCTAGCAGCTACCTTTATGCAATCCGTAGTCGTGAACCACATACTAGATGCGTCCCCCCACTCATGCAGGCCCTCATAGCCAACAACTTCTCCCCTAACTCCTGAGCTTTATTGTCGATAAATATTTATTGTAAGTATTAAATGCTAATATACTTAAGTAAAATTAACTAATTTTAATAAATTAAATTGTATCAATCGCGTACAATTTTTTTAAAAAAATTATCAATGTACATGATAACTTAAGTTCTAGTGTATAAAATGGTCGCCACAAAGTATCCAATTATCAAGTTGTTTGTAGGGTTGGCTAGTTTGCAGCCTGTCCTGGATAGAAGGAAAGGGGTTGTTGCCTTGTTGGACAAAGAAACTATAAAGTCACGTATTGATTAATATAATAAATAATTGTACAAATAATAATAATAGATTATGATGGGATTGGAATAATTAGTCCAAGAAGTATCGACAAATATGTGACGAAAAAACATGTTTGTCGTCAATATTCTTGGAAAATTTTGGATTATTTTTGTTGTTGTTGAAAAATTTATACTCATTAATATAGATGGGTATCCAAAGACTTTTTTCAATCTATTTTTAAATATAAAACGTTTACTGTGACAGATTGAATTTTTCGTGATATGCGCCTAAGCTACAAGTGATGTCTGGAGCTCTTACCATTAAAGCAAAAGTTTGGGACAAGATAATCTTCATGATTGGACAGGTTTAAAATTTCTTGTCCCACAACACAAATTTCTGAACAAATATTTCATGAAATCCTTTCAATGGACAGGTTTAAAATGTTTTCTGATTAGTTTACAATGGTATTCATTTTCAAAAAACAAAAAGAAAGTTCACGAATTAACTTTGAAAAACTTACCGAAATGTCATGGCCTCTGTTCTTAACAGTAGCATTGCAGAGCTTGTAATTCCTTTTTTCTGGCTTTCGAATAATTCTAACTCTTTCATTCGACAAATCTATAGGAGACTGCATCTCCCCCTTATTGCAAGCATCCCATTCTTTCTTCAGTTTTCCCCACATTCTTGGACCTTTCTCACTTTTTACAGCATAATCAAACTCCCTCTCATCCTCTATATATCACAAACACCATAAACCAAATATCAATAAATCAAACAATTAAAAAAAAAAAAAGTAATACATGACAATTCAATAAGCTCCAGCTATATATACGATCAGAAAAGGACAAAGATCACTTTAAACTCGCGGTCGAAACTATTTACATTTAATAGCCGCAAAAATATATAATTTTTTTTACATTTTTTGTATATAACATACAAATATATATATATATATATACATAAAAAAAATTAAATTATTTTCGCTATTATTTTGAGAGCAACTATAGAATATCGTTATTTTCACAATCAGAAAATTAGGGCCAAACAACATTATTGTCTCATTTTTTCGATCCAATAACAAAAGATTAGTGCACTAGGCTATCAAACCCACAAAATAAATATGGTAGCACTTACCAACTTCTTGCGCTCTAATGGATGTTGCAAAGAAGAAGAGAACCAAATAAAACAAGACCAAGACTGACAAATATCTTTGTTGCCTCATTGCTAGGAGCTAGTGTTTTACTTATTGGAGAAGAAAAATGTTAGAATAAATTGTGATATTCAGAGGGTTTCACTTAGTGGCTTTATATAGATGAGATCTATGGAAATAAAAGTTCGTAATCTGTGTATTTTCCCTATGTGGCTGCCACATGAGACTTTCCTATCAGTTTCTTCTTTCAAATTTTATTGGACACTATTATAAAAGACCATATGGCGACAAATTAAAAAAGAAAAACAACATGTGGAAAAAGAAATGGAAATCAGTAGATTTACTGGTCGTCTTTGTTTTTTACTACCTAATTAATGAACTCCTTTGCAATTAATATGTCTTTCTTAAGCCAAGCTAGTAAGACCATATTTGAACAATCTAGAAGGCCTATCATTCAAGACTAGTCAACGTGCATTGAATGCTAATCAAAATCCAGTCTTTTGTATTGGGTTCTCCTTCTTTGGAGTCCATGGCTTCTTCTTCGGAATCTATGGTTGCTTCTCCTTCTTTGTTCGTCCGTTGACCTAGATTCCGTTCTCAAAACAAAGCCTTTTTCCATATAGTTTTGCTGCTCAAAATTCGGATATATTCGTTCCATACAAATGGATCCATGGCGCAATGAAAGATTTGATAAAATGTATTAAATTTACTCAAAACTAAACATATCTATGTAACATTTGAAAAGTCGGAGGCGCGACAGAAGATTTGAGGGCAGTTTTTTTGTTCGTCTTCATATTTAGTTTTAATACAATGTATATAATATTTTGCTTGGCCGGAAGACGCCATCTCCGACGAACTTTCTTCTCTTCTTTGCTATTGAGTCACATACAATGCTACAAATATATTGTATTGTGTACAAATACACTCAAATATATTATATTTCTGTACAAATACATTGTATTTTACTTGTATTTATGTATTCCGAAGGTTATTATTTGTGGCAGATCCCTATAGTTTTTGAAGTTTTATTGTTTGAATACAATCGAATTAAATACAATAAATTTAATAGAGTGTAAAAGCAGCTACGAATGAATATAGCGAATTGAATACAATCGAATATCACTGTTTTTGTGATTTTTTTGTTTGAATACAACTTTCTATTGAATACAACGAATTGAATACAATGTAAAAAAGTTAAGAATGAATATAGGTGAATTGAATACAATGTATACAACCGAATTGAATAGAGTGGTATACACCATATTTCTTGATTTTTTGTTGTTTGAATACAACTGAATTCAATATAGTGAAATTAAATATAATATAAAATATATAAGAACGAATACATCCGAATTAAATACAGTGTATACAATCGAATTGTTACATGATGATTTATTGCGCTTTCCATTATTAAAGAGTTGTAAACCCTAATTTAGGCGAATTATCTCACTGTATTTATAAATAGTGAATACATGGAATACAACACAGTAGCAACGAAATTGTAGCTACGGCCAGTAAATATAAATATTGTAGCTATAGTACTGTGATGACCCAAAATGTCATCTTTAAATTTAATAAGTAATTCTGTATTCTAAGACCTCGAAAAAGTACCATTTATCATTCCTCGACTTACGTGCGCAGTTCGTAAAATTTTCCAAAAAGTTTTTCATGTGAAAAATAGATTAAAATGGGAAATAGAGCTTTAAAACTCAACTAAGTTGACTTTGGTCAACATTTTTAGCAAACGGATCCGGATCAGTATTTTAAAAATTTTGGTGGGTCCGTATTGTGATTTGGGACTTGGACGTATGCCCGAAATTTAATTTGGAGGTCCCTAGTTCAAGTTATGACCATTTAACGGAATTAGTAATTTAAAGGTTAAATATTCCAAACTTGACCACGGGGTTGACTTTTTGATATCGGAGCCAGAATCCGATTTTGAAAATTTGAACAGCTCCGTTATATCATTTATGACTTGTGTGCCAAATTTGAAGTCATTCGGGATTCATTTAATATGTTTTGGCACGAGATTTACAAATTAAAAGTTTAAAACTCAAAGTTTGAATCGGGGTGTGAATTGTAATTTCAGTGTTGTTTGACGTGATTTTAGACCCCAAGTCAGTTCGTATTATGTTACGGGACTTTCTGGTATATTCGAGCGGGGTCCCGAGTACCCCGAGAGTGAAACGGATCGAAATCGGAACAAGAATTGGACTTTAGCAAAATCTGAAATTTTGAGTTCTAGTGTTATCGCACCTGCGGAATTTTGACCGAAGGTGCGAGCTTCGCAGGTGCGGCCCTTTTGCGCAGAAGCGGACGTCGCAGGTGCGACATTTTGTCCGCAGGTGCAGGACCTCGCCTAGCAGGCCTACTTCGTAAATGCGAGCTTTGTCTCGCAAATGCGAGACCGCAGGTGCGAAAATATAGCCCGCATATGCGAAAATGCTAGGCATAATACATAAAATCGGGTCTTAACTATTTTTACTTATTTTTGAGTTTTAAGTCTCGGATTTGGGCGATTTCAAGGAGGATTTTCACGACTTTGAACTAGGTAAGTGTTATTTATCATATAGTGATTGTATTTCACAAATCCATGTCTACATTCATCATTTATTTCGGATTTAGATAGAAGAAATTGAAATTTTTGTAAAACTTTCCAAAAATGAAAAATTAAGATTTGAAGGTCCATTTGATATCGGAATTGGACAAATTTATTATGGTTGAACTCGTATCGGAACGGGTGTTCGGATTTCGTGAGTTTTTTCGGGATTTGAGACATGGGTCCACTACCGAATATTTTAATGAATTTCGGATTTTTATCCGGAAAAATTATAAAATTCATATGGAATTAATTCCTATGATTAGTATTGAATATATTGAATTGTTTGTGAATAGATTTGAAACTTTCGGAGTCAAATTTATAAGGAAAAGTTGTGGTTGAATAATTGATTGGAATTTACAAAGCGAGATAAGTGTCGGGGTTAACCTTGACTTGAGAGAATAGAACTCTTAAATTATTTGTTATGTGAATTGCATGTGAACTAAGTATAGGCTAGGTGACGAGTGTCTATACGTCATCAAATTAATTATTTGCCTTACTTGAAAAATCATAAATTATTTTTAATCATAAATTAAATATTATAATAATTATTTCTCTCTTATTCTTTGTCAAATATTAATTCTTGAATTCCTGCATTAATTCTTACATGTTATTTGAATTATGTGCCTTAATTGATATTTGACATTTAGCATATTAAGTATTAAACTGCCTATTTGCTCCCTGATTTCCATAATAATTTGCTATTTGCCATTGTTTGCTTCATAATTATTATATGCTTGTTATCTTATGATTTTATATTAATTGTTGCATTTATTGGGGAATTTCTTCTATAAGAATGGATTGATAAATGAATATGTTGGAGGAGCGGGTTGCACGCCGCAACAGGATTAATTATAATGAATATATTGGAGGATCGGGTTGCACGCCGCAACAGACTTATTAAAAGTCAATATTGGAGAATCGGGTTGCACTCCGCAAACAGACTTATTAAAAAGTCCATATTGGAGGATTGGGTTGCACGCCGCAACAGACTTATTAAAAGTCAATATTGGAGGATCGGGTTGCACGCCGCAACAGACTTATTAAAAGTCAATAATGGAGGATCGGGTTGCACGCCGTAACAGACTTATTAAAAGTCAATATTGGAGGACCGGGTTACACGCCGCAACATACTTGATTAAAATGAATATATTGTGAGAGCGGGTTGCACGCTGCAACAGAATTGAATATGAATATATTGTGAGAGCGGGTTGCACGCTGCACTTGAATTGATGGAAATGATAATTGGTTATGACCGCTGAGTTGGCTTCGATTATTATAAATGAGTTATTTGATTTATTTCTATTGTTGTTGTTGTTTACTAATATTGCATACAGGTAATGTAGGTGACCCGCCTTAGCCTCGTCACTACTTCGTCGAGGTTAGGCTCATCACTTACCAGTACATGGGGTCGGCTGTACAGATACTACACTCTGCACTTCTTGTGCAGATTTTAGAGTTGGTCCCAGCAGCGTACCATAGTTTTGCTCGGATCTCAGTTATTCAGAGGAGACTTGAGGTATAACTGCATGGCGTCCGCAGTTCTGAAGTCCCCGTCTATTTTACTTTGGCTGTGTGTTTATTTCCAGACAGCTTTATTTTATTCAGACCTTTATTTGTATTATTCTTAAAGCTCGTGCACTTGTGACACCAAATTCTGGGATGGTATTTAGACACCGTTGTTTGATAGATTATTTTACTATATTTCAAACTTTGCTTCCGCATCTGTTTCCTTTTTAAAAATTGTTTTAAAATGGATAATATTATTCTAACGTTGGCTTGCCTAGCAAGTGAAATGTTAGGCGCCATCACGGTCCGAAGGTGGGAATTTCGGGTCATGACAGTTGGTATCAGAGCACTAGGTTATATAGGTCTCACGAGTCACGAGCAAGCTTAGTAGAGTATGGAGGATCGGTACGGAGACGTCTGTGCTTATCTTCCAGAGGCTATGAAGTTTAGGAACAAGTTTCACTTCTATTCTACCTGTCGTGCAATTTATTTCTATCATTGACGATTTAACTCTTCTATTCTTGTCCTCTCGCAAATGGCGAGAACACGTACTGCGTCTACAACTGGACAGGAGCCAGAACCCCCAGTGACAGCTACGATCAGGGGCAAAGGCCGAGGCCGAAGTCGCGCCAGAGGCCGATGTAGAAGCAGAGGTAGAGCTTAGTCCCGAGCTCGAGCATCCGCATCTGTTGTAGAACCTTAGGTGGATCTTCAGGAGGAGGTTGCAGTTCAAAATGTACCAATTTGACCAGTTCAGGTCCCCGAAGGTTGGGGTAGTTCAGCCAGTTGTTGCGGCACAGACCGGTGATAGGCCCGCCATGTCTTGGAGGCCTTATTGAGACTGGATAAGTTTACCAAGCTCTTTCCAGTTCACTTCAGTGGTACACCTTCCGAGGACCCACATAAGTATCTAGAACGCTGCCATGAGGTGCTGCGGAACATGTGTATAGTTGAGACCAATGGAGTTGATTTTGCTGTATTCCAGATGACGGGTTCCGCCAAGAGGTGGTGGAGAGATTACACATTGACCCGACCAGTCGGATCGCCTGCACTTACCTGGGAGCAGTTCTCTCAGCTATTTCTGGAGAAGTCCCTTCCTATCACACCGAGGGAGGATTACCGAAAGCAATTTAAGCGTCTACAGTAGGGCAGCATGACTGCTACTCAGTATGAGTCCCGTTTAGTGGATTTGACTCGTCATGCTCTCCTTTTACTACCTACTGAGGGAGAGATACTGAGGAGGTTTATGGAGGGACTCACTCATCCTATCAAACTTAAGATGGCCAAGGAGACCGGGAGTGAGATTTCTTTTCAGGCGACTGCTAATGTCGCAAGAAAGACCGAGATGGTTCTTGCACAGGAGAGAGGACAGAGGTCTGATAAGAGGCCTCGTCAGTTCGGTGGTGCCTCGTCTGGAGGAAGGAGTACTTATGCTAGGGGTCGGGTACCAAGAGGTGGAGGACAAGCAGATAGAAGGTATCCTAGAGGTGGAGACCCAACCGTTGTTATATTTGTTTTATGGTATGGCGGAGGTCATTACATCAGATGGTGTCGTTATGGGTACGACCTAAATTTAAAATATAGGAATAATTTCCTTAACTTGATTCGATTCTGAGTGTCAAGACGTGTCCTCCTATTGTGCTCCACGTATGTGAAAGCTTCGTAATTATATAATCTACTTATGTGTTTACTCCTGTTGGGAGATTCTATGGAGATAACTACGCCTATCATTCCATATTGGTCACTAATAAGAGTTGTGAGGCTAAATGTGGCTTTCTGTTACTCATTTCGGTAAGTTTTGATGTGATTTACGGATAATAAATTACAAATTATGAATTATATGCCATATCAGTGTGGGGTTCATTATTTGTTGTGATTTTGTGTAACCAAAATTATTTAAAAGGAGAAATATGAAATTTTTTGATTGGCACGATATGCATATTACTTGTGATTCAGAACTAAGGACAAGATCCTCCCTTTTTAAAAGAAAATAAATTGATATGTTTAAACCGGGATACGAGCTGCGGTGGAAGTTATATAAGGACGAGATCCTTGTGATGAAAATTCTTGTGTTTAAGCTCTCCCTTGTGAAATTAAATTTGTACTATAGTACTAATAGGGAGTCATGCTTGTTAGTTTTATTTGAGAATTCTTGTATGAAATTCTCTGTGCACATTTGCCAAAATTCGTGTTTGTAATTATTGAATTTTAACCTACGAAGTAGGTGCTCGCCCAGGTGGCGTTAAATAGTACTCATTAATTCGGGTAAGTAATTATGAGGTCTTCATGCCTCGCATCTTGTTATCAGTATTGTGAAGGTTTGCAACGAGATTTGTTTTAACATGAGGTTAATTTCCAGTTCGGTAATTGATCATGAACAACTATTAAGAACAAATATCGGTTGCCAAGAATTGATGACTTGTTTGATCAGCTTCAGGGTGCCAAGGTATTTTTGAAGATTGATTTGAGATCTGGTTACCATCAGTTTAAGATTAGGGCATCTGATGTCCCTAAGACAACCTTTCGGACTCGGTATGGTCATTACGAGTTCCTAGTGATGTCATTTGGGTTGACAAATGCTCCAGCAACATTTATGGATTTGATGAATCGGGTGTTCAAGCCTTATTTGGATTATTTTGTGGTTATATTCATTAATGATATCTTGATTTACTCCAGCAGTCGAGAGGAGCATGAGCAGCATCTTCGAAGTGTGCTCCACACCTTGAAGAATAATCAATTATATGCCAAATTTTCAAAATGCGAGTTTTGGTTAGACTTAGTTGCCTTTTTGGGGCATGTTGTATCGACAGAAGGCATAAAGGTGGATCCTAAGAAGACTGAGGCTATTCAGAATTGGCCTAGACCAACTTCAGTTACAAAGATCCGGAGTTTCCTGGGTTTGGCAGGTTATTATCGTCGGTTCGTGGAAGGATTTTCATCTATAGCAAGCCCATTGATTAGATTGACCCAGAAAGGTGTCCCATTCAGATGGTTAGACGAGTGTGAGTTTAGCTTTCAGAAGCTCAAGATCTCTTTGACTACGACGCCAATATTGGTATTATCCAAAGGTTCAGGATCATATACGGTATATTATGACGCATCTCACATTAGGCTTGGTGCAGTATTAATGCAAGATGGAAGGTAATTGCATATGCGTCGCGACAGTTTAAAGTTCAAGAGAAGAATTATCTCGTTCATGACTTAGAATTGGCAGCCATTGTTCATGCGCTGAAGATTTGGAGGCATTACCTCTACGGTGTCTTGTGTGAGGTTATTTACTGATCATCGTAGCCTTCAGTATCTGTTCAAACAAAAGGATCTTAATTTGAGGCAGAGAAGATGGATGGAGTTGTTGAAAGACTATGATATCACCATTTTGTATCACCACGGGAAAGGCCAATGTGGTGGCCGATGCCTTGAGTAGAAAGGCTGTGAGTATGGGTAGTCTTGCGTATATTCCGGTTGGTGAGAGACCATTAGCTGCAGATGTTCAGACTTTGGCTAATCAGTTCGTGAGGTTAGATGTTTCAGAACCCAACCAAGTTCTAGCTTGCACAGTCGCTCGGTCTTCTTTATATGAGCGCATCAGAGAGATGTAGTATGATGATCCTCACTTACTTGTCCTTTAGGACACGATGCGACACAGTGATGCTAAACAGGTTGCTGTGGGGGAAGATGGAGTTTTGCGAATGCAGGGCCGTATTTGTGTGCCTAATGTGGATGGGCTTCATGAATTAATTCTTGAAGAGGCACACAGTTCCAGGTATTCTATTCATCCAGGTACCGCAAAAATGTATCAAGATTTGCGGCAACATTATTGGTGGAGGAGAATGAAAAAGGATATAGTTGCACATCTAGCTCGGTGTCTGAATTGTGAGCAAGTTCAGTATGAGCATCAGAGACCTGGTGGTTTGTTTCAGAAGTTATAAATTCCTGAGTAGAGGTGGGAGCGTATCACAATGGATTTTGTTGTTGGGCTCCCACGGACTCAGAGAAAATTTGACGCAGTTTGGGTCATTGTGGACAGGTTGACCAAGTCAGCCCATTTCATTCTAGTGGCAGTTACCTATTCTTCAGAGAGGCACGCGGGTGGAGTTGAGTACAACATTTCATCCACAGATAGACGGACAGTCAGAGCGCACTATTCAGATATTGGAAGATATGCTTTGCGCTTGTGTTATAGACTTTGGAGGTTCTTGGGATCATTTCTTGCCACTTGCGGAGTTTGCTTATAATAATAGCTACCAGTCGAGAATTCAGATGGCTCCATATGAGGCAATATGCGGAAGGCAATGCCGATCGCCAGTTGGTTGGTTTGAACCGGGAGAGGCTCGGTTGTTGGGTACCGATTTAGTACAGGATGCCTTGGATAGGGTCAGGATTATTCAGGATCGACTTCGCACAGCTCAGTCTAGGAAAAAGAGTTATGTCGACCGTAAAGTTCATGATATTGCATTCATGGTTGGAGAACGAATATTGCTCCGGGTTTCATATATGAAAGGTGTAATGAGGTTCGGAAAGAAGGGCAAGTTGAGCCCTAGGTATATCGGACCCTTTGAAATTCTTGAAAGGGTGGGTGAAGTAGCCTACAGGCTTGCATTACCACCTAGTTTATCAGCGGTTCATCCGGTGTTCCATGTGTCTATGCTCTGAAAATATCATGGTGATCCCTCCTATGTGTTAGATTTCAACTCAGTCCAATTGGACAAAGATTTGACTTACGAGGAGGAGCCGGTGGCTATTCTAGCCTGGCAGGTCCGATAGTTGAGGTCAAAGAGTTATCTTTCAGTTCGGGTGCAATGGAGAGGTCAGCCGGTAGAGGCATCTACCTGGGAGTCCGAGTCGGACATACGGAGTAAATATCCACACCTTTTCTCCAGCTCGGGTACTTTTTCTAACTCCGTTCGAGGACGAATGTTTGTTTTAGAGGTGGAGAATGTGATAACCCAAAATGTCATCTTTAAATTTAATAAGTAATTCTGTGTCCTAAGACCTTGAAAAAGCACCATTTATAATTTCTCGACTTGCGTGTGCAGTCTGTAAAATTTTCCGGAAAGTTTTCATGTGAAAAATAGATTAAAATGGGAAATAAAGCTTTAAAACTCAACTAAGTTGACTTTGATCAACATTTTGAGCAAACAGATCCGGATTAGTATTTTGAAAATTCCGGTAGGTCCGTATCGTGATTTGGGACTTGGGCGTATGCCCGAAATTTAATTTGGAGGTCCCTAGCTCAAGTTATGACCATTTAACGAAATTAGCAATTTAAAGGCTAAATATTCCAAGTTTGACCACGGGGTTGCCTTTTTGATTACAGAGCCGGAATCCGATTCTGGAATTTGAACAGCTCTGTTATGTCATTTATGACTTGTGTGCAAAATTTGAAGTCATTCCGGATTTATTTAATATGTTTTGGTACGAGATTTGGAAATTAAAAGTTTAAAACTCAAAGTTCGAATCGGGGTGTGAATTGTAATTTCAGTGTTGTTTGACATGATTTTAGACCGCGAGTCAGTTCGTATTATGTTACGGGACTTGTTGGTATATTCGAGCGGGGTCCCGAGTACCCTGAGAGTGAAACGGATCGAAATCGGAAAAAGAATTGGACTTTAGCAAAATCTTAAATTTTGAGTTCTCGTGTAATCACACCTGCAGAATTTTGACCGTAGGTGCGAGCTCGCAGAAGCGAGACTTCCATCGCATATGCGGTCTTCGCAGGTGCGGCCCTTTTGCGCAGAAGCGGATGTCGCAGGTGCGACATTTTGTCCGCAAGTGCGGGACCTCGCCTAGCAGCCCTACTTCGCAAATGCGAGCTTTGTCTCGCAAATGCGAGACCGCATGTGCGAAAATATAGCCCGCAAATGCAAAAATGCTGGGCAGAATACATAAAATCGGGCCTTAGCCATTTTTACTCATTTTTGAGTTTTAAATCTCGGATTTGGGCGAGTTTAAGGGGGATCTTCATGACTTTGAACTAGGTAAGTGTTCTTTATCATATAGTGATTGTATTTCATAAATCCATGTCTACATTCATCATTTATTTCAGATTTAGATGGAAGAAATTAAAATTTTTGTAAAACTTTCCAAAAACGAAAAATTAAGATATGAAGGTCCATTTGATATCGGAATTGGACAAATTTGGTATGGTTGAACTCGTATCAGAATGGGTTTTCGGATTTCGTGAGTTTTTTCAGGATTTGAGACGTGGGTCCCACTGTCGAATATTTTAATAAATTTCAGATTTTTATCCGAAAAAATTATAAATTCATATGGAATTAATTAATATGATTAGTATTGAATATATTGAATTGTTTGTGAATAGATTTGAAGCTTTCGGAGGTAAATTTAAAAGGAAAAGCTGTGGTTGAATAATTGATTGGAATTCGCAAAGCGAGGTAAGTGTGTGGGTTAACCTTGATTTGAGGGAATAGAACCCTTAAATTATTTGTTATGTGAATTGCATGTGAACGACGTATAGGCTAGGTGACGAGTGTCTATACGTCGTCAAATTAATTGTTTGCCTGCTTACTTGAAAAATCATAAATTATTTTTAATCATAAATTAAATATTATAATAATTGTTTCTCTCTTATTCTTTGTCAAATATTAATTCTTGAATTCCTTCATTAAATCTTACATGTTATTTGAATTATGTGCCTTAATTGATATTTGACATTTAGCATATTAAATATTAAACTGCCTATTTGCTCCTTGATTTTCATAATAATTTGTTATTTGCCATTGTTTGCTTCATAATTAAATCATAATTATTGTATGCTTGTTGTCTTATAATTTTATATTAATTGTTGCGCTTATTGGGGAATTTCTTCTATAAGAATGGATTGGTAAATGAATATATTGGAGAAGCGGGTTGTACACCGCAACATGACTGATTATAATGAATATATTGGAGGATCGGGTTGAACGCCGCAACATGACTGATTATAATGAGTATATTGGAGGATCGGGTTGCACGCCGCAACAGACTTATTAAAAGTCAATATTGGAGGATCGGGTTGCACGCCGCAACAGACTTATTAAAAGTCAATATTGGAGGATCGGATTGCACGCCGCAACAGACTTGATTAAAATGAATATATTGTGAGAGCGGGTTGCACACTGCAACAGAATTGAATGTGAATATATTGTGAGAGCGGGTTGCACGCTGCAACTGAATTGGTGAAAATGATAATTGGTTATTACTGCTGAGTTAGCTTCGATTATTATAAATGAGTTATTTGATTTATTTCTATTATTGTTGTTGTTTCTAATATTGCATACAGGTAATGTAAGTGACCCGCCTTAGTCTCGTCACTACTTCGTCGAAGTTAGGCTCAGCACTTACAAGTACATGGGGTCGGTTGTACTGATACTATACTCTGCACTTCTTGTGCAGATTTTGGAGTTGGTCCCAGCGGTGTACCATAGTTTTGCTTGGATCTCAGTTATTTAGAGGAGACTTGAGGTATAACTGCATGACGCCCGCAGTTCTGAAGTCTCCGTCTATTTTACTTTGGCTGTGTGTTTATTTTCAGACAACTTTATTTTATTCAGACCTTTATTTGTATTTATTCTAGAAGCTCGTGCACTTGTGACACCAATTCTGGGATGGTATTTAGACACCGTTATTTGATAGATTATTTCACTATATTTCATACTTTGCTTCCGCATTTGTTTCCTTGTTATTAATAAATTTAAAATTATTTTAAAAATGGATAATATTATTCTAACGTTGGCTTGCCTAGCAAGTGAAATGTTAGACGCCATCACGGTACGAAGGTAAAAATTTCGGGTCGTGACAAGTACGTTAGTAGCCACTTAACTATAGTTGTTTATGAAAATTCCTCCCTTTTTTTCCTTTCTTTTAGCTTCCATAAATTCAAACATTTCTTTCCTTTCTTTAATGGGTGAATGACATAGTTAACCACAAAAATAAAACTATTTATCCTTACCTACCCATTTATTTTTCTACCTATTAAACTAATTACATTTCATACCCATAGTAGTTTTTGTGGGGAATTTTCTCTTTTTTTCTCCAATTCTTTATTATTTCTATGCTTCTTTTCTTTTTTCCTTTTTTTCTTTCTTTTCTATTTTTTTTCTCGTTTTCTTCTTATTTTTTCTTTTTTCTCTTTTTCTATTCATTTATTTTTGCCCAAAATGTATTATTGTTATTTTTATCATAACTTATTTCACACTCAATTTTGACTCCTCCTTTATTTTTTTCTTTTTATTTTTTTTCTTTATTTCTTGTTCATTTTCTAATTCTATTTAACTACTTTTTTCTTTTATTTTCTTTATTTCTTGTTCCTTTTCTAATTTCATTTAAATTTTTTATATTCTTTTTCTCTTCACAATCTAATTTCATTTAATGTTTTCACTATTTTTTATTATTCTTATTTTAATACAATAAGAAAAATAACTGATATAGTAAATATTTGTTCACCCTTTTTTAAAAATATAACTAGTATAATATACCTTTTATCTTTTTTCTTATTTTTTTAATTCAATTATTAAACTGAAATAATACCAGTTGTTACTTGATCTAATTCATTGAATATCACACTGACTGTTGCTGAGCACCATAAATTACATAATCAAATTCTAAGAATCAACACGTGATTGCCATGCAGACCTTGGTCTCCTTCCCTACAAATATCAGTACACACTCTATCATTAGCTGTAACACAACCAGTTATGGAGCAAGAAAACATAATCTACGGCCACCAAATCTCTATATATACTAGTTAGAATAGAAATGATAATAAAATATTGGAAAATGCAATAAAAGTATAAGTAGCAAAAAAGACTTGTAGTACCATATGATACCAATATGGTATAGATGTATACCAACAGAGTATATGATTGATCTAAAATATTGCTACAACTATCTGCGACTATACTACTGTACCAAAACATTAAAGAATGCAATAAAAGTATGAAAAAATTACATGCTCGCATTGCAAGCCAAATATTCGCAAAACAACTTGCTCATTCCATATACTAAAAGGTATATAATTGTATGGGTCGTTCCAACAACTACATATAACTATAAAAATTATTACATAATACACAAAATTTATGTCTATAGGTACACGAAAATCCAACACAGCAAAACATGATTATATAAATTATTTGAATAAAATTCACTTAAAAATGTAGCTAAACAACCAAAAAAATATTCAAACTACCATATGATACCAATATGGTATATAACTATACCAACATGGTATACAGTTTTATTAGTTAATTTCCTGCAACTATATGACTATGCTACTATTACATAAACACATGCATAAAGAGAAAAATAAAAAAATAGTGTACCACATATTAATATAATAAGTATTTCAAGATATTGTACTATATTACTATTATTAAAAAAATCAAATAGTATACCAATTAAATGCAACTAATACAACCATAACATGATTCAACTAGCATATGCTACCAATATAATATATAGCTATACTAATAGGGTATATAGTTGTAAGGGTCGTTCCAACAACTGCATATAACTATAAAAACTATTACATAATACACAAAATCTATGTCCATAGATACAAGAAAATCCAACACAACAAAACATGATCATATAAATTATTTCAGAATAGAATTCACTTAAAAATACAGCTAAAACAATCAAAAAAATATTCAAACTACCATATGATACCAATACGGCATATTATTATACCAACATGGTATACAATTTTACTTGTTAATTCTCGGCAACTATATGACTATACTACTATTACATAACACACATGCATAAAGAGAAAAATAAAAAAACTAGTGTACCACATATTAATATAATAAAGTATTTCAAGATATTGTACTATATTATTATTATTAAAAAAATCAAATAGTAAACCAATTAAATGCAACTAATACAACCATAACATGATTCAACTAGCATATGCTACCAATATAATATATAGCTATACTAATAGGGTATATAGTTGTAAGGGTCGTTCCAACAACTGCATATAACTATAAAAACTATTACATAATACACAAAATCTATGTCCATAGATACAAGAAAATCCAACACAGCAAAACATGATCATATAAATCATTTCATAATAGAATTCACTTAAAAAATGCAGCTAAAAAAGCTAAAAAATATTTCAACTACCATATGATACCAATATGACATATAATTATACTAATAGGGTATATAGTTCTACAATATAACAAAATAATATCTTGTGTTCTTCATTCAACATTATACTATTATATTATACTATATACTATAACATTATATTAGAGTATAATGTTATAAATAAACCCATGCAAAATTGGATCAAAACAACTACAATATCAACAAACCCAATTTATGAGTTTCAACCTTCAAGGTCCTTCAATTGTGAATTTGCCCCTTTCATGAACAAATATGTGAAAACCAGTATAAACACTATAATTCAAATGTCAAAGAACAATACCAAATGAATTTCAATAATAAAACATTTCAAACATACACCAAAAATTTAGATCTAAAAATTTGAACTCATACACATAAAGTTCCAATTCTTTTCTTCAGACCTGAAATTGGATCCACTACTTTGTAGTATTGCTCTATTGAATAATGGATAGAGACTCACCGAAAACCTTTTCCTCCTTAATTTTCGTGCCAATGATATATGGAAGAGAGAATTTAATAATAAAATGAATTGCTATTGTTGGAAGAATATTAAGAAAAATGAATTGATGTCGTAAAAGGAAGAAAGATAATGGGGAGAAAAATAGGGGAACATATTGTAACGACCCGACTTGTCATTTTAAGAATTTACGCCCCATTCATTGACTTAAGATCTCGAGCAACTTCGCAATATGTATTATGACCCGCGGGTGTGGTCGAGTTTGATTTACTGAAGATTCTGAATTAAATTAAAAGAACAATCCTTATTTAGAAGCTTAAATGGAAAAAGTTGACTGGAGAGTTGACTTTTGAGTTAACGACTCCAGAATGGAATTTTGATGATGTCAATAGCTTTGTATGGTGATTTTGGACTTAGGATCATGTCCGGAAAATTATTTGGAGGTCCGTAGTGGAAGTAAGCTTGAAATGGCGAAAAAATTGAATTTTGGGAAGTTTGACCGGGGGGTTGACTTTTTGATATCGGGGTCGAAATATTATTCTGAAAATTTGAATAGCTTTGTTATGTCATTTATGACTTTTGTGCAAATTTGAAGTCATTCTGGATTGATTTGATATGTTTCGGCACAAGATATAGAATTTGAAAGTTCAAAGTTCATATATTTTGATTTGAGGTGCGATTCGTTGTTTTGATGTTGTTTGTTATGATTTGAGGCCTCAAGTATGTCCGTGTTATGTTGTGGAACTTGTTGGTATGTTCGGACAAGGTCCCGAAGGCCTCAGGTGAGTTTTGGATGCTTAACGGATCGAATTTGGATTTGGAGGAGGAGCTGAAGCAGCTGGGCTGCAGGTGTGATCACACCTGCACACCGCAGGTGCGAGCTCGTGGATGCGAGGAATGATTCGCAGAAGCGAAAATGCATGGGCTGTCCAGGCACTGCGGGTGCAAAAACAATCACCGCAGATGCGATGACCGCAGGTGCGAAAAAAGTCATCGCAGGTGCGAAGACCGCGAGTGCGAAAACACTCATCGCGGGTGCGAAGACCGTAGGTTCGAAGAAATCACCGCGGATGCGAAGACCGCAGGTGCGAAGAAATCACCGCGGATGTGAAGAAATCACCGCGGATGCGAAGACCGAAGGTGCGAAGAAATCACGGCGGATGCGAAAATCCTGGACAAAATGTTAAAAACAGAGGAGGTTCCGAGTTTTGCCATTTTTGGACCTTCAAGCACGGTTTTGGGGCGATTTTGAGAGAGAATTTAAGGGAAACTTGAGTTAAGTCACTTGTGATCATTTATACTCCAAAATATTGAATTATCATCGACTAATCCAACTAGATTACAAGTTTTTGAGGTATAAATCAGGGGTTTGAACATAGGGATTTGAAAATAAGATTTGAGGATTTGGAGGTCGAGTTGAGGTCGAATTTTGGTAAAAATGGTATAGTTAGACTCGTGGTTGAATGGGCTTTTGGATTTTGTAACTTTTGTCGGGTTCTGAGATGTGGCCCCACGGTCGATTTTTGAGATAAGTTCGGATTTATTTGTTGGAAAATTAGTATTTTCTTATGGAATTAATTCCAATAAATTTTATTGACTGAATCGAATTATTTGTGGCTAGATTCGAGGTATTTGGAGGTCAAATTCAATCAAGAAGGAGATTATGGAATATTGGCATAACTTCAAAAAGGTAAGTATCTTGTCTAACCTTGAGTGGGGGAATTATCCCTTAGGCATTGAGTCTCATGTGAAAATTGTGTAATTGAAAACCATGTACACGAGGTGACGAGTACGTACTTGGTTTATATGTGTAAATTATATTGGTTGAAATTCGTAGACGCCCTTAAGTATTAAGTTGGAAAATTATTGTAACTTATTAAATCCCTTATTTGTTATGCCTCATTCTTTGTTTGCCGATGCTGTTTTTATATGATAAATTGGTGTGATTGCCACTTGACTTTTATGTGAACTCTGTGTTTGTTTGAGTTGCCATTTTTTTTAATGAAAAACACTTTCGTCATTGATTTTACCTACAAATAATTAAAATGGAAAATTTAGTTAATAAGATGAATTACGTTTCAATTTAGGTTGTGGAAAATTTGGTATTGAATTAGAAAGGCCATGAATCATATTGAGGCAAAGTGCCAAATTGTGAAATATTATTCGGTTGAGTTGTTCACTCCCGAACATTTTGTTAAGATGTTGTGCACATTTTGATCGAGTCATGGCTCCTTATTGTGAAAAAATAATGTGTTGTTGATTTCTGTGGCAAGTTATAATATTTGAGCACTTGATGTGCAATTTGTGATATGTTGTAATATTTGAGCACTTGATGTGCAATTTGTGATATGTTGTAAGATTTGAGCACTTGATGTGCAATTTTTGATATGTTGTAATATTTGAGCATTTGATGTGCAATTTGTGATATGTTGTAATATTTGGGCACTTGAGGTGCAAGTTGTATTATGCTGTGATATTTGGGCACTTGAGGTGCGATTTGTGAAATATTGTGATATTGATACGCATACGGTGAGATAAGGGTGACTTGAAACGCATGGCTAGTAGGGGAACTACTAGAAGCTATGCGGTATGATAAGGATGGCTAAAAAGATGGATGCCATTTCGGGAAAAAATGATTTCTTTTAAAATTAAATGTGAAGGCTCCCACGGTGATATAATAAAAATGAGATATTGTGAATTTATTTATGATTTAGGACTACGAGGCGGTACCTCGGGAGTGCCCTGTTGATATTTCTTTATTTATGTTCCTGTCTTGGTGATTTTGTTTCATTGAATATGTAAATTCTTGTCTTCTTCCGTGATGTACTAGTTGACTTTATTATCATGTGTTTTGTGTTCCTAGTTATATTGTGTTGGCTTTGAGTTTTTAGCACGTGACTCTGAAGAAGTATATTTCTGGGTTTTCTTACTGATTTTCAATGATTGAGTTAATTTAAATAAAAAGGAAATTTTATTTTAATTTAAATTAAATAATTTTACAACCAAATCAGTAGTTTATCTGATGCCTTAATTTTAAGTGAAATGTTACTTTTTTCACCCAAATGAATTCTAAAAATAAATTCAATTCTTTGTTGATTTCTTACTTGATTTAAAAATTTTAAACTCACTTTAGTGGAAATAGATTGATCATGTGGATCTTATATACGTTGAGAATATTTGGCACGTGAGTTGTTCATGTAGTTGAGATATGAATTGAGGGCACGAGGTGCCGGGAAAATATAATGATTTAATTATGGGGCACGAGGTGCCGTGGAAATATGAAAATGGGCTGAGATCCATGTTTACGAAAAATATGAAAATGGACTGAGACCCGTAGTTTTATGATTATGAAATGAGGTGTCACATGGTGACTTTTTAATTGAAAGAATTATATTCAAAATATTTATTTGGAAGGATTTTTATTCAAAAAGACATTTATTTGAAGGACTTGATTTAATTGGTTGTAATTGTGTTTATTAATTGTTTAGGGTTATTAGTGGTATTCTTTTTGTTTATTGTGCATATCACTGGTTGTTTTATCCTGCCCTTATTGTTATTGTTTCCTAGTATTTTGTATATTATATTGCACAGGTTATTAGACTAGTGAGTGTCTTGACTTTACCTCGTCTCTGCTCCATTGAGGTTAGTCTTGATACTTACTGGGCACCGCTGTGGTGTACTCACTCTACACTTCTGCACATTTTTGTGAAGAGCCAGGCATTGGAGGTATCGGACTTGAGCAGAGTTAAAGCGCGATCATAAAGATTCAAGGTAGATCTGCTTGGCCGTCGCAGTCCCTTGGAGTCTTTTCATTTTATTGTACGATTAGTTTGTAATCAAACAGTATTGTATATTCGGTCCTCGTGATCATTCCATTTATTCAGTTAGAGTTTGTGACTCAGTACTACCAGTCTTGGGAGGTTGTATATTGTAATTATATCCGCTGTTAGTTTTGATTATTTATTTAATTTAAAAAAAAATGGCTTAAAAAATGCAATGGAAATAGTCTTAGAGACTAGGTGCCATCACGACTCCTGTGGTGGGATTTTGGGTCGTGATAAGTTGGTATCAGAGCTCTAGGTTCATAGGTTCTACGATTCACGAATGAGTCTAGTAGAGTCTTGCGGATCGGTACGGAGACGTCTCTACTTATCTTCGAGAGGCTACAGAACAATTAGGAAATTTCCATTTCTTTCATTCTTGTCATGCGGAATTTGTTGAATTTGGAATTTGAATCTTTGTATCTCCATTCTCTCACAGATGGTGAGGACACGTGCTACTAGGTTAGTTGAGCAGGCATCCGCATATAATGCTAGGGTTGTAAGAGGCCGGGACCGAGTTAGAGGCTGAGGTAGAGGCCGAGGAAGGGCACGTGCTACGACTAGAGCACCTGTCAGAACAACAGTTGAGGAGCCACCAATACCTCCAGTTGGGGGACAGGTACCAGAAGCACCTGTTGTTACCCCTGGACTTCAGGAGACTTTTGCACAGTTCCTGAGTATGTTTGGTACATTAACTCAGGCAGGATTGATCTCTGTTGCACCAAACATTTCGCAGATTGGGGGAGCAGTTCAAACTCCTACCACAACTCCAGAGCAACAGGTTCACGTTGGTCAGGTTCCTGGTGTAGTACCGGCATAATCTGCTATTCCGGTTCAGCGTGAGGTCAGGCCCGAGGCATCAGAAGAAGAACAAAAGAGACTTGAAAGGTTTAAGAAATATGATCCACCAACTTTCAGTGGCACAACTACAGAGGATGCCCAAGAATTTCTAAAAAATTGTCACTGTATTCTCCGCACCATGGGTATTGTGGAGGTGAGCGGAGTTGCCTTTACTACATTTTAACTATTAGGCGCAACGTATCGGTGGTGGCAAATCTATGAAGAAGGTAGACTAGTCGATGCCACACCACCAACTTGGGCTCAATTTTTGAAAATGTTCTTAAAAGAGTTTGTTCCCCAGACTCTCAGAGATGCGTGGCGCACATAGTTTGAACGGTTACATCAGGGCACTATGACAGTGTCAGAATATGCTAACAGGTTCAGTGAGTTAACCCGTCATGCACCAATCTTAGTTTCTACAATCAGAGAACAAGTTTGCAGATTTATTGTGTGGCTCGATTATGATATTAAAATATGCATGGCTCGAGAGTTGAAAACTGATGATCCATTTCAATAAGTAGTACAGATTGCAAGGAATATTGAGGGTGTTTTAGGCGAGGAAAGGGAGTCTAAGAAGGGCAAAAGGTCTCGAAGATCTGGAGGGTTTAGTGGATTTTACTCTTCAGCTAGAACCCATTATAGCGAAGGCTCGAGCAGTCAGTTAGCTCAGTCCGCACATCAGATTACTCGGGGTGCTCCATTTTATAGTGCACCACCTACACGAGATTCTTACAGTGGTTATTCCAGTTATCCGGCACAGACTCAATATGAGCAGCCGCGACCTCAGAGGGGTTGTTATGAGTGTGGTGATACTAGACATATCATGAGAGATTGTCCCAGACTTGGGAGGGGTGAATTTCATCAGAACACTCCAGCTACAAGCTTTATTCCAGTTGATACTCCATATGCACAGTCAGCTTGAGGTGGAGGACAGGCGGGTAGTGGGCACCTAAGAGGTGGAACCAGACCCGTTGATTTAATCACTATAATTTAGCTGAGACCAATACACCAGATGGTGTCATTGCAGGTACGATCCTGATTTTTATTATAAAAGAATATTTTCCTTAATTTGACTCGGTTATGAATAATGAGGTAAGTCCTCCTATTATGCTCCACTTGTGGTGAGCTTCATAAATTTGTGACCCACTTATATGTTTATCCCTATTGGGAGATTTAAAGATGTGAGTTCGTGTCTGTTATTTTATTTCTGTACACCATTGAGGGCTATAAGTTCAAAAATAGTTTTTATAATTCATTACAGTGGGTTTAATGTGTTTCAGAATAATTGATTCCAATTTTTATGAATTATACGCCCTACCGGTATGAGGGTTCATTATATGTTGTGAAAATTATTTATGAAATGTATTGAAAAGAAGAAATAAAGGAAATTGGAAATTTTAGTTGGCACAATGTGCAACATAATTGTGATTCGGATTTGAGGACGAGATCCTCGCATTTTTACATGATGTGAAATATTTAAATCGGGCTTCAAGCCGCGATGGAAGTTATATAAGGACGAGGTCCTTGTGGTGAAATGTTTATGAGTTTAAAATTCTTCCTTGTGAAATTTAATTTGTGCAATAATATTAATAAGGAGTCATGCCGGTTAGGCTTATTTGATAATGCTTGTATATTTTATGTTCATATTCAGCCTTTTTCGTGCTGTAAATATTGAGTTTTAGCCTATGAGGTGAGTGCCCAGGTGGCGTTAAATGTGACTCATTAATCCGAGTAAGTAATCATGAGGTCTTCATGCCTCACGTTCTATTGTCAGTTTTGTGAAAATTTGAAACGAGGTGATGGTTAATATGAGATTAATTGATGATGCTGGAATTAAATATGAACAGCTTTTAAGACCAGAGATGTGGTGATAAGCATACATATGATGTGCTTTATGTCCTGACATCATTATGATAAGGCAATGCTAAGATTAATGTTATTGATATATACCCTGTGGTATTTTGTTGGGTTGTGGATATATTGTTGGGAGTTGTTTGGCTGTTACTATGGCAGGTGGATAGGCCCAATTATATGGGAGACTCTGCCGAAATTTTCTGAAAAATTTGGGGGATTGAGATGTGCGAAAGAAGAGATAAGTTATGTTGTGTGTTTGAGGGCAAATGATCCTAAGCGGGGAAGAATGAAATACCCCAAAAAAAAATATAATATATTTTTTTGAAGTACTTCAACACTATCAAGAAAGTTGATGAGTGAATAGGCATAAGTTGTTATAGCCAGTTGAGACTAATACTGTGTGTCGAAGTAAAAATCAGGTATTTTAGAAATGAATGGAGAGTTAGAGATTTTTGCTCTAAAGCTTATAAGAATGGAGAAAAGAAATAATCTCAATTGAGATGGTGTTGTCAGACCCACGTTAAATTGCGGGAATGTAGAATCACCCATAAGTATGTGTACAAGAATATACTCAGTAATTTAAAGTCCTCAGAAAGATTCTTAGCACATTCGAGGACGAACGTTTGTTTAAGAGGTGAAGAATGTAATGACCCGACTTGTGGTTTTAAGAATTTACGCCCCGTTCAGTGACTTAAAATTTCGAGCAGCTTCGCAATATGTATTATGACCCGTGGGTGTAGTCAAGTTTGATTTACTGAAGATTCGGAATTAAATTAAAAGAACAATCCTTATTTAGAAGCTTAAATGAAAAGAGCTGACTGGAGAGTTGACTTTTGAGTAAACGACTCCGGAATGGAATTTTGATGATGTTAATAGTTTCGTATGGTGATTTTGGGCTTAGGAGCGTGTCCGAAAAATTATTTGGAGGTCCGTAGTGGAAGTAAGCTTGAAATGGCGAAAAAATTAAATTTTGGGAAGTTTGAGCGGGGGATTGACTTTTTGATATCGGGGTCGAAATATTATTCTGAAAATTTGAATAGTTTCGTTATGTCATTTATGACTTGTGTGCAAAATTTGAAGTTATTCCGGATTGATTTGATATGTTTCGGCCTAATATATAGAATTTGAAAGTTTAAAGTTCATAGATTTTGATTTGAGGTGCGATTCGTCGTTTTGATGTTGTTTGATATGATTTGAGGCCTCGAGTAGGTCCGTGTTATGTTATGAAACTTGTTGGTATGTTCGGACAGGGTCCCAAGGGCCTCGGGTGAGTTTCAGATGCTTAACAGATCGAATTTGGATTTGGAGGAGGAGCTGAAGCAGCTGGGCTGCTGGTGTGATCGCACCAGCGCGAAAAAGGGCCGCAGGTGCGAGCTCGCGGATGCGAGGAATGATTGGCAGAAGCGAAAATGCATGGGCTGTTCAGGCAGCGCGGGTGCGAAAATATCACCGCGGGTGCGAAGACCACGGGTGCGAAAACAGTCATCGCGGGTGCGAAGACCGCGAGTGAGAAAATAATCATCGCGGGTGCGAAGAAATCACCGCAGATGCGAATACCGCAGTTGCGAAGAAATCACCGTGGATGCAAATACCGCAGGTGCGAAGAAATCACCGCGGATGCGAAGACTGCAGGTGCGAAGAAATCACCACGGATGTGAAAATCCTGGACAGAATGTTAAAAACAGAGGGGGTTATGAGTTTTGCCATTTTTGGACCTTCAAGCACGGTTTTGGGGCGATTTTGAGAGAGAATTATAGGGAAATTTGAGTTAAGTCATTTGTGATAATTTCTACTCCATAATATTGAATTATCATCGACTAATCCAACTAGATTACATGTTTTTGAGGTGTAAATCGGGGGTTTGAACTTAGGGATTTGAAAATAAAATTTGAAGATTTGGAGGCCGAGTTGAGGTCGGATTTTGGTAAAACTGGTATGGTTAGATTCGTGGTTGAACGAGCTTTCAGATTTTGTAACTTTTTCAGGTTCCAAGATGTGGCCCCACGGTCAATGTTTGAGCTAATTTCGGATTTTTTTGTTGGAAAATTAGTATTTTCTTAAGAAATTAATTCTAATAAATTTTATTGACTGAATCGAATTATTTGTGGATAGATTCGAGGTGCTTGGAGGTCAAATTCAAGCAAGAAGGCGATTATGGAATATTGACATAACTTCAAAAAGGTAAGTATCTTGCCTAACCTCGAATGGGGGAATTATCCCTTAGGCATTGAGTCTCATGTGGAAATTGTGTAATTGAAAACCATGTACGCGAGGTGACGAGTACGTACTTGGTTTATATGTGCAAATTATATCGGTTGAAATTCGTAGACACCTTGTAACGACCCGACTTGTCGTTTTAAGAATTTACACCCCGTTTAGTGACTTAAGGTCTCGAGAAGCTTCGCAATATGTATTATGACCAGCGGGTGTGGTCGAGTTTGATTTACTAAAGATTCGGAATAAAATTAAAAGAACAATCCTTAATTATAGCTTAAATGGAAAGAGTTGACTTCTGAGCAAACGACTCCAGAATAAAATTTTGATGATGTCAATAGCTCCGTATGGTGATTTTTAACTTAGGAGTATGTCCGAAAAATTATTTGGAGGTCCGTAGTGGAATTAAGCTTGAAATGCCGAAAATTGATTTTTTGGGAAGTTTGACCGGTGGGGTTGACTTTTTGATATCGAGGTCAAAATCTGATTCTGGAAATTTGAATTGGTCCGTTATGTCATTTATGACTTGTGTGCAAAATTTGAAGTTATTCCGGATTGATTTGATGTGTTTCGGCACAAGTTATAGAATATCGAAGTTCAAAGTTCATGGATTTTTGATTTGAAGTGTGATTCATTGTTTTGATATTGTTCGATGTGATTTGCGACCTAGAACAAGTTCGTAATGTGTTATGGGACTGGTTGGTATGATTGGTTGAGGTCCCGGGGGTCTCGGGTGTGTTTCGGGGTGGTTTTAGATCATTTTGAGTTGTTTTGGAACTGGTGATTCTGGTGTCTGGTTTCCTTCTTTGCGAAAGCGAAGAAAGTCCCGCATTCGCGAAGAAGAAATTTTGGGGGTGCTGGATTTGACCTTCGCGAACGCGAACGAAAATGCGAACGCGGACACGAGGCAAAGTCTGGTCAAGCTTACGCGAACAGGGCGCAGTGGTCGCGAACGCGAAGAAGGAAGGGGAGCCGGGTCCTTGAGCCATTAACCCTTCGCGAACGCGACGCATGGACTGTGAACGCAAATAAGGAGGGCAGTTGGCTACCGCGAATGCGAGAGCTCGAATGCGAACGCGAACGCGATGCTAGGCATGGTCAGGCCTTCGCGAATGCGACACTGGTCACACGAACGCGAATAAGAAAAGTCTGGGCAGTGAGTTTAAGTTCAGAAAATGGGACTTCGTCCCAATTTCTATTTTTGACGGATTGGAGCTCGGGATGAGGCAATTTTTATGAGATTTTTATAGGAAATAACGGGGTAAGTGTTCTTGACTTAATATTAGTTAAATTATCCGAATCCATCGTTGTTTTTAATATTTAATCGATGAATTAAGTTGGAAATATTATGAAAACCCTCTTGATTCAATTTAAGATTTGGAGGTCGAGTTGTTATCGAAATTGAATAAAATTGGTATGGTTGAACTCGTATCGGAATGGGCATTCATATTTTGTAACTTTTGTCGGGTTCCGAGACACGGGCCCCACGGGCAATTTTTGGGTTAAATTTCGGATTTTTGTAGAAAATTTGTATTTTCATATGGAATTTATTCCTACAATTTGTATTGATTGAATCTACTTAATTATGACTAGATTCGAGCTGATTGGAATCAGAAAAATCGAGGAAAGGGCATACTACTTGACTGATTGAGCGCAGTTTAAGGTAAGTATCTTGCCTAACCTTGTGTGGGGGATTTTCCTCTTAGGATTTGAGTTATCTATGCTGAATGTAGTCTGTGTAAGTGAGGTGGCGAGTGCGTGCTCAGACTTATTTGTTGAAAATTGGCCTTTTAAGGTTCTTATGTTCTTATATTCACCGTGTATGATGTTGTTCTTGATACGCTTAAATTCCTATTTGCTAGTTTCACCTTTACATGCTTTGATTAGACATAATTGCTTTAGGATTTACTCTTACTGCCTATTTGACCCTTATTCGATGTAACCAAAGATTTTACCTCTTCTATCGTCGTGCTATATTTTTTCATAACTGCTTATCTTTAATTGAAATCATTATTTTCTCTTCCTATAATTGTTTAGTCTTAATTGGAGTTATGATTATCTTCCGTTGCTTATCCTTACTTGAATTGTTGAGTATTCCTCGTAATTGCTCAACCTCAAAAGGAGTTTAGATAACCTATATCTTAGTTGACTTGCCATTATTTGGAACTATTTGACTCGTGTTGGCTTCTCATCGTTGACTTGAATATTGTGGAATCGTTGCTATATTTTGTTTTGTTTTCCCTTGTTAAGTTGTTCTCCTTGTGCCTAGCATTCTTAACTGTGGTTATTCCTTATGAATGAGTTCTACCGTTCATGTGATTTAACTTTTTGAGTTGATTTGCTCGCTGTACCTTGCATCTTTGTCATTGTTGCTTTTGCATTTGTTGTGGTGATGTACGAGGTTTTTGTCGTGTTATAGTTGTTATCTATGTTGTTTGCACTGCATATTTAAATTGGGACTACAGACGTATTTTGGGAGATCCCCCAGCACTGCAATTTAAATTGGAACTACGGACGTATTCCGGGAGATCCCTCTGTCTTGCATATTTACTTTGGGATTACGGACGTATTCCGAGAGATTCCCCAGCACTGCATAATTAAATTGGGACTACGGACGTATTGCGGAAGATCCCCGTGTTTTGCATATTTACTTTGGGACTACGGACGTATTCCAGGAGATCCCCTAGCACTGCATATTTAAATTGGGACTACAGTCGTATTTCGGGAGATCCCCCTCGTACTGCATAATTAATTCGGGACTATGGGACGGTATCCCGGTAGATTCCCCTGTGGTTATATCTGTGTTCGAAGCTGCTAATCTTCCATGCTTAAGTGTCACAGGGTGACTTATACTCGAAAGATATTACTAGAAAAGTTTATATTTGAAAGGTTTTTTTAATCTTGAAAGAACTATATTTGAAGGAAGAATATTTCAAAAATAAAATAAAATAAATTTCTTATTTGAAAGGATTATATTCTAAATATCTCAATTTAAAAATTTACGGGTGAAAGTTTACACTTGAAGGATTTGACTAATTTATTGGGGTTTGTTGGTTGAGTCCTAATGTGAAAACTATTGCAGTTGCTGAGTTACTACTTGCCTTTACTGTATTGTGATTTTCGGATTTGGGTTGTGCTTTCGTTCATTCTTATGTGTCTTATTCTGGTGTTCCGCTGTTACTTGCTGTCTTTCCTTCCTTATTGCAGTTGATATGTCGTTAGCCATATCGTGGGGGGTCCTCAGATAGATGTCATGTTCTGTCATCCCTATACTTATAATTGTTCAGTTTATTAGACCAGTGGGTGTCTTGACTAGTCCTCATCACTACTTCACCGAGGTTAGTCTTGATACTTACTGGGCACCACTGTGGTGTACTCATGCTACTCTTCTGCATATTTTTGTGCAGATCCAGGTATCGATCGTTAGTAGCTGTGCGGATCCTTGCTGAGGAGACTCAAGGTAAACCTGCCGCTACGTTCGCAGGCTTCGGAGTCACCTTCCTATTTTGTATTTACACTGTTTTTACTTACTTCCGAACAGTTGTATTTTGAAGTGATAGCAAACTCTGTAGAGCTTATGACTTGTACTACCGGTTTTGGAAAATCGTAAATTTTGTAAAGATTTCTATATCGAGACTGTTAGATTTTCTTTGTTATTGTTATTACTCAGTAAATGTTAGACTTACCTAGTCCCTAAGACTAGGTGCCATCATGATACCCAACAGAGGGGAAAATTGGGCCGTGACACTCCCTTAAGTATTAAGTTTGAAAATTATTGTAACTTATTAAATCCCTTATTTGTCATGCCTCATTCTTTGGTTTTCGAGGTTGTTTTTATAGGATAAATTGGTGTGATTGTCAATTGACTTTTATGTGAACTCTGTGTTTGTTTGAGTTGCTATTTTACTTTATGGAAAAAACTTTCGTTATTGATTTTACCTACAAATAATTAAAATGAAAAATTGAGTTAATAAGATGAATTACTTTTCAGTTCGCGTTGTGAAAAATTTGGTATTGAATTATTAAGGCCATGAATCATTTTGAGGCAAAGTGCTAAATTGTGAAATATTATTCGGTTGAGTTGTTCACTCCTGAACATTTTGTTAAGATGTTGTGCACATTATGATCGAGTCATGGCTCCTTATTGTTAAAAAATAATGTGTTGTTGATTTCTGTGGCAAGTTGTAATATTTGAGCACTTGATGTGCAATTTGTGATATGTTGTAATATTTGAGCACTTGATATGCAATTTGTGATATGTTGTAATATTTGAGCACTTGATGTGCAATTTGTGATATGTTGTAATATTTGAGCACTTGATGTGCAATTTGTGATATGTTGTAATATTTGGGCATTTGAGGTCCAAGTTGTATTATGCTGTGATATTTGGGTACTTGAGGTGCAATTTGTGAAATATTATGATATTGATACGCATACGGCGAGATAAGGGTGGCTTGAAATGTATGGCTAGTAGAGGAATTACTAGAAGTCATGCGGTGATATAAGGTCAGGGTGTTGAAACGCATGTGGTGAGATAAGGGTGGCTTGAAATACGTGTCTAGTAGGAGAACTACTAGAAGCTATGCGGTGTGATAAGGATGGCTAAAATGTGGGATGCCATTTCGGAAAAAATAATTTCTTTTAAAATTAAATGTGAAGGCTCCCACGGTGATATAAGAAAAATGAAATATTGTAAATTTATTTATGATTTAGGACTACAAGGCGGTACCTCGGGAGTGCCCTGTTGATATTTCTTTATTTATGTTCCTGTCTTAGTGATTTTGTTTCATTGAATATGTAAATTCTTGTCTTCTTCCGTGATGTACTAGTTGACTTTATTATCATGTGTTTTGTGTTCCTAGTTATATTGTGTTGGTTTTGGATTTTTAGCATGTGATTCTGAAGAAGTATATTTCTGGGTTTTCTTACTGATTTTCGATGATTGAGTTGATTTAAATAAATAAAAATTATTATTTTATTTTAAATTAAATAGTTTTACAACCAAACCAGTAGTTTATCTGATGCCTTAATTTAAGTGAAATGTTACTTTCTTCACCCAAATAAATTCTAAAAATAAATTCAATTCTTTGTTGATTTCTTACTTGATTTAAAAATTTTAAACTCACTTTAGTGGAAATAGATTGATCATGTGGATCTTATATACATTATATTTGGCATGTGAGTTATTTGTGCAGATGAAATATGAATTTAGGGCACGAGGTGCCGGGAAAACATGATGATTTAATTATGGGGCACGAGGTGCCGTGGAAATATGAAAATGAGCTGAGATCCGTGTTTACGAAAAAATATGAAAATGGGTTGAGACCCGTATTTTTATGATTATGAAATGAGGTGTCACATGGTGACTTTTTAATTGAAAGAATTATATTCAAAATATTTATTTGGAAGGATTTTTATTCAAAAAGATATTTATTTGAAGGACTTGATTTAATTGAGTGTAATTGTGTTTATTAATTGTTGAGGGATATTCGTGGTATTCTTGTTGTCTATTGTGCATATCACTGGTTGTTTTATCCTACCTTTATTGTTATTGTTTCCTAGTATTTTGTATATTATATTGCACAGGTTATTTGACTAGTGAGTGTCTTGACTGTACCCGTCTCTACTCCATTGAGGTTAGTCTTGATACTTACTGGGCACCGCTGTGGTGTGCTCACTCTACACTTCTGCACATTTTTGTGCAGAGCGAGGCATTAGAGGTATCAGACTTGAGCAGAGTTAAAGCGCGATCATAAAGATTCAAGGTAGAGCTGCTTGACCGTCGCAGTCCCTTGGAGACTTTTCATTTCATTGTACTGTTAATTTGTAATCAAACAATATTGTATATTCGGTCCTCGTGATCATTCCATTTATTCAAATAGAGTTCGTGACTCAGTACTACCAGTCTTGGGAGGTTGTATATTGTAATTATTTCCGATGTTAGTTTTGATTATTTATTTAATTAAAAAAAATAGCTTCAAAAATGCAATAGAAATCGGGTTACCTATTCTTAGAAACTAGGTGCCATCACGACTCCCGTGGTGGAATTTTGGGTCGTGACACATATGAGTCAGCTTTAACTTTAAAATTATAGAGGAAAAATGATAGGTATGTCGGGTAATTAATATGGGTGGGGTAGGTGGATATTGTAACTATTTTCAAAATGGATAAAAGCGGGTAAATATTTTGGTTTTCTTGGGTATATAGTGTAGTTTCCTTTCTTTAATTATAGGTTAAGCTAAGTTGAGGTAAGCCCATTTCATTACCTCTTTAAAAGTCTTAAGCCCAATCGATTAATTTGCTTAGTATTAATAATTAGATTTGACTGACGAAACAGTGAATATTGATGAGGTTATCAAAAAAGTTACTGAGCTTCCTAATACGTAAGAAAGCACTGAGGTAAGGAAATCATAACGAACAAATGACACTAAACCAGATAATTACAAGTGCCTCCTCTTTATTATGCCACCACAAAATCCTTGTAAACAAAATTCCCACCTTCTCTTTCTAGATTTTTCTCTCTTTTCCCTGTGAAGTTTCCATCCTCCGGTCCTGGAAGCATAGACCTTATATAGTTAATATAAAAGCACTAAAAAAGAGGGAACATAATTAAGTTTGGATTTAAGTTGGTCGTTTTCTTAAAATTTACACCAATTTTCATTTGAAATCTTCACTATAGGTTGAACCTCAACTAATGCGTGCAATACACATGAACGGATATAGTCTTTCGGCAAGTTCAATCTAAAATCTACTAACTTTCGATAAGGAGCATGAATTGTTTATGTAAAAGTATACGTTTGTTTAAAAACAATTGACACTATTTCTAGTCCGTGTAAAAATTGGCACCTATCAATATTTCCTTCGTAAAAAAATAAATTAATAGCAACACAAGTGATATGACATGTTTCAGATCACAAGTTTCAAAAGTTTTACAACCACACAAATACTATGACTTATTTAAGACTACATATCTGAAAAGTCTTTTCTTTTTTATTAAAGTTTGTGCCAAGTCAAATCAAGATTAATCTTTTTGAAACGGATGAACTAAAATTTCAACAAGTATTAGATTTGATCTCATCTTTTTAACAATACAATAAGTGCAATGCTAAAAAATTTAAAAGTTAAACCCGTTAAATTTAAATTATGAATCCGCATCAAACAATACAACCTCAACTAATGCTTGCAATTCATGTATGTTTACCCCAAAAATCGGATAATAATTGAATTTATACGTGGTTTTAAGAATACGTGACATAATTTGATACAAAGCGAGAAATCAGATTTAATATGGAAGAATAAGTAGAAAAATAAATACAAACCATACAGATTGAATAACTTAAGTCTCGTAGGATTAACTTCCTTCGAACTTAGGAGAGATATTTCCGGAATATTATTGAAGCCAAAACAATATGAACAAAGCAAAAAAGATAGTATGTTCTTCTTTTAAGTATGTTACAATGTGTCCAAAGACTTACTCCATTACCTTTATATATACAGGGAGATGAAACCTTTAAGACATTATTTTATAGGAAATTATGTAGACCGTTGGCTCCCCTTTTGACTTAATCCTGTAATTTCCGCCATAATGATTGGTCAAAGGCGAGAATTACGGATACTTGTCGTGTGAGTGGGTAAAGCTTTTCTTTGAGGCGGTTAGAAGCGGGGTCGGTCGTGCCCCGATAAGCTCAAGGGCAAATCCGATGGTCTTGTTCGAACTTCGACCCTCGATATCGAGCTCAGTTATATCGGTACCTTCGATCTCTTATGCCGAGCCTTGATCCATTGTTTCAGATGCCTCGATCGAACATTGAGCTCGATTTTACCCGTATACAATGTCCAAAAGCGAAATTAAAATTAGACAAACACAAAATGGAACATCTCATCCTGTCAAAGTTCAAAAGCACTTTTTACTGTTTCAATTAGATAAATATATATTCTGGAAACTTCGTCATACTAAGTATCTTTCAACAACTTCATTGATGATAAATTGCAAAGTGGGTTTTCATTATCATTGCGAGGTGTCTTTGTACTATTTGCTAACAGGATTATTTATGGGTAACCCATAAATGGAGCACTGGATCTAGCAATCACAGGTGGAAAGCCCACATTCAGATATTTCTAAAGCTCCTTTGTCATGATATTTATCTACCCTTTCCTTACCGGCAAATTCCTCCTATAAATATAGTTGTGTAACCTTAATTAATCGCCAACATACAGCATTTGATGAAGCAAATATTCTGGACTAAATGGCTACGAAAATCATACTATTATCTCTGCTTTTTCTATTTTTGGCAATAGACCCGGTAATTGCTATAAATAGAAAGATGGCTATAGTGGTGGCAACGAAGTCGGTTGCCGGTGTAGTTAGAGGCAAATCTAGGACGCGTTCTGTTGAGGTGGCAGAAAGAAAAGAGAAGTTATTTGGAAAAGAAATGAATGAGGATTTCCAGGCTGATATAAATAACCATCATAGCATTCCAAGGGAGTCTTGGGGTAGTAGCCAAGATCCAACTTCTCCTTCTACCAATATTCAAACTATAAAAGGATGATACTATACGATAAGATATGATGATTTCATGCTACATCTAAATTATCGGCAAGTGTACTGTTAATTAGTGTAGTAAAGTTTAAGAACTACAACATAGATTAGCATAGAAAATTTGTAGCTGTATATATATAAGGTATGGTCTTGTTATTATCCAAATACATTGATAATGTTATATTTAAGCTTTGTTTAGGTTTTATTTAAGAATTTATATTCTATACATTGACTGCCTATATAAATTTTGATAACTTAGAATAAGCAATAAGTAACCTATGGTAACATATGCAAAATGCCACTAACGATGTAACATTAAATTCTTCGGACCTTCATTTCATATAACTTAAATTCTTTATTTAATCTCCGACTGTAGCATATAGAGGCTATTTTGCATGCATGGTGCAGGGTATTGAGGCTCATAAAGAAGGGATTTGGCTCACCTCCCGTATAGAATCTCTCCATTTCCATCGATGCGCATTTAATTTAGTGACACTTGTCCTCTTTCAGATCTAAGCGCCAAGGTTTATTTAGAGTAAATCTTTGTTAAACTAAATATTCTTTTGCTGGGTTAGACTTAAATTGGAAAGAGAAGATAGTAATCCGAAAATTTTGCCAGAAAATTTCGTTCTGACTGGGCAGACAAAATTAGTTAGTCAGAGAGAAAAAATATTTTCTTACCAAGATTAAAACTAAAAAATCCTATATTTTTTCATTTGTCCTCTTTCAGAGTTTTAATCTTGGTAAGAAAATATATTTCCAATTAGAATGATAAGAAATATTTTTCTGAACCTGAACATAGCATTTGTGGTGGTACTCGATCTGCAGCCCGAGACACCCATAACATTGAGGAAAATGGCGTCAGCTTGCGTATGATTTTTGAAATGTTGCAAGCCCAACATGTAGCGATAGCTCAGTTGCAGAGCCAAACCCAGCTACCGAGTAGGCCAGAGCCTAGTCCACCTCGAGAAGTTGCCCATAGAATAGAGCCATCCATAGTGAGGTCAAATGAGTAAAAATCGGGGACTACTCCCGAAATTGCTAAAATACTCGAAGAGCTCACAAAGTGAGTCGAAGCCAACGATAAAAAAGTAGAAACATATAACTCCAGGGTCGATCAAATCTTGGGGTCTCCACTAATGATAAAAGGGTTAGATTCCAAAAAATTCGTGCAAAAGCCTTTTCCCTCGAGCGCAACCCCAAAACTAATCCCCAAAAACTTTCGTATGCCCGAAATTCCCAAATATAATGGAACGACCGACCCCAACGAACATGTCATCTCTTACACGTGTGCCATTAAGGGTAACGATTTAGAAGACGATGAAATCGAATATGTGTTGTTAAAACAATTCGGAGAGACCCTCTCGAAGGGAGCAATGATTTGGTATCACAATCTACCACCGAATTCTATCGACTCATTTGCCATGTTAGGAGACTCTTTTATAAAGGCACACGCCGGTGCCATACAAGTCGCAACAAGGAAATCAGACCATTTCAAAGTAAAACAAAGGGATAATGAAATGCTGAGGGAGTTCGTGTCCCGATTTCAAATGGAACACATGGAATTGCCACCGGTCACAGACGATTGGGCCGTTCAAGTTTTCACCCAAGGGTTGAATGAGCGAAGTTCGATAGCATCACGTCGGTTGAAACAAAATTTGATCGAGTATCTAGCAATAACTTGGGCAGATGTACGCAATCGATACCAATCAAAAATCAGGGTTGAAGACGACCAATTAGGAGTTAATCCCGCATTAGTACATCCAAACAGGTCGTCTATGTCGGCTATTAAAAACCAAAGAGACATTGACAGAGAGCTAAGGTCGAACAGAGACCAATATCAACCATACATTGCAGATCGAAGGAACAATGGTTCGGGGAGCAATTCTGTACGGAACAATCGAAGAAGTGATCGAGGGCAGAATTCTCGGGGACTTATGAACAAGAGTGGGTTTGACAAATATGCCGATCCTATAGGGGCACCTCGGTTATCGGAATATAACTTCAGCGTCGATGCATCGGGCATTGTATTGGCAATCGGAAGAATCAAAGACACTAGGTGGCCCAGACCCATGCAAACCAATCCTTCCTAGAGAAACCCAAATTCGATGTGCAATTATCATGGTACGCATGGTCACAAGACCGAGGATTACAAAAAATTAAGGGGAGAGGTAGCCCGTCTATTCAACGAGGGCCACCTTCGAGAGTTCCTCAGCGATCGAGCCAAGAATCACTTCAGAGAAAGGGATACCAACAGAAAAAATTAATAAGAGGAACCTCAACATATCATTCATATGATTATCGGTGGGGTCGACACTCCACAGGGACCCGTACTCAAACGCAATAAGGTACCAATCACTAGGGTAAAACGAACTCGAGATTATGTGCCCGAAGGCACTTAATCATTCGACAACGAAGAAGCATAAGGCATTTCTTAGCCCTACAATGACGCTCTAGTAATTTCTATCTTATTAAATAAAGTTCAAATTAAGCGTGTTTTAGTGGATCCAGGTAGCTCTGCGAACATCATCCGATCGAGGGTCGTGGAGCAGCTCGGTCTGCAAAATCAAGTCGTGCCTGCAACTCGGGTCTGAAACGACTTCAATATGGCTAGTGAAATGACTAAATGAGAGATTATTCTACCAGTGAACGTGGCTAGGACCATCCAAAGTACCAAGTTGCACGTAATCAAAGGCGATATGAGGTACAATGCCCTACTTGGAAGGCCTTGGATCCACAATATGAGAGCAGTACCCTCGACTCTCCATCAAGTAATGAAATTCCCGACGTCAGACGACGTGAAAATAGTATACAGAGAGCAACATGCTGCAAAGGAAATGTTTGAAGTCGATGAAGTAACACCGATATCAACACTCTCAACCTCGAAAAGATCGAGCATTAACGGTAAGCGAGAAGTCAAATAGAAATCATAGCCGCCAGTCTCAACCGAATCAGGGAAGCAGGAAATGGAAGAAGCGGATGAGGATTTTCTGAGCCCTAGAACTTTTTTCACCCCCGAAGATTCTGACGCCACCAAAACAACGATCGAGGAACTGGAACAGGTTATATTGATCGAGCATCTGCATGAGAAAAAGGTATACATGGGAACGGATTTGACCCCCGAACTCAGGAAAAAACTTATTCAATTTCTTTTTAATAATATATATTATTTTGCTTGGTCCCATTTAGACATGGCAGGAATCCTACCGTCACTAACAACACACCGGATGAGCTTGGACCCTAGGTTCAAACCGGTGAAGCAAAAAATAAGACCTCAGTCCGAGATAAAGCACACATTTGTAAAGGACGAGGTAACTAAACTTCTCAAAATAAGGTTGATTCGGTAAGTAAAATATCCCGAATGGTTACCAAATGTAGTTGTAGTCCCTAAAAAAGGGAAAAGATTCTTTTCCACTACCTAACATCAATCGCATGATCGATGCCATAACTGACCACGAGATCCTTCCTTTTCTCGATGCCTATTCTGGGTACAATCAAATTCAAATGAACCCGGAGGATCGAGAAAAGACCTCATTTATCACCAAATACAAAACATATTTTTATAATGTGATGCCCTTCGGGCTAAAAAAATACAAACGCCTAGTGAATAAAGTGTTCGAAGAACAAATAGGTAAGTCAATGAAAGTTTATATTGATGACATGCTAGTTAAGTCCCTACGTGCAGAGTACCATTTGACTCATTTGTAGGAGACGTTCGAGATTTTAAGGAAATACAACATGAAGCTCAACCCCGAGAAATGTGCTTTTGGGGTTGGTTCGGGAAAGTTCCTTGGCTTTATGGTATCGAATCGAGGAATCGAGATCAACCACGATAAAATCAAGGCCATCGAAGACATTACCATCATAGACAGTGTGAAAGCAGTGCAAAATCTAACCGGACGGATAACTGCCTTAGGCCGGTTCATTTCAAGGTCGTGGGATCGAAGCCACATATTCTTCTCTCTACTAAAAAAGTAGAACGATTTCGCCTGGACTCCAGAATGCCAACATGCATTAGAACAATTAAAACGATACCTGTCGAGTCCACAACTGCTTCACACTCCGAAGGTTGATGAGAAACTTTACTTATACTCGGCAGTGTCAAAAATCACTGTAAGTTGCGTCCTAGTTCGAGAAGAGCAAGGTACGCAATCTCCTGTTTATTATGTAAGTCGGACCTTAGGAGAAGCAGAAACTAGATATCCTCACTTAGAGAAATTGACACTTGCACTAATAAGCGCCTCTAGGAAGTTAAGACCATACTTTCCATGTCACCCCATATGCATTTTTACTACTTACCCACTTCATAATATTTTGCACAAGCCCGAACTATCGGGCCGATTGGCCAAGTGGGCCGTCGAACTCAGTGGGTACGATATCGAATATCAACCCCGTACAGTCATCAAGTCTCAAATTTTAGCAGACTCCGTGACCGATTTCACGCTAACCCTCGTACCTAAAGTTAGAAAAAGAACTCTTGTCAAAATCGGGTACAATATCGGAGGTTTGGACCCTCTTCACAGATGGTGCTTCGAATGCGAAGGGGTCCGAACTTGGCATCGTGTTGAAAGCCCCCACGGGTGGCAATATTCAGCAATCTATCAAAACTTCTAGGTTGTTTAACAATGAGGCCGAGTACGAGGCCATGATTGCAGGACTCGAGCTAGCTAAAAGCTTGGGAGTAGAAGTCTTTGAAGCCAAATGTGACTCTTTGCTAGTGGTAAACCAAATAAACAAAACCTTCGAAGTTCGAGAAGATAGAATGGAAGGTATTTAGGACAAATTATAGGTAATTTTGCACCGTTTCAAGGAATGGACTTTACAACTTGTGCCTCGAGAACAAAACGGTGAGGACGATGCACTTGCAAATTTGGGGTCATCAGTCGAGGAAGACGAGATCGACTCGGGGACTGTTTTTCAACTCTCGGGATCCATAATTGAGGAGGGGCAAGTCGAAATAAATTCTACAAGCTTAACCTGGGATTGGAGGAACAAGTATATTGAATACTTGAAGAACGGAAAACTCCCATCGAACCCTAAAGAATCAAGGCCCCTACGAACCAACGCTACTCAATTCACGTTGGCTTAATATGGAACACTATATAGAAGGATGTTCGATGGACCATTGGCAGTATGCTTAGGACCAGGATACACCAATTATGTTTTACGAGAGGTCCATGAAGGTACTTTTGGAAACCACTCCGGCGCCGAATCACTCATTCACAAATCATCAGGGCAGGATACTACTGGAATAGTATGGAAAAAGACAATAAGGAGTTTGTTCGAAAATGTGATAAATGTCAAAGGTTTGCACTGATGATCCATCAACCCGGAGAGCAACTTCATTCAGTACTATCCCCATGGCCATTCATGAAATGGGGGATGGATATCGTCATCCCCCTACCATCGGCCCCAGGTAAAGCTAAGTTCATTTTATTTATGACTGACTATTTCTCTAAATGGGTTAAAGCACAAGCATTCAAGAAAGTGAGAGATAAAGAGGTTATAGACTTCATCTGGGATCACATCGTGTGTCGATTTGGGATACCCCCAGAAATAACATGCGATAATGGTAAGCAATTTATATGCAGTAAAGTAACGAAATTTGGCGAAGACCATAAAATAAAAAGGATATTGTCAACACCGTACCATCCTAGTAGGAACGGACAGGCCGAATCAACAAATAAGACTATCATCCAAAATTTAAAGAAAAGGTTGAATAAAGCTAAAGGGAAATGGAGAGAAATTCTGCCCGAGGTCCTTTGGGCATATCAAACAACATCGAAGTCCAGTATGGGGGAAACTCCGTTTTCCTTAGTGTATGGCTCCGAGTCCTTAATTCTAGTCGGAGAACCCAGCCTAAGGTTTCGACATACATCAGAGGAATCAAACCACGAGTCTATGAATACTAGCCTCGAATTATTGGTTGAAAAACGAGAAGCGACACTTGTTCGAATGGCTGCACAAAAGCAACGAATCGAAAGGTACTACAATAGAAGAACCAACCTCTGCCACTTCAAGGTAGGATACTTAGTCCTAAGAAGGGTCACCATCAACACCCGAGATCCTACTGAAGAAAAGCTCGACCCGAATTGGGAAGGACCCTATCAAGTCCTCGATATAGCCGGAAAATGGTCTTATAAACTCGGAAAGATGGATGACAAACCATTACCAAACAGCTGGAACATATCACTTCTCAAACGATATTATTGTTAAGGTATGATTTTCTCCCTCCTTTCGTCTATATATGTTTGACGTTAATACATTGCAGGAGTTTGACCAAAGACATCGAGACCTCAGGTTGTAAAGTACGTGTTACACTCTTTTTCCTTAGATCAGTTTTTATCCCAACTGGTTTTTCCGATGAGGTTTTTAACGAGACAAAAACTATGTGCTACCTGAGGATAATTCGACAATATCCAAGGCCTCTGTACAGTCAACCTCGAATACTGTGAGGCTTTACCATCAAATAAATCAAGTTCGATACAAGAAAATTATTTCATATCAAATTCATGTCAGACAGGGTCTCGATAGAGAAAAGTGTAAGGGCCAAATGATCAAAACGAACCATGGCCGCATAGTTTTGCTCGAGCCTGACGCAAAATACAAATACATGTATAATGACTTGTAAAGCCTACGAGCTGCAATACTTCGAGTTCGAGTTCAAGCAAACACTCACTCGACTATTAAGCCTTAGATCTATCTTACTTCGAGTTCGAGCAATCACTCACTTGATCATAAAGCCTTCGGGCTGCAATACTTCGAGTTCGAGCAATCACTCACTCGACTATTAAGCCTAAGGGCTATCTTACTTCGAGTTTGAGCAATCACTCACTCGACCATAAAGCTTACGAGCTGAAATACTTCGAGTTTGAGTTCAAGCAATCACTCACTCGACTATTAAGTCTAAGGGTTATCTTACTTCGAGTTCGAGCAATCACTCACTCGACTATTAAGCTTAAGGGCTATCTCACTTCGAGTTTGAGCAATCACTCACTCGACCATAAAGCTTACGGGCTAAAATACTTCGAGTTTGAGTTCAAGCAATCACTCACTCGACTATTAAGTCCAAGATCTATCTTACTTCGAGTTCGAGCAATCACTCACTCGACCATAAAGCCTACGGGCTGCAATACTTTGAGTTCGAGCAATCACTCACTCGACTATTAAGCCTAAGGGCTATCTTACTTCGAGTTCGAGCAATCACTCACTTGACCATAAAGCCTACGGGCTGCAATACTTCGAGTTCGAGCAATCACTCACTCGACTATTAAGCCTAAGGGTTATCTTACTTCGAGTTTGAGCAATCACTCACTCGACCATAAAGCTTACGGGCTGAAATACTTCGAGTTTGAGTTCAATCAATCACTCACTTGACTATTAAGTCTAAGGGTTATCTTACTTCGAGTTCGAGCAATCACTCACTCGACTATTAAGCCTAAGGGCTATCTCACTTCGAGTTTGAGCAATCACTCACTCGACCATAAAGCTTACGGGCTGAAATACTTCGAGTTTGAGTTCAAGCAATCACTCACTCGACTATTAAGTTCAAGATCTATCTTACTTCGAGTTCGAGCAATCACTCACTCGACCATAAAGCCTACGGGCTGCAATACTTTGAGTTCGAGCAATCACTCACTCGACTATTAAGCCTAAGGGCTATCTTACTTCGAGTTCGAGCAATCACTGACTCGACCATAAAGCCTACGGGCTGCAATACTTCGAGTTCGAGCAATCACTCACTCGACTATTAAGCCTAAGGGATATCTTACTTCGAGTTTGAGCAATCACTCACTCGACCTTAAAGCTTACGAGCTGAAATACTTCGAGTTTGAGTTCAAGCAATCACTCACTCGACTATTAAGTCTAAGGGCTATCTTACTTCGAGTTCGAGAAATCACTCACTCGACTATTAAGCCTAAGGGCTATCTCACTTCGAGTTTGAGCAATCACTCACTCGACCATAAAGCTTACGGGTTGAAATACTTCGAGTTTGAGTTCAAGCAATCACTCACTCGACTATTAAGTCCAAGATCTATCTTACTTCGAGTTCGAGCAATCACTCACTCGACCATAAAGCCTACGGGCTGCAATACTTTGAGTTCGAGCAATCACTCACTCGACTATTAAGCCTAAGGGCTATCTTACTTCGAGTTCGAGCAATCACTCACTCGACCATAAAGCCTACGGGCTGCAATGCTTCAAGTTCGAGCAATCACTCACTCGACTATTAAGCCTAAGGGTTATCTTACTTCGAGTTTGAGCAATCACTCACTCGACCATAAAGCTTACGGGCTGAAATACTTCGAGTTTGAGTTCAAGCAATCACTCACTCGACTATTAAGTTCAAGATCTATCTTACTTCGAGTTCGAGCAATCACTCACTCAACCATAAAGCCTACGGGATGCAATACTTCGAGTTCGAGTTCAAGTAAACACTCACTCGACTATTAAGCCTAAAGGCTATCTTACTTCGAGTTCGAGCAATGACTCACTCGACCATTAAGCCTACAAGCTGCAATACTTCGAGTTCGAGCAATCACTCACTCAACTATTCAGCCTAAGGGCTATATTACTTCAAGTTCGAGCAATCACTCACTCGACTATTAAGCCTAAGGGATACTTTACTAAAAGTTCGAGCAAACACTTACTCAACTAAATCGTCAAACTTATGAACATTTTCATAAGACACAGAGACAAGTTGGGAAAAGAAAAGACCTTTATATATATATATATATATGTTTACAAAACGTCCGATCAGGACTTTACACGAAAAGATCAAAATAAGAAAAACCCTAATTATCTATGGGAGCAGTCTTTTCCTCCATCGGGATCCTCCCCACTCTAAGACCCTCTCTTACTCCCATCACCATCATCATCATCGTCATTATCATCATCGGAGGCCAAGGCCCCCGCACCGACTTCAAGCTCTTTTGCCTTTATTATCTCTTTAGTAAGATCGAAGCCTCAAACATGGTTCTCCTCGAGGGTTTCCCTCCTAGATTGGCATTTGGAAAATTCGGCAATCCAATATTCTCGAGTTCGAGCGGTCTCGACTACTTCTCTCTCATGCGACTGAGCGGTCTCAGCATCGGCCCGATAAATAGCCACAAATGCGTCTGCATCGGCCTTTGTCTTTTTAGCCTTGGCAAGTTCAGAAGCCAATCGAGCCTCGAGCTCATCTGTTTTCCTTGCTTGAACCAAGCTTTTCTCCTTCAGACACTGAAGTTGATTTTCGGCCGATGATAATTGGGCTTGAGCAGCCTCTTTCTCTGCAGCAAAGCGGTACATATTTCCTTTCCATTTTAAGGACTCCTCCTTTATCACATCGATCTCCTCACGGAGCTTCCCGATCATCTCAAGCTTCTGCTGGAGCTGCAAGACCGAAAGATTAGCCATCGTTCCAGTATCAAGTCCATAGGCTTTTAATAGTGTCATTACCTACTCGGACAGATCGGTATGATCTTGGTGACCTTTGGCCAACTCAGCTCCGTAGTCCTTGATTTTTTTTACCCTTTACCCATTGGAGATCGTCCTCGTATCGACGCAGCTCAGCTAGGGATCGAGAACATACTTCTAGATGAGCTACTACAGCCTACGAAGAAAAAAAAAGCAAAGTAAGAAAAGAAAAACAGACATAAGAGATAATACCAACAAAATAATTTAAGGCTTACCTAATTCAAAACCTGCTGCACTCCGTGAAAAATATCTGATAAATCACTAGTGCCGGTAGCGTCCTCGACACCGATAAATAGGTCACAAAAAGGATCCTTTCCCTCATGAGGCCTGTCAAGTTCGAGGGCCCCCAAAGCTTGGGCTTCCCGAATCGCCCCTTCAGAAAAAACAGGGAAGGTGGGAGAGTCTTCGATTTCTACTATCCCAAGTGAGTCACTTGGGATATTCTCTTCGGTTCGAAGAGTTTCGGGGAGAGCCCCTTTAGACATATCCCCCATACGCTGGCTTCGATGGGAAGCATCCTCGATATCTAACAACTCGGGGACTCTTCTCGAATTGTTCTCCGATGTATCCTCAGTTCGAGGCAGAGCATTATAAACCACCATCGATCCAGCTGCATGTGGAACGTCGGTGGTCTTCTTCGATCGGGCCACCAGTACAGACCTGTCGTCTTCCTCTTCCTTATCTTCAAAGCTTGGATGCTGAATCGATTCTAAGGTCAAAGGGATGGTATTCTTCCTCAACTTACGAGTCGACATTGCATTCGATTTTGGATTTTCGGAAGTAGAGGCCATTCTTCTCTTATTTCCTTCCGCCGGTTTAGAAATCGGGTCCGAGGCTTCTTCCTCGCCGGGCAGGGGCCTCAAAACCACATCTCTGCCCATGCCTGCACACAATAAAATCGGTTGAATATGTGGAAAATATTTCGTTCGAACTCTCAAAACATGAGAAATAGGCTTACCATGATTTTTGGCCTCCCATCGTCCCTTTGCCAAATCATGCCATGAACGTTCGGCGTATGTAGAGGTCGAAGCCAGGGCCCGTACCCAGCTCTTAATATCGAGAATGACATCGGGCATCCAAGGAACCGTTGTATCACAAAAGAGATAACAACAAGAAAGAAACAAAGAGACAAGGCGATAGGGAATAAGCAGCAGAATTACACTTACGCTTCATATTCCATTCTTCGGGGAATGGCATCTTTTCGGCTGGGATTAGGTCCGAAGTCTTCACTCGAACAAACCTGCCCATTCAACCTCGATCCTTGTCCTCATCTATGCTCGAGAACAGTAGCTTGGTAGCCCGGCATTGAAGTTTTATTAATCCACCTCGAAAAAGGCAGGGACTATACAATCTAATAAAATGATTGAGGGTGAAAGGCATCCCATCGATCTTGTTTGCAAAGAAACGGATCAGGATAACGATCCGCCAAAAGGAAGGATGAATCTGACCTAGAGTTATTCGATAGTGATGACTAAAATCTATAATAACATGGTCGAGATGTCCTAACGTAAACGAGTAAGTATACATACTAAGGAACCCTTCCACGTGGGTGGTAATATCTTCATCGGGAGCCAAAATTACCACTTCCTTGTTATCCTAGTTGCAATCTGTCTTTAACTGAGCAAGTTGATTTTTGGTTATCGAGCACAAATACCTCGATACCGGCTCACACCGAATGGGAACCAACGAGCCCTTATCGACTTTAAAATCAGAGGTGAGAAGACATATTCCGAGAACAAACTCCTCAGGTCGTGGCTCCACCGGTGTTTTATCGGCGGAGGACTGTGAAGAAGAAGCATCTTCTTTTTGAGGGAGGAGTTTTGATGTTTTCACCATTTTTTTAATTTGGAAGAAAGAAATAAAGAAGATGTGGTGTTTCAAAGAAAGATTTTGCAGTAAAAACCACAGAAAGAAAATTCCGCACTTAATTCAGAAGGTATGAGAAAATGCTTAGGAAATTTTGAGATTAGAAGATGTAAAAGTGATTAATGGTGAAAGAAGGGGATATTTATAGGCTGAGTAGTGGCAGTCCAATATCGGTAATGGCCGACCACCGTCTGACATGCATTAAATGCCTCGGTAAACTGAACCGAAGGGACAACTATCGAGTATGTCATGATCGGATTCTATGCACACGTCAGTATATATCTAATCGTACCGTTAGAAAATCATATCGTTTCTCGTTACATTCTTCCCGAGAAATGCGGGGACTATATGTATATGGTCAAAACCGATTAGTTCGTCATACAGACTGGTTGGTATGATAATACTTTGATCAAAGGGTTGCTTCGTAATACCAGGTCGAGTTTAGAAGTCAGGTCATCAAGCTTCGAGTTCTAGGACCGATCAATGACAAGCTCAGTATCATTATCGAGCTCGTATCCAAATCGAACTACGGGGCGATGTAAAATTATCAAGTCTAAGATGCATAGATCGACCGACACCAAACCCGAATCAATACCATACTCCGAGTCAGAATCGAGCTCAAGTCAAGATCGAGAGCTCGAGTCAATATCGAGATCACAGACAAGAGCCGTTGCAAGCACACTAGGAGAGAGAATCCTGACAGGAATTAGGGAAAAACTAGTTCCTCATGGGTTCCCCACTATGTATTTTTTTATTATATCTAAATTAGGATCTCTCCACTATAAAGGGGATGCTTGTTGTTTCTATGAAGACATATTTACACATTGTAACAAAAGATTATTCCTTATATTGAAAGATCAATCCTTTGAGCTCTCTTACTTCATTTATTTCCTCTTTTCAACAGTTTTTATCTTTAGTTCTTATAGTCAAGATTGGATATTTCTATTTCTCTTTACGATTTGTATCAAGCTATACCACATATCCTTAGAACTACATACAAATTCAACTCTATCTGATTTTTCGGGTAAACTCTCTTAATGAGTATTTTAATTATAGCAACACAAATATAACGTCATAATATATTTATTATAAATTTAAAAAATTTTCTTTCTTTCTTAACCAATGTGTGATCATATTGTGCGATTTAAAATTATAAAAGGGGTATCATTTTCCTCTAAGGGAAGAAAAGAAATCTAATATAAGTAATCATCTGTCTATATTATTATAAAAACATGAATACAATGTCGGTTTACCAAAATAACCTTATAATATTAAGCATAATAACTCATAATAAAAGGACATAACCGTAATTCTAGATATTAGCCTTATAATCATATTAGTTTTAGGACATAATACTATACGCTAGAAATCCTACATGATTACCTTTAGGAATCCTATTAGTATAATTAATTTTGGGCTGTGTAATTCATATAAAATTGAACAAGTAAATATCTTTAGTCATGTAATCCTATTACTTTTAGGATATACATCTTAAAAATTCCTATTACTAATTTAATTTGAAAACGTATTATAATGTCCTATTACTAATTTAATTTGAGAATGCATTATATTGTACAAATCCATTTAGAAAAATAAGAACATGTATTATTATAAAATCATAAATACAATATTAATAGATAAAAATAGCCCTAAAATATTAAACGGAAGAACTTATAGGGAAAGGACATAACTACAATAACTTATTTTTTGGACTACAATATCTTATATGCTAATTTTTAATATTTAATATTTTAAAATTAATAAAATTTTGTCTATTAAATTCTTATTAAAAATATGTAGGAAGGTTTAATAAAATTAATTTCATAAGAATCCTCTGTATTGGCAATTCATTACCATTAGATAATGTTTAATACGAAGAAAAAATAAAAGTAATATTAAATGGATTGTACAAAGAGTTGAAATTGAGAAAATAAATACTCCCACGATAATATATTTTTATATTATTTGTCACGACCCAATTTCACTTATAGGTCATGATGGCGCCCAACACTATAGCTAGGCAAGCCAACTAATAAATTAAACATATATCGATAAAATTTAAATCCAAGAAAAATAATAAGATACCAAATTCTACCAATGTGTGTGCAAAGACCTAATGTCACAAGTGTATGAGCATCAATTAGGTTATACAAAGATTCAAATACTGTCTGAAATGAAAATAGACAGAATTAAAAATACAAGAAGAGGCACTGGTAGCTGCAGGACGACTCGGAAAGGCAGCTTACCACTACGCCCGAGGATAACGAGGATGTGCTATGATAGGTCCTCCACTAGTATCTATCTCATATCTTACACAAAAAGTGCAGCAAGTGTAGCATGAGTACGTAAACAATGTGTACCTAGTAAGTATCAAGCCTAATCTCGGAGTGGTAGAGACGAGATGACCGACATTGACATTCACTAAGGGTCAACAATAATAAATGGAATAAATTATAACTATTCAAATCAGCATGATTCACAGAGTTAACAATAATTTTATTCATTTAGCAGAAATAATAAAAATCCTTCAAATGCAACAATTTCCAATCTATTAATTAAATCCTTCAATTTCAAAAAAAAAATCCAATTTATCAAATAGCTATACAAGCTTCAATTCAATTTCAATAAATTTCTAATTTATCAAATAAATTTACAAGCTGCAATAAACTGTCTAAGTATCGTGAAATTTTTATTATCAAGCACGATTTCTGCCGAGGTCGTACGGTCCGATCCAGAGTTTCGTGTACACTACCGAGGGACGTGCGACACGATCCATAGATGCATCTATCATGCCGAGGCGTTCGGCCCGCTCCACAAGAAATGATGACATTTTCTTATGTACTTCCGGAATGAGAGTATATTTGTTATAAGATAAATTCAGGAGGAAGAACAATTTCTCTTAACAATTAATTAATTTAAACAGAAAAAAGATCAAGTATATGAGATTTCCATCATTTAATATTTTTATCTAACAATTCACAATAGAATCCAATTAAATTATTATCACTACCCAAATTATCCCTCCGTAATGTAATGACCCAACCGGTCATTTTAACTTTTAGAACCCCGTTCCCTAAAATAAAACTTCCTGTAGGTGCTTGTAATGATTTATGACTTGCGGGGATGATTGGTTCGGGATTTGGAAGTGTTTGGAGTGTAACCGGAATATTTGGTTCCTTAAGTTGGCCTTAATGTATTAAGTTTGACTTCGGTCAATATTTTTGAGAAAACGACCCCGGAATTGAATTTTGATGATTCTAACAGCTACGTATGGTGATTTTGGACTTAGGAACGTGATCGGAATTTTATTTGGAAGTCCGTGGTGAAATTAGGCTTGAAATGGCTAAAATAGGAATTTAAAGTCTGAAAGTTTGACCGGGGAGTTGTCTTTTTGATACCGGAGTCGGAATTCAGTTCCGAAAATTTTTATAGCTCCGTTATGTAATTTATGACTTGTGTGTAAAATTTGAGGTCAATCGGAGTTGATGTGATAGGTTCCGACATTGAATGTAGAAGTTGAAAACTCTTAGTTTCATTAAGCTTGAATTGGGGTATGATTCATGATTTTAGCGTTGTTTGATGTGATTTAGAGGTTCGACTAAGTTCGTATGATATTTTAGGACTTGTTGGTATATTTGGTTGAGGTCCCGAGGGTCTCGGGTGAGTTTCGGATGGTTAACGGATAAAGAGTTGGACTTAAAAAGCTGCTGCAATTTTCTCTTATGCTGCATTTTCTGGGATGTGACCGAGCCTCAGATCGAGCCCAGATATCGAGCCTCAGATCGAGCCCTAAATATCGAGCCTCAGGTCGAGCCCCAGATATCGAGCCTCAGATCCAGCCCCAGATATCGAACCCACGATCGAGGCCTGAGTCGAAGTCAGGGACGAGGCTCAGTATCGAAGCCTCGATCGAAGGCAGGCTCGAGGGCATGATCGAGGGTAAGGCTCGAAGGCTCAAGCTCGATGCAATGATTGAGGCTATGATCGAAGGCCCAACCTCGATACCCTGATCGAGGCCATGACCGAGGTCCAGACTCGAGCCTGTGATCGAAGTCGCGATCGAAGGTAAGGCTCGATGGCATGATCGAAGGTATGGCTCAAGGGCTAGGATCGAGGCCCAACCCTCGATGCCCTGATCGAAGGCACATGTTCGATGCCGCAATCGAGGCCCAGTTCCGAAGTGCTGGGCAGTGTTATAAAAAGAGGGCATTCGTCCCATTTTGCCATTTTTGACGAATTTGAGCTTGAGCAGAGGCGACTTTTGACAGATTTTCAAGGGAAAAATATTGGGGTAAGTGATTCTAACTCGGATTTGATCAATATACAAGAATATATCATTGTTTTCACAATTTAATTAGTGTTTTGAGATTGAAATTTGAAAAAGTTTAGAAATCTCATAGAAACGAAATTTCGAGATTTCGGTATCAATTCGGAGTCGGATTTGAGTGAAACTAGTATGGTTGGACTCGTAATTGAATGGGTTGTCGAATTTCGTAACTTTCACCGGATTTCGAGATGTGGGCCCCGCGGGCGAAGTTTTAATTAATTTCGGGATTTTTATTAAAAATGTAGTATTTCCTTATAGAAGTCGATTCGTATAATATTTAGTGATTGTATCGAATTATTTTGGCTAGATTCGAGCCAGGCGGAGTTGGATAATCGTGGAAAAGGCAAAATTGTGGATTAAATTGGAGCAAGAAGACGTAAGTCTCTTGTCTAATCTTGTGAGGGGGAAATTACCTCATAGGTGATTAAGATTAAATAATTATTGCTAATTGTGGGGGCTACGTACGCATGAGGTGACGAGAGTCCGTGCGTAGCTACTATTAATGCTAAAGTCCGGGTAGTTTAGGACTCAAAGCATGTATTACTTGTGTAAATTGTATTCTTTGATTAATTAATATTAATTGATATATATATATATATATATATATATATATATATATATATATATGAATATATTGTGAATTGTTTGATAAAGATATTAAAGGATGAAAATCTCATAGGCTTGATTTCTTTTTAAATCAATTAATTGTCAAAAGAAATTGTTCTCCTCCCAAATTTATCATATAATAAACATACTGTCCTTCCGGAGGCACATAAGAAAATGTCCTCCTTTCTTGTGGAGCGGGCCGAACGCCTCGACAGAATAGATGCATCTATGGAGCGCGTCGCACGTCCCTCGGCAGTTTACACGACACTCTGGATCGGGCCGTACGTCCTCAGCAGAAATCGTGCTTAATAATATTAATAATTATACGATACTTTAATAATTTATTTCAGCTTGTGAAGCTAAGTATTAAATTGGAAAAATCCTTGGAAATTAATGAATTATTATTCTTGCTTGTTTAGGGATTTATCGTTACTCTTGTAAATGAGATTCAACTGATAAATTGGAATTTATTTGAATTGAATGAATTTAATTAATATATTGAGAATTGTTACATTTGAAGGAATTTGATTATCTCTGCTGATTAAACAAATTATTGTAAATTCTGTAAATCATGCTGATTTAAATATTCTAGATATATTTCACTTATTGTTATTAACCTATAGTGAGTGTCAAAGTCGGCCATCTTGTCTCTACCACTTCGAGATTAGGCTTGATACTTACTGAGTACACGTTGTTTACGTACTCATACTACACTTGCTGCACATTTTGTGCCGGATCTGAGACAGGTACTAGTGGACGACCTATCTTCACATACCCACGTCATCCAGAGGCATAGTGGTGAGCTGCCTTTCTGAGTCGTTCTGCAGCTACTAGTGTCTCTTCTTCTGATATTTATATTCTGTCTATTTTATTTCAGACAGCATTTGGAGTTTTTGTATAATCTACTAGATGCTCATTCACTTGTGACACCAGGTCTTGGCACGCACATTGGTAGAGTTTGGGTTTATATTTTTTTGGTTTTAAATTTTATCAATGTATGCTTAATTTATTAGTTGGCTTGCCTAGCCATAGTGTTGGGCACCATCACGACCTACAGGTGAAATTGGGTCGTGACAACATGGTATCAGAGCACTAGGTTCACGTAGGCCTCACAAGTTATGAGCAGACTTATTAGAGTCTTGCGGATCGGTACGGAGACGTCTGTACTTATCTTCGAGAGGCTATATGTTGTTAGGCAACTACCTTTCTTCATATTCCATCGTGCAATTGATGTAGTACTAAATATCCTTCTCTTATTCTCTCACAGATGGTGAGAACACGCTCTAATGAGGTTTCAGACCAGGGAAGAGCTTCTCCCCCAGTTGTTAGAGGTCGAGGCAGAGGCCGAGGCCGAGGGAGGGCTCCAGCCTGTGGTAGAGGGCGAGGACGTCCCAGGACAATTCCGGTTATGCCGCCAGTGGTTCCAGTAGAGAATACCATTATTGAGGAGCAGGGTGAGGTGCCTGTGGCAGAGCCAGCTCCGATAGACTTCACATCTGCACCGGGATTTCAGGATGTTATGGGTCGTATACTGCGATTCATGGATAATATGACTCATGCCAGTTTATTTCCGGCAGACCCAGCCACATCTCAGGCGGGCGGGGGAGCATAGACCCCTACTGCGCAGGTTCATGGACATGCAACTGCTGTGTATAAGACCCAGGGTGCATTACCCGTGGGTGGAGTCCAACCAGTGGCAACAGCTACACTTGAGCCCAGGCCGGCTGTAGCCGCCGATCCTCAGAAACTATTGGACAGATGGACTAGACTACATTCTCCTGTCTTCGAGGGTGAGCGACATGAGGATCCACAGGATTACATTGATCGTTGCAAGGATAGACTGTACACCATAAGGATATTGGAATCCCATGGGGTTGATTTCACTACTTTTCAGCTAGAGGGTAGAACCCGTAGATGGTGGCAGTCTTATGCTCTTGGCAGACCAGCAGATTCTCCTCCCATGACTTGGGACAGGTTCACCCACATCTTCTTGGATAGGTATATTCCACCCTCCCAGAGGGAAGAGTTGCGGTTTCAGTTTGAGCAGCTCCAGCAGGGTCAAATGTCAGTGACCGATTATGAGACGAGGTTTTCTGAATTATCTCGCCATGCACTAATGATACTCCCTACTGAGGCGGAGAGAGTGCGAAGGTTTGTAGTCAGTTTACATACTGGTATTCAGGCTACTATGGCTCGAGAGGTTAAGATTGGTACTTCTTATAAGCGAGTTGTGGAGATAGCCCAGAGGATTGGGGGTGTACCTCAGCGAAGCCGAGAGCAGATTATGAGAGATAAGTGGTTCAAGTACTCTGGAGAGTTCAGAGGTGCTCTGTCCGGGGGTAGAGGTCAGTTCGTGAGGGGATAGTCCAGTAGACCCCCATACCCAGCACCACCACCTCCTCGAGGTGCTCCAGTGTGACCTTATTTCAGTGCTACGCCAGAGAGCTCTTATCGGCCCCCAGCTATTCAGGGTCCTTCCAATAGGTATTCAGGCTCCCTGGGTCAGACTCTTAGTCAGCATCCCATCGCACTGAAGAGTTGTTACGAGTGCGGGGATCCCAGTCACATGCGGAGGTTTTGCCCCAGGCTTCAGGGTAGACCAGTACAGCAGGGTCAGCAGCCTATGCTTACCGGACCAGTTGTTCCACCAGTAGTCCGACCACCCAGAGGTGGAGGATTGGTCGGTAGGGGTCGTCCTAGAGGTGGAGGTCAGCCAGGCGGAGGCCAGCTAGTTGGCGCTCCAGCTTGGTTTTATGCTTTTCCGGCTAGACCAGATGCGGAGGCCTCAGATGACGTGATTACAGGTATTGTTTCTGTTTGTGGCAAAGGTGCCTCTGTATTATTTGATCTGGGATCTACGTATTCATATGTGTCATCTCTATTTGCTCCATTCTTGGGCGTTTCTCGTGAGTCCTTGAGTACTCCTGTTTACGTGTCCACTCTTGTGGGTGATTCTGTTGTTGTGGACTGGATCTACCGGTCCTGTATTATTACATTCTGTGGTTATGAAACTAGAGCAGATCTCCTATTTCTTAAGATGACCGATTTTGAAATTATTCTGGGTATGGACTGGTTGTCTCCATATCATGCTATTCTAGACTATCATGCCAAGACTGTTACCTTGGCTATTCCAGCATTGCATAAGCTAGAGTGGAAGGGTTCGCCTGTTAGTTCATTTAATCGAGTTATTTCTTTTATAAAGGCTCAACACATGGTTGAGAAGGGTTGTTTGGCTTATCTAGCCTATGTTCAGGATACTACTGCAGAGACTCCTACTATTGATTCAATGCCTGTAGTTCGGGAGTTCCCCGATGTATTTCCGTCAGATCTTCCAAGTATGCCACCTGATCGTGATATTGATTTTTGTATTGACTTGGATTCAGATACCCAACCTATATCTATTCCACCGTATCGTATGGCTCCGAAAGAATTGAAAGAATTGAAAGAACAACTTGAAGAGTTACTAGCCAAAGGGTTTGTCAGACCGAGTGTATCGCCTTGGAGTGCACCAGTATTGTTTGTGAAAAAAAAGGATGGAACAATGCGGATGTGTATTGATTATCGCCAATTGAACAAAGTCACTATTAAGAATAAGTACTCGTTGCCACGTATTGATGATCTATTTGACCAGTTGCAGGGTGCTAGGGTATTCTCTAAGATCGACTTGAGGTCGGGGTACCATCAGTTGAAGATTCGGGATTCGAATGTTCCGAAGACTGTTTTCCGTACTAGATATGGTCATTGTGAGTTTCTGGTAATTTCTTTTGGTTTAACTAATGCACCAACAACATTTATGGATCTGATGAACAGGGTATTCAGGCCATATATTGACTCATTTGTCATTGTATTCATTGATGACATTTTGATCTACTCTCGTAGTAAGGAGGACCATGAGCAGCAAATGAGAGTGGTGCTTCAGACATTGCGGGAACAAAAGCTATATGCTAAGTTCTCTAAATGTGAGTTTTGGCTAGAGTTTGTAGCATTTTTGGGACATATCGTATCGGGCGAAGGTATTAAAGTTGATCCCAAAAAGATTGAGGCAGTTCAGAATTGGCATCGTCCCACTTCGGCGACGGAGATCAGGAGTTTTCTGGGTTTGGCAGGTTATTATCGTCGGTTCGTGGAAGGTTTTTCATCTATTACAGCACCTTTGACCAAATTAACCCAGAAGGGTGCTCCATTCCGATGGTCCGATGATTGTGAGGTGAGCTTTCAGAAGCTCAAGACATCATTGACTACAGCACTAGTGTTAGTGTTGCCTTCTGATTTGGGGATGTATACAGTGTATTACGACGCTTCGCGCGTTGGCTTGGGTTGTGTATTGATGCAGGAAGGGCAAGTTATTGCATATGCTTCACGTCAGCTGAATCCCCACGAAAAGAATTATCCGGTACATGATTTGGAGTTAGCTGCGATTGTTCACGCTCTTAAGATTTGGAGGCATTATCTTTATGGGGTATCTTGCGAAGTTTACACTGATCATCGCAGTTTGCAGCATTTGTTCAAGCAGAGGGATCTAAATTTGAGGCAGCGTAGATGGCTGGAGTTACTAAAATATTATGATATTACTATCTTGTATCATCCGTGCAAAGCAAATGTGGTTGCAGATGCCTTGAGCAGAAAGGCGGAGAGTATGGGTAGTTTGGCTTTCATTTCAGTAGAGGAAAGACCATTAGCCTCAGATATTCAGTCTTTGGCTAACAGACTTGTGAGGCTGGATATTTCAGAGCCTAGCCGAGTTCTTGCATGTGTTGTGGCCCGATCTTCACTATTTGAACAGATCAAGGCTCGCTAGTATGATGACCCACACCTGGTGGTTCTTCGTGAAACGGTACTACGAGGTGATACCAAGGAAGTTACTATTAGAGCAGATGGTGTTCTGCGACTCCAGGATCTTCTATGTGTTCCTAATGTGGATGAACTGAGGAAAAAGATCCTAGAAGAGGCACACAGTTCTCGATAATCTATTCATCCAGGTGCTACTAAGATGTATCGTGACTTGAGGCAACATTATTGGTGGCGACGAATGAAAAAAGACATAGTTGAGTATGTAGCTCGGTGTCTAAATTGCCATCAAGTTAAATATGAGCACCAGAGGCCAGGTGGCCTACTCCAACAGATGACCATACCAGAGTGGAAATGGGAACAAATTACTATGGATTTTGTAGTTGGGTTGCCGCGGACCTTGAGGAAGTTTGATGCAGTTTTGGTGATTGTTGACAGGTTGACCAAGTCAGGACATTTTATTTCTGTTGTGACTACGTATACTTCAGAGAGGTTGGCCTAAATTTATATTCAGGAGATAGTTCGGTTGCACGGTGTGCCAATTTCCATCATATCAGATAGAAGCCCTCAGTTTTCTTCACATTTCTGGAGAGTAGTACAAAGTGAGTTAGGGACCCGTGTAGAGCTTAGCACAACTTTTCATCCGCAGACCGATGGACAGTCATGAGGACAATTCAGATTTTGGAGGATATGCTCAGAGCATGTGTGATTGACTTTGGAGGTCAGTGGGATCGTTTCCTGCCTTTGGCCGAGTTTGCTTATAATAACAGTTACCAATCCAGCATCGAGATGGCTCCATTTGAGGCTTTATATGGTCGGCGATGTCGTTCACCTATCGGATGGTTTGAGCCAGGTGAGGCTAAGTTATATGGTACTGATTTGGTAAGGGATGCCTTGGAAAAGGTAAAGTTGATTCAGGAGCGACTTCGTACAACACAGTCCAAACAAAAGAGTTACGCGGATCAGAAAGCGCGTGATATATCATTTATGGTAGGTGAAAAAGTTCTCTTGAAGGTTTCGCCGATGAAGGGAATTATGAGATTCGGGAAGAAGGGCAAGTTGAGCCCAAGGTTTATAGGCCCATTTGAGGTGTTGAAACGAGTTGGGGAGGTTGCTTATGAGATTGCCTTGCCTCCCAGCCTATCGGGAGTTCATCTAATTTTTCACGTATCTATGCTCCGGAAGTATCATGCCGACCTATCACATGTGTTAGACTTCAGCACAGTTCAGCTAGATAATAGTTTGGGTTATGAAGAGGAGCCAATTGCCATTGTTGATAAACAGGTTTTCCAGTTGAGATCCAAGAGGATTTCTGCAGTAAAAGTCCAGTGGAGGGGCCAACCAGTCGAAGAAGCAACTTGGGAGACCGAGGAAGACATGCGGAGCAGATATCCACACTTATTCAGCACTCCAGGTACAATTCTAAACCCGTTTGAGGACGAACGTTTGTTTAAGAGGTGGAGAATGTAATGACCCAATCGGTCATTTTAACTTTTAGAACCCCGTTTCCTAAAATAAAACTTCCTGTAGGTGCTTGTAATGATTTGTGACTTGCGGGGATGGTTGGTTCGAGATTTGAAAGTGTTTGGAGTGTAACCGGAACATTTGGTTCCTTAATGTATTAAGTTTGACTTCGGTCAACATTTTTGAGAAAATGACCCCGGAATAGAATTTTGATGATTTCAACAGCTCCGTATGATGATTTTGGACTTAGGAGCGTGATCGGAATTTTATTTGGAAGTCCGTAGTGAAATTAGGCTTGAAATAGCTAAAATAGGAATTTAAAGTTTGAAAGTTTGACCGGGGAGTTGACTTTTTGATACCGGAGTCGGAATTCAGTTCCGAAAATTTTCATAGCTCCGTTATGTAATTTATGATTTGTGTGTAAAATTTGAGGTCAATCGGAGTTGATTTGATAGGTGCCGACATTGAATGTAGAAGTTGAAAACTCTTAGTTTCATTAAGCTTGAATTGGGGTACGATTAATGGTTTTAGCGTTGTTTGAAGTGATTTAGAGGTTCGACTAAGTTCGTATGATATTTTAGGACTTGTTGGTATATTTGGTTGAGGTCCCAAGGGTCTCGGGTGAGTTTCGGATGGTTAACGGATCAAAAGTTGGACTTAAAAAGCTGCTGCAATTTTCTCTTATGCTGCATTTTCTAGGATGTGACCGAGCCTCAGATCGAGCCCAGATATCGAGCCTCAGATCGAGCCCTAAATATCGAGCCTCAGGTCGAGCCCCAGATATCGAGCCTCAGATCGAACCCCAGATATCGAGCCCACGATCGAGGCCTGAGTCGAAGTCAGGGACGAGGCTCAGTATCGAAGCCTCGATCGAAGGCAGGCTCAAGGGCATGATCGAGGGTAAGGCTCGAAGGCTCAAGCTCGATGCAATGATTGAGGCTATGATCGAAGGCCCAACCTCGATACCCTGATCGAGGCCATGACCGAGGTCTAGACTCGAGCCTGTGATCGAAGTCGCGATCGAAGGTAAGGCTCGATGACATGATCGAAGATATGGCTCGAGGGTTAGGATCGAGGCCAAACCCTCGATGCCCTGATCGAAGGCACATGTTCGATGCCGCAATCGAGACCCAGTTCCGAAGTGTTGGGCAGTGTTATAAAAAGAGGGCATTCGTCCCATTTTGCCATTTTGACGAACTTGAGCTTGAGGAGAGGCGACTTTTGGCAGATTTCAAGGAAAAAACATTGGGGTAAGTGATTCTAACTCGGATTTGATAAATATACAAGAATATATCATTGTTTTCACAATCTAATTAGTGTTTTGAGATTGAAATTTGGAAAAGTTTAGAAATCTCAAAGAAACGAAATTTCAAGATTTCGGTATCGATTCGGAGTCGGATTTGAGTGAAACTGGTATGGTTGGACTCGTAATTGAATGGGTTGTCGGATTTCGTAACTTTCGCCGGATTTCGAGATGTGGGCCCCGCGGGCGAATCTTTAATTAATTTCGGGATTTTTATTAAACATGTAGTATTTCCTTATAGAAGTTGATTCCTATAATATTTAGTAATTGTATCGAATTATTTTGGCTAGATTCGAGCCAAACGGAGTTGGATAATCGTGGAAAAGGCAAAATTATGGATTAAATTGGAGCAAGACGAGGTAAGTCTCTTGTCTAATCTTGTGAGGGAAGAATTACCTCATAGGTGATTAAGATTAAATAATTGTTGCTAATTGTGGGAGCTACGTACGCACGAGGTGATGAGAGTCCGTGCGTAGCTACTATTAATGCTAAAGTCCGGGTAGTTTAGGACTCAAAGCATGTATTACTTGTGTAAATTGTATTCTTTGATTAATTAATATTAATTGATATATATATATATATATATATATATATATATATATATATATATATATGTATATATTATGAATTGTTTGATAAAGATATTAAAGGATGAAAATCTCATAGGCTTGATTTCTTTTTAAATTAATTAATTGTAAAAAGAAATTGTTCTCCTCCCAAATTTATCATATAATAAACATACTGTCCTTCCGGAGACACATAAGAAAATGTCCTCCTTTCTTGGGGAGCGGACCGAATGCCTCGGCAGGATAGATGCATCTATGGAGCACGCCGCACGTCCCTCGGCAGTGTACACGACACTCTGGATCGGGCCGTACGTCCTCGGCAGAAATCGTGCTTAATAATAATAATTACACGATACTTTAATAATTTATTTCAACTTGTGAAGCTAAGTAATAAATTGGAAAAATCCTTGGACATTAATGAATTATTATTCTTGTTTGTTTAGGGATTTATCGTTACTCCTGTAAATGAGATTCAACTGATAAATTGGAATTTATTTGAATTGAAGGAATTTAATTAATATATTGAGAATTGTTACATTTGAAGGAATTTGATTATCTCTGCTGATTAAATAAATTATTGTAAATTCTGTAAATCATGCTGATTTAAATATTCTAGATATATTTCAGTTATTGTTATTGACCTATAGTGAGTGTCAAAGTCGGCCATCTCGTCTCTACCACTTCGAGATTAGGCTTGATACTTACTGAGTACACGTTGTTTACGTACTCATACTACACTTGCTGCACTTTTTTTGTAGGATCTGAGACAGGTACTAGTGGACGACCTATCATCACATACCCACGTCATCCAGAAGCATAGTGGTGAGCTGCCTTTCTGAGTCGTTCTGCAGCTACTAGTGTCTCTTCTTCTGATATTTATATTCTGTCTATTTTATTTCAGACAACATTTAAAGTTTTTGTATAATCTACTAGATGCTCATTCACTTGTGACACCAGGTCTTGGCACACATATTGGTAAAGTTTGGGTTTATATTTTTTTGGTTTTAAATTTTATCAATGTATGCTTAATTTATTAGTTGTCTTGCCTAGCCGTAGTGTTGGGCGCCATCACGTCCTACAGGTGAAATTGGGTCGTGACAACAATTTACACAAGTAATTCATGATTTGAGTCCTAAACTACCCGAACTTTAGTATTAATAGTAGCTAGGCATGGACTCTCGTCACCTCGTGTATACATTGCCCCCACAATTAACAACAATTATTTAATTTGAATCACCTATGAGGTAATTTTCCCCTTACAAGATTAGACAAGAGACTTACCTCGTCTTGCTCCAATTTAATCCACTAGTAGACCCTTTCCTCGATTATCCAACTATGTCTAGATCGACCCTAGCCAAAATAATTCGATACAATCATTAAAATTTATAGGAATCAATTTTATAATAAAATACTATATTTTTAATAAAATCCTGAAATTAATTAAAAATTCGTTTGTGGGGCCCGTGTCTCAGAATCCAGCGAAAGTTACGAAATCCGATAACCCATTCAATTACGAGTCCAACCAAACCAGTTTCACTCAAATCCGACTCCGAATCGATACCGAAATCTTGAAAATTTGTTTCTATGAGATTTCAAAAACTTTCCCAAATTTCAATCTCAAAACACTAATTAAATGGTAAAAACAATGATATATTTGTGTATATAGACTAAATCCGAGTTACAATCACTTACCCCAATATCTTTCCTTGAAAATCTATCCAAAATCGCCTCTGTTCAAGCTCCAATTTGCTAAAAACGGCAAATGGGACGAATGCCTTTTTTATTTTATTTTATAAAACTGCCCACGCAGCCTTCAGAATTGGGCCTCGAACTGGGCCTCGATCGTGACTTCGATCACGGCCCTCGAGTCTAGGCCTCAATCCTGGATTCGATCACAGGCCGTCGACCCTGGGCTCGATCACAACCCAAAAATATCCAGCAAAAGAAAAAATTGCAGTAGCTTTTTAAGTCAAAATTTTGTTCCGTTAAGCATCCGGAACTCACCCGAGGACCTCGGGACCTCAGCCAATTATACCAAAAAATCCTAAAATATCATACAAACTTATTTGAAACCTCAACGCACATAAAACAACGCTAAAACCACGAATTATGCTCCAATCCAAGCTTATTGAAACTTAAAATTTCCAACTTCTACATTCGATGACGAAACCTATTAAATCAACTCTGATTGACCTCAAATTTTGCACACAAGTCATAAATGACATAACGGAGCTATGAAAAGTTTCGAAACTGAATTCCGACCCCGATATCAAAAAGTCAACTACCCGGTCAAACTTCCAACCTTAAATTCTTATTTTAGCCATTTCAAGCCTAATTTAACTACGAACTTCCAAATAAAATCCGAACACGCTCCTAAGTACAAAATCACCATACATAGCTGTTGGAATCGTAAAATTTCTATTCCAGGGTCATTTTTTCAAAATGTTGACCGAAGTCAAACTTGGCCTTTTATAGCCATCTTAAATAACCAAATGTTCTGATTTCAATCCAAATACTTCCAAATCCCGAACCAACTATCCCCGCAAGTAATAAATCACTAAAAACATATATGGGAAGTTTTATTTTAGGGAACGTGGTTCTAAAAGTTAAAATGACCGGTTGGGTCATTACATTATATTTGAACTATTTTCCTATTCAAATAATACTTTTTAATCAATTTTTCGTGTAATATTTAAAAATACCTAATTATTAAACAACAACTAAGAAAATATTTAAGAATATAAATTTGTGAGAAAGAGAGAAAAATTGGTTGGTAAGAGTCAATTAAATATTCAAAACACGAGATAAACTAATATTAAGATCTGAATCAACATAGAATAAATTATTTTTTTATGTTAAAACCAAATAATTAAATATTTTAATTAATTATTTATCAAGAGAATCCAACTCAATTATTATTCAAGTAAAAAATAAAATCTTAGGGTATATAAATTAATTCGTTAGAACACAGTAAAAATGTTAGTGTATTATTAAGAATCAAAATGTTATACAAGTGTATGAGAAAGTACAATCAAAGATAAATCCTAAAGAGAACAATCTTTCAAGACTATATTATAAAGAGTTTACTCTGGTATAACGAGATTATTCTTTTTAGATGCCTCTGGCGGAATCGAAATAATATTTCTATGCCATGCATTGCTTGCAAATATCATATCAAGAGGCATAGCACTATTTGCAATAATATCAAGTGGTGTACCAACAATGATTTTATTATGAGACCACCCACTTTAGATTTTATATACATCTTACAACTTAAATAATCATCACAAATATATCAAATCAGAGTAATGGTGCTAAATTTATAAGGAAAGCAAAATTGATAGTATGGGATGAAGCACATATGGCTGAGTGTCAAACTATCAAAATAATTGTTCGGAGTTCTAGAGATATATTGGATATCAATGAACCGTTTGGTGAAAAATTAATGGTTTGGGAGATGATTTCTGTCAAGTACTACCAGTAGTTCCAAAATCGACAAAAGTAGAGACTGTAAAAGCTAGCTATCCAAAGTTATAATTCTGGCCTAGAACGAAAAATATTCAACTGACAAGAACAATAAAATAAGAATAGATCCAACATTCAGTGTCTTCTTGCTTCGTGTTGGAAACGAAGAAGAGCATCCAATAAAAGATGATTTGGTTCTTCTTTGTCACGACCCATATTAGCCCTCCGTAAGGTGTCGTGATGGCACCTAGTCTTTACGACTAGGTAAGCCTAATATTACGGAAAATATAAAGAAAACACAGCATTTTAAAGATAAACAACATATACAAAATAACTTCCCAAGACCCGGAATATCACTAAGTCAAAAGCTGCTATAATCTATGTAGCTCTATACAAAAGTCTGAAGATAATAAAGAAAGTCTCTAGGTGAGGGAGTAGAAGGGGACTCCGAAGATCTGTGGATGCAAGTAGTAGTACCTTCAAGTCTCATAAAATTAGCAGCACACACTAACCCCAAGGCTGATAGCTCGCACCTGGATCTGCACACTAAAACATGTGCAGGGAAGGGCATGAGTACACCACAATGGTACCCAGTAAGTGCCAAGCCTAACCTCGGTCGAGTAGTGACGAGGTCAGGTCAAGGCCCTACCGGAGTAAATATAATAAATTAAACAATAAAAGATATAAGTAAAATTTACGGTAACACAGTTAAAGAAGCTCTCGAAAATTTAACAGTTAAGGGAGCCCTCGACTCCGAACAAGGTAAACACAATGGGGAATCTCCCGGGATACCGTCCTGTAGTTCCAAATAAGTATGAAGTATGGGGGGGGGGGGATCTCCCGGAATACGTCTGTAGTCCCAAAGTAAATATGCAGTGCTGTGGGATCTCCCGGAATACGTCCCTAGTCCCAAAGTAAATATGTAGTACATGGTGTAATGACCCAACCGGTCATTTTAACTTTTAGAACCCCGTTCCCTAAAATAAAACTTCCTGTAGGTGCTTGTAATGATTTATGACTTACGGGGATGGTTGGTTCGAGATTTGGAAGTGTTTGGGGTGAAACTAGAATACTTGGTTCCTTAAGTTGGCCTTAAAGTGCTAAGTTTGACTTCGGTCAACATTTTGAGAAAACAACTCCGGAATAGAATTTTTATGATTCCAACAGCTCAGTATGGTGATTTTGGACTTAGGAGCGTGTTCGGAATTTTATTTGGAAGTCCGTAGTTAAATTAGGCTTGAAATGGCTAAAAATAAGAATTTAAGTTTGGAAGTTTGACCGATGAGTTGACTTTTTGATACCATAGTCGGAATCCAGTTCTGAAAATTTTTATAGCTCCGTTATGTAATTTATGACTTGTGTGTAAAATTTGAGGTCAATCGGAGTTGATTTGATAGGTTCCGACATTGAATGTAGAAGTTGAAAACTCTTAGTTTCATTAAGCTTGAATTTAGGTATGGTTCATGGATTAAGCGTTGTTTGATGTGATTTAGAGGTTCGACTAAGTTTGTATGATGTTTTAGGACTTGTTGGTATATTTGGTTGAGGTCCCTAAGGCCTCGGGAGAGTTTCGGATGGTTAACGGATTAAATATTTGAGTTAAAAAGCTACAGAAATGTTTTCTCTTCTGTTGGACATTCTGGGTTGTGATCGAGCCCAGATATCGAGCCCAGGGTTAACGAGGTACAGGCTCGAGCTAGTGTATCGAAGCCATGATCGAAGGCAAGGCTCGAGGGCCAGGATCAAAGGCAAGGCTCGAGGGCCAGGATCGAGACCCAAGATCGAGGGTCACAATTGAAGTCCCAGCCTCGATGTCCTGATCGAAGGTCCAATCTTGATGCCCTGATAAAGGCCATGCAAAAGAGGGCATTCGTCTCATTTGCCATTTTTGACGAACTTTAGCTTGAGTTGAGATGACTTTTGGTAGATTTTCAATGGAAAAACATTGGGGTAAGTGATTCTAAATCGTATTTGGTCTACATATACAAGTATATCATTGTTTTCACAATTTAATTAATGTTTTGAGATTGAAATTTGCGAAATTTTTAGAAATCTCATAGAAACGAATTTTTGAGATTTCGGTATCGATTCAGAGTCGGATTTGAGTGAAACTGGTATGGTTGGACTCGTAATTGAATGGGTTGTAGGATTTCGTAACTTTCACCGGATTTCGAGATGTGGGCCCCGCAGGAGAATATTTTATTAATTTCGGGATCTTTTCTTAAAAATGTAGTATTTTCTTATAGAATTGATTCCTATAATATTTAGTGATTGTATCAAATTATTTTGGCTAGATTCGAGCCAGACGGAGTTGGATAATCGTGGAAAAGGCCTTATAGCGGATTAAATTAGAGCAAGATGAGGTAAGTCTCTTGTCTAATCTTGTGAGGGGAAAATTACCTCATAGGTGATTAAAATTAAATAATTATTGCTATTTTTGGGGGGGGGGGGGGGGGCTACGTACGCACGAGGTGACGAGAGTCCGTGCGTAGCTACTATTAATGCTAAAGTCCGGGTAGTTTAGGACTCAAAGCATGCCTTACTTGTGTAAATTGTATTCTTTAATTTATTTATATTAATTGATATCTATATGAATATATTGTGAATTGTTAGATAAAGATATTAAAGGATGAAAATCTCATAGGCTTGATTTTCTGTTTAAATCAATTAATTGTTAAAAGAAATTGTTCTCCTCCCGAATTTACTTTATAATAAATGTACTCTCCTTCCGGAAGCACATAAAAAAATGTCCTCCTTTCTTGTGGAGCGGGCCGAATGTCTCGGCAGGATAGATGCATCTATGGATCGCGCCGCACGTCCCTCGGCAGTGTACACGACACTCGGGATTGGGCCGTACGTCCTCGACAGAAATTGTGCGTAATAATAATAATTACACGGTACTTTAATAATTTATTTAAGCTTGCGAAGCTAATTAATAAATTAAAAAATCCTTGGAATTTAATGAATTATTATTCTTTCTTGTTAAGGAATTAATTGTGAATCCTGTAAATGAGGTTTAATTGATAAATTGGAAACTATTTGAATTGAAGAAATTTAATTAATATATTGAGAATTATTACATTTGAAGAAATTTGATTATTTTTGTTGATTAAATAAATTATTGTGAATTCTGTAAATCATGCTAATTTAAATATCCTAGTTTTATTTAAGTTATTATTGACCCATAGTGAGTGTCAAAGTCGGCCATCTCGTCTCTACCACTTCGAGATTAGGCTTGATACTTATTGGGTACACGTTGTTTACGTACTCATACTACACTTGCTGCACTTTTTGTGCAGGACCTGAGACAGGTACTAGTGGAGGACCTATCATCACATACCCATGTCATCCCGAGGCATAGTGGTGAGATGCCTTTCTGAGACGTTCTGCAGTTACCAGTGTCTCTTCTTATATTTATATTCTGTCTATTTTATTTCAAACAGTATCTGGAGTTTTGTATAATCTACTAGATGCTCATGCACTTGTGACACATGGTCTTGGCACACACATTGGTAGAAGTTGGTATTTTATTATTTTCTTGGAATAAAAGTTTAACCAATGTACGAGTGACTTATTAGTTGGCTTGCCTAGGTGTAGTGTTGGGCGCCATCACGACCTATAGGTGAAATTGGGTCGTGACACATGGGGATCTCCCGGAATACATCCGTAGTCCCAAAGTAAATATGCAGTACATGGGGATCTCTTGGAATACGTCCGTAGTCCCAAAGTAAATATGCAGTACAGGGGGGGGGGATCTCCCGGAATACGTCTGTAGTCCCAATTTAAATATGCAACGCAAGATGAAATGGCAGGTATGGCATCGAATTATATAGTTTATACTGAATACATATAAGGAAAGTAGGGACATAACTAAGCATGGCACACAGAATGCCAAATAGGCAGTTAAAAAAAACACGTAAGCATGCTTCTTTAGTCTAAGTTTAACAATTAAATGTATTGGTGCAATTTAGTAAAGAAAGAAAAAAAACAGTTTATGATTTAGAAAGTAAAAACGAGATTTTTGCAATAATAGTCCGTGTACGTACTCGTCACCTCACGTACACGGCGCTCACACATCAATTAATATCAATATCCTAAGGGGAAAGTCCCCAACACAAAGTTAGGAAAGCCACTTACCTCGACTGCTCAAATCAACTTGATATCACATTCTTGCCACGAGTATCCGACTCCAAATGGCCCGAATCTATTCAAATTAATTGCATTATGTAAATATAACTACAAGTAACTAATTTAACTAATTAATTCGAAGCTAAAGCGTGAAATTAGGGGAAATTCCCAAACAAATCTCTCCGGGCCCACATCTCGGAGTAAAAATTATAAATTTTGAACACCCATTCACTCACGAGTCTAACCATATCAAATTTACTAAAATCCGGCACCAAATGGTCCTCCAAATCCACAATTCAAACTTTCAAATCCCTAGCCTCCAACTTCCAATTTCCACCTTAAATACACACTAACTAGGTGGGAAAATACACAGCAAGGCAAGATTATTGATAAAAATATGCACGAGGGACCTACCTCAAGAAATGCCTCGAAAATGCTCTCAGAAAATGCTCTCAGAAACTGCCCAGGTATTTCCGCACCTGCGGAACCTGGTGTCACGACCCAAAATTTCCTACCGACGGGACCGTGATGGCGCCTAACATTTCACTTGCTAGGCAAACCAACGTTAGAGAATCATTAAATCAATTCCTTATTTCCATTAAGTAATTAACAATAATTAACTAAGATGAAATATAATAAGTGTGGAATATCATAAAACTTTATTAATTACTACCACCCAGATCTGGAGTCACAATTCACGAGCATTCTAGAATTTACTACAAGTAATAATCTAAAAAAAATACAACTGTCTAAATGAAAGAAACAGTAGAACAAAAAAGATAGGCGGGGACTTCAAGGTCTGTGAATGCCGACAGATGTACCTTGAATCTCCGGACAGCGGATCAATAGCAAAATATTGATCAACCTGAACTGGTATCAAAGTCTGCACAGAAAGTGTAGAGTGCATCATCAGTACAACCGACCCCATGAACTGGTAAATGTCGAGCCTAACCTCGGTGAAGTAGTGATGAGGCTAGGACAAGACACCCACATATAACCGGAACAGTATAATCATGCTAGTGGCAACAAAAGTAAATAAAGAAATAATGGGAAGGGAACATACAGTGGGGGAATACAACATAAAGAGTAAGAATAATGAAAAGACATAATTAAACCGAAAATCCTTAAATGAATTGAGCAATTAAAACATCAAGGAAAACTGCACGGCATCACCTTTCGTGCTTTTTCTCTCAACCTCACCAAATAAATAAATAGAATGGCATGTCATCACTCTTCGTGCATTAAACCTCTCATAATATACACGGCATCACCCTTGGTGCTTTAAACCTCTCATAATATACACGGCATCACCCTTCGTGCTTTAAACCTCTCATAATATACACAACATCACCCTTCGTGCTTTACACTCTTCCACATAATATAAATAATGCACGCACGGTATCACCCTTCGTGCTTTACACTCCTCCTCACCGTATAAATAAATCACGCACGGCATCACCCTTCGTGCTTTACACTCTTCCTCACAATTCACGAATCAATAACAGCGGATAGAGAGAAGTTTCACAAGGAAATCAATATTTCATCAATGATTACTTTAACAATTTAACATCTCAACCTCGAATCAATATTCACAATTTTATCAACCTTGGTGGAACCGGATACAAGTCTCCCAACATTTCAACAAAAACAATAAGCATGGATAACAAGATTTAAGACTACAAATTTACAAGAATGGAATTTCACTCGCATGCTATGACTCGACCACAACGCATATATGCTCATCACCTTAACTATACATCGTATGCAACAACAACACACATAGCAATTACTCATACAATACCTATTCCCTCAAGCCAAAGTTAGACACATCACTTACCTCGCTCCGAAGGCCACTTAATTCTCAATCACAGCTTTCTCTTTGGAATTCACCTCCAAACCACTCTTATCTATTCAAAAATGACTCAATAATATCAAATATTGTTTAAGAAATCAATTATATTGCATAAATTAAATTCCCCAAATTTTCCTCCAAAAAGTTAAAATATCGACCCAGGCTTTAGGGCCATATTTGTGTTCCAAATGTTGATGGCTTGAGAGAGTTGATCCTTGAGGAGGCTCACAGTTCATGCTATTCCATTCATCCAGGTGTCACAAAGATGTACCGTGACTTGAAATAGCACTATTGGTGGCGGAGGATGAAGAAAGATATTGTTGCTTATGCGTCTCGAAGTTTGAATTGTCAACAGGTAAAGTAAGCATCAGAAACTGGGCGGGTTGACTCACATATTTGAGATACCGCAGTGGCGGTAGGAGCTCATCACTATGGATTTTGTCGTAGACTTGCCATACCTGAGGTTCGAACCAAAATACTTTTACCTATTCACCTCCGAGCCCGAAAATGTAATTAGTTTTGGAATCCAACCTCAAATTGAGGTCTAAATCCTCAAATTTCGAAATTCCTAAGTTCTACCAAAAACAAAATCCTAATTTCACCATAATAATTCTAGATTCTAGGTTGAAATCTTGTTATAAGATGTAAAAGATTGAAAGAAAAGAGCTAGGAATCACTTACCTATGATTTGGGGAAGATTTGGTCTTTGGAAAATCGCCTCTTAAGGTTTAGTGTTTTGAAAATATGAAGAATGAATGAAAAATCCCGTCTAAGCCTCTTTTACTCAGCTGCAGGTGTCGCAATTGCGACCTGAGCTTCGCAAATTCTAAGGAACAATCGCAATTGCGATGCCCTTCACAATCGTGCTGCCTTCGCAAATGCGAGGAAAGCATCGCATTTGCGACCACTGAACCTCGCAAATGCGAGTAGATGTTCGCATTTGCGAATCTGCCCTTCCCAGACTCCCTTCGCAATTGCGAAGGTAACCTCGCAAATGCGAGAACTGCTAGCCCAGGCTTCTGATCGCAATTGCGATTAAAGCCTCGCAATTGCGGACCCTGTTATGTTCGCATTTGCGATGCCTGATCTCGCAATTGCGAGATCCGAGGCCTGCAACATGTTCAGTTATACCAAAAAACTTTTCTAAGTTCAAAACATCATGTGGCCTATCCGAAACTCACCCGAGCCCTCGGGGTTCCAAACCAAACGTGCACATAAGTTTAAAAATAGCATACGAACTTGTTCGCGCGATCAAATCGCCAAAATAATACCTAGAACTATGAAATTAGCACCAAATCAAATAAAATTCTCAAGAACACTTTAAAGTTCATATCTTCTCAACTGGACGTCCGAATCACGTCAAATCAACTCCGTTTCTCACCAAATTTCACAGACAAATCCTAAATATCATAATGAACTTGTACTGGGCTCCGGAACCAAAATACAAATCCGATACTAACAATGCCAAATATCAATCAATTCTTATAAATAAATAATTTCCAGACTTTTAATTTTCATCAAAAATTCATAACTCAAGCTAGGGACCTCCGAATTCAATTCCGGGCATATGCCGAGGTCCCATAATTCGATACAGACCAACCGGGACCGTCAAAACATAGATCTGGGCCCGTTTAACAAAATTGTTGACCGAAGTCAACTAAAATCAACTTTTAAGGCATAAATTCTCATTTTCATAAATTTTCAACATAAAAACTTTCCGGAAACCTGTCCGGACTCTGCACGTAAATCGAAGAGGGTTAAAATGAGATTTTAATACTTAAGAGCTTAGATTCGAGTTCTAAAACATAAGATGGCCTTTTAGGTCATCACACCTAGGCTCGCGCCTGCGTGTGCGCTTGTGCGGAAAAAGTGCGCAACTGCGCAATTCACTTTCCCCCTCTGCCTTCGCACCTGCGCGTGCGCGCCTGCGGAAATCCCTTCCGCTTCTGCGTAACTTGCGTACTTTCGAACAGTCTTGCACATTTGCGAGCATCGTAGATGCGGCCTTTTTCCACGCACCTGCCACCCCTGACCAATCCACCCAACTCCACTTCTGCGCCAATTTTTATCGTACCTGCGGGCAGTCTTGCGCAGTTGCGATTGCAGCAGAACCAGCAAAAGCACCAGATTTTTCCTAAGTCCGAATTCATTCCACTAAACATCCGAAACACACCCGAGGCCCCCGGGACCTCAACCAAATATACCAACCAATCCTAAACACCATACGAACTTAGTCGAGGCTTCAAACGACATCGAACAACATCAAAATCATGAATTAAGCACGGATTCAAGCCTAAGAATTTTAAAAATCTCCAAATTCTACAAACAACGCCGAACCACATCAAATCTAGTTCGAATGACCTCAAAATTTACACACAGGTCACAAATGACATTACTAACCTACAACCACTTTGGGAATTCCATTTCGAGCTCGATATCAAAATTTCCACTATCGGCCAAAGTCGCCGAAAAACTAACTTTCGCCAATTCAAGCCTAAATCTACTACAGGCCTCCAAAACATATTCCGGACGCACTCCTAACAACAAAATCACTCAACGAAACTAACGGAGTTGACGGAATTCCATTCTGGATCCGTCCTCACATAGTTATGACTACGGTCTAAACTCTAAGGCTTAAACTCACAACTAAGGACTAAGTGTTCCAAAACTCTATGAATTCCATAACCAATCACTCTGGCAAGTCTCAATAGCGGAAACAAACGTGGGAAAAATAGATATTAGGGAATCGAGGCTCTAATTTTCAAAACGACCGGCCAGGTCATTACATCCTCCCCCTATTAAAATAATCGTTCATCCTCGAACAAGTATAAAGGCATACCTGAAACTGTGAAAAGATGAGGGTACCGGCTGCGCATATCTTGCTCGGTCTTCCAAGTCGCCTCCTCGACTGGCTGACCCCTCCACTGGACCTTTACTGAAGCAATATTCTTTGACCTGAGCTTTTTGACCTGCCTTCCCAAAATGGCTACTGGCTCTTCAACATAAGATAGATCCTTGTCCAACTGGACTGAGCTGAAATCCAATACATGGGTCGAATCACCGTGATACTTCCGGAGCATAACCACGTGGAATACCGGGTGAACTCCTGCTAGACTGGGAGGCCATGCAAGCTCATAAGCAACCTCCCCAACTCGCCGAAATATCTCAAAAGGACCAATGAACCTCGGGGTCAACTTGCCTTTCTTCCCGAATCTCATGACGCCCTTCATAGGAGATACCCGAAGCAAGACCTGCTCCCCAACCATAAATGACAAATTACGAACCTTACGGTCCGCATAACTCTTCTGCCTGGACTGAGTTGTGCGAAGTCTCTCCTGAATCACCTTCACCATATCTAGGGCATCCTGGACTAAATTTGTACCCAACAATCGGGCCTCGCCCGACTCAAACCATCCCACTGGGGACCAGCACCGTCTACCATACAAAGCCTCATACCGTGCTATCTGTATGCTAGACTAGTAGCTGTTGTTGTAAGCGAACTCTACAAGTGGAAAGTATCGGTCCCATGACCCTCCGAACTCCATCACACAGGCACAGAGCATAACCTCAAGAATCTGAATCGTGTGCTCGGACTGCCCGTCAGTCTGAGGGTGAAAGGTTGTGCTCAACTCCACCCTAGTACCCAACTCCTGTTGTACGGCTTTCCAAAGCCGTGATGTGAACTGTGTACCTCTGTCTGAAATGATGGATAATGGAATACCATGAAGGCAGAAAATCTCTCTGATATAAATCTCAGCCAACCTCTCAGAAGAATAAGTGGTCACTACTGGAATAAAATCAGCTGACTTGGTCAGTCGATCCACGATCACCCAAATAGCATCAAATCTTCTCAAAGTCCGTGGAAGTCCAACTACAAAGTCCATGGTGATTCGCTCCCACTTCCACTCTAGGATCTCTAACCTCTGAAGTAATCCACCCAGCCTCTGGTGTTCATATTTGACCTGCTGACAGTTGAGACACTTGACCATCTACATTGGGCACATAGATCTATCCCTACATCCTCATCACACTGTCATCACCAATAGTCACATCTCTGGCATCACCTCGCCGAACCCTGTCTTGATGAACTAGAAGATGAGCATCATCATACTGGCACTCCCTGATACGGTCATAAAGAGAAGACCAAGAAACCATACAAGATAATACCCGACTAGGCTCTAAAATATCCAATCTCACGAACTGGCTGGCTAAGGCCTGAACATCCAAGGCTAAGGGCCTCTCAGCTGCCAGAAGATATGCCACTCTCTGCCCGGCGACTCAAGGCGTCGGCCACTACACTGGCCTTCCCCGGGTGGTACAATATAGTGATATCATAGTTTTTAGTAGATCCAACCACCTCCGCTGATGCAAATTAAGGTCCTTCTGCTTGAGTAAGTGCTACAAACTACAATGATCAGTGTAGATCTCACAAGGAACACCGTACAAATAATGACGCCAGATCTTCAAGGAGTAAACAATAGCTGCTAACTTGAGATCATGGACCGGATAGTTCTTCTCATGCACCTTAACTGTCTAGATGCGTAGGCAATCACTCTACCATCCTGCATCAATACCTCTCCAAGGCCAATCTTCGAGGCATCACAATAGACAGTGTAGGACCCCGAACTTGTAGGCAATACTAATACTGGGGCTGTAGTCAAAGTTGTCTTGAGCTTCTGAAAGCTCTCCTCACACTCCTCGGTCCACCTGAACGGAACACCCTTCTGGGTCAGCCTGGTCATAAGTGCTGTAATGGATGAAAATCCCTCAACAAAGTGATGGTAATACCCCGCCAAACCAAGGAAACTGTGGATCTCCGTAGCTGATGACGGTCTAGGCCAACTCTGTACTGCATCCACCTTCTTCGGATCTACCTTGATCCCATCACAAGACACTATGTGGCCCAAGAATGTTACTGAATCAAGCTAGAATTCACACTTAGAAAATTTTGCATACAATTTCTTCTCCCTCAAAGCCTGAAGCACGGTCCTCAGGTACTGCTCATGATCTTCCCAAGACCGGGAATATACCAGGATGTTGTCAATAAACACAATGACGAAGGAATCAATATAAGGCCGGAACACACTGTGCATCAAATGCATATAGGCTGTTGGGGAATTAGTAAGCCCAAATGACATGACAAGAAACTCATAGTGACCATATTTGGTCCTGAATGCAGTCTTCGGGATATCTGGCTCCCGAATCTTCTACTAATGATAGCCAGAATGCAAGTCAATCTTGGAAAACACCCTGGTACCTTGTAACTGATCAAATAAATCATCGATACGAGGCAAAGGATACATGTTCTTCACTGTAACCTTGTTTAGCTGCCAGTAATCAATACACATATACATAGAACCATCTGTCTTCTTCATAAATAAGACCGGAGCACCCCAAGGTGATACACTGGGCCTGATGAAACCCTTATCAAGCAACTCCTGCAACTGCTCCTTCAACTCAGGAGGAGCCATACGGTAGGGAGGAATAGAAATAGGCGGAGTGTCCGGCAACAAGTCAATGCCAAAATCAATATCTCTTTCGGGCGGCATACCCGGAAGATCAGCCGGGACCACATTTGGAAAGTCCCTCACTAATGGAACTGACTCAATTATAGGGGTATCAATACTGACATCTCTCACATAGGCCAAATATGCATCACACCCCTTCTCAACCATTCGCTGAGCCTTAAGAAATGAAATGACCCTGCAGGGAGTATACTCTAAGGTACTTCTCCACTCTAATCTTGGCAAGCCTGGCATAGCCAGCGTCACAGTCTTAGCATGACAAACAAGAATAGCATAATGAGGCAACAACCAGTCCATGCCTAAGATAACATCAAAATATTCCATTCTCAGTAATAACAAATCGGCTCTGGTGTCAAAACCACTAAGAGCAATCAAACACGACCTATATATGTGGTCCACAATGAGAGAATCTCCCACGCGAGTAGATATATAAAAGAGGAACTCAAAGAATCCCAAGATATCCCCAAATATGGAGCAAAATAAGATGACATATATGAATACGTAGAGCGTGGGTCAAATAATACTGATGCATCCCTATGACAGACAGGGACGGTACCTGTGATGACTGAATCTGAATCAATGGCATCTGAATGGGCTGGAAGGGCATAGTGCCTGGCCTGGCCTCCCCCTCTGGGGCGACCTCGACCTCCCCGACCTCCACCTCGAGCTGGCTGAGGAGGTGGGGTGGCAGCTGGTGCTAGAAGAATGACTGGAGGACCCGGTGGAGCACGTGGAGGCTAATATGTCTGTGAAGGTGCACCCCTCCTATCCCTGGGGAAATATTTAACTAGGTGACGAGTGTCACCACACTCAAAAAAACCTTTTGGAGGATGTGATGGATGAGACTGACTCGGGCCTGGCATGCTGGATTGACCGGTAATAGTACCTCGAGTATGAGGCATGCTAGAAACTGGCGGTGCAGAATAGGGCTCCTTAGGTCTAGGAGGAGCTGGAACACCGCTGGCTGCTGGAAGAGCTAAATGAACAGGGCAACTCACAAAACCCCTACCATAACATGATGCTAGTGCACGAGCTCCTAAATAATGACAGTCTCTCGAGACCTCTTGGCCTCTCTCTCTCCTCTCTGTCCTGGGAAAACATGCCCTCCACTCTCCTGGCAATGCTCACTACCTGTTGATAAGTGATGTCTATCTCCAACTCCCTGGCCATGCTTGTTCGAATACTGGGGTGGAGTCCCTCAATGAAATGACGAACCTTCTCTCTGACTGTAGCAACCAGAGCCGATGCATTGAGAGCTAAATTACTGAAACAGGTTGCATACTCCAACTCAGTCATAGCACCCTAACGCAACTGCTCAAACTCTGCGCGCCAAGCGACCCTGAGGCTCTAAGGAACATACTCACGCAAGAACATCACTGAAAAATGAGTCCAAGTAAGTGAGGCTGCCCGTCTGGACTACTTAGTTCATAGGCACGCCACCACTGATATGCTACTCCCATCAGCTAGAAAGCGGTGAAAGAAACCCCACTCGTCTCCACAATGTCCATAGTGCGGAGAATGCGATGACACTCCTCAAGCAAACCCATAGCATCATTTGAAGCTAGTCCGCTGAAAGTAGGTGGGTGGTACTTTTTGTACCTCTCAAGTCTGAGTAGCTCTGCCTCAGAAGCAGCTACCCTGATCTCATGTTGAACCGGAGCCACTGGGGGCATAGGAATACACTCTGGGGCCTAATCAACCTGGACCCTCTGCTTAGGAGTGCGGGCTGCGGGAGTCTGTACCCCTCCCCCGGCCTGAGATCTAGCGGGAGCTATCGAAAATAGCCCAGCCTGAGCCAGAGTGCTGAACATGCTCAATAACCGAGCTAAAGTCTCCTGGAGGGCTGGAGTAGCAATAAGGATCTCCGGTGTTGGCCTTCTAGCTGGAGCTGCTGGGGGTTCCTCTGACGCAGCTCTCACAGGTGCTCGGGCTGCACTGCGTGGTCGTCCTCTACCCCGACCCTGACATTTGGCGGCTCTGACAGGGGGCTCGGGTGCCTGATCGTCGGTCCGACCTGTACGGGTCCTCACCATCTGTGAGAAAGAATAGAATAGAGTTTTAGAATTTTGATGTCAATAACTCGCACGACAAGGAAATCAAAGGAATATGATTGATCTTAACAGATACATAGCCTCCCGAAGATAAGTACAGACGTCTCGATACCGATCCGTGAGACTCTAATAAATCAGCTTGTGACCAGCGACTCCTATGAACCTAGTGCTTTGATACCAACTTGTCACGATCCAAATTAGCCCTCAGTAAGGTGTCGTGATGACACCTAGTCTTTACGACTAGGTAAGCCTAATATTACAGAAAATATAAAGAAAACACAGTATTTTAAAGATAAACAGCATATACAAAATAACTTCCCAAGATTCGGAATATCACTAAGTCACAAGCTTCTATAATCTATGTAGCTCTATACAAAAGTCTGAAGATAATAAAGAAAGTCTCTAGGCGAGGGAGTAGAAGGGGACTCCGAAGATCTACGGACGCAAGCAGTAGTATCTTGAAGTCTCCTAAAATCAGCAGCACGCACTAACCCCGAGGCTGATAGCTCGCACCTGGATCTACACACAAAAACATGTGCATGGAAGGGAATGAGTACACCATAATGATACCCAGTAAGTGCCAAGCCTAACCTCGGTCGAGTAGTGATGAGGTCAGGTCAAGGCCCTACCGGGGTAAATATAATAAATTAAACAATAAAAGATATAATTAAAATTTACGGTAACACAGTTAAAAAAGATCTAAATCATTTAACAGTTAAGGCAGCCCTCGGCTCCGAACAAGGTAAACACAGTAGAGAATCTCCTGGGATACCGTCCCGTAGTTCCAAATGAGTATGCAGTACAGGGGGGGATATCCCGGAATACGTCCGTAGTCCCGAAGTAAATATGCAGTGTTGGGAGGTCTCCTGGAATACGTCCGTAAACCAAAAGTAAATATGATGTATAGGGAGATCTCCTGGATTACGTCCGTTATCCCAAAGTAAATACGCAGTACAGGGGGATCTCCCGGAATACGTCCGTAGTCCCAAAGTAAATATGCAGTATAGGGGGATCTCCCGGAATACGTCCGTAGTCCCAATTTAAATATGCAACGCAAAATGAAATGGCAGATATGGCATCGAGTTATATAGTTTATACTGAATACATATAAGGAAAGTACGTACTTAACTAAGCATGGCGCACAGAATGTCAAATAGGCAGTTAAAAAAACACGTAAGCATGCTTCTCTAGTCTAAGTTTAACAATTAAATGTTTTAGTGCAATTTAATAAGGAAAGAAAAAAAAGCAGTTTATGATTTAGAAAGGAAAATTGAGATTTTTGCAATAATAGCCCGTGTACGTACTCGTCACCTCACGTACACGGTACCCACACATCAATTAATATCAATATCCTAAGGGGAAAGTCCTCAACACAAGGTTAGGCAAGCTACTTACCTAGACCGCTCAAATCAACTTGATATCACGTTCTTGTCACGAGTATCCGACTCCAAATGGCCCGAATCTATTCAAATCAATTGCATTATGTAAATATAACTACAAGTAACTAATTTAACTAATTAATTCGAAGCTAAAGCGTGAAATTAGGAAAAACACCCAAAACCTTCTCTCGGGGCCCACATCTCGAAATCGGGTAAAAATTATAAATTCTGAACACCCATTCACTCACGAGTCTAACCATATCAAATTTACTAAAATCGGACAGCCTATGGTCCTCCAAATCCACGATTCAAACTTTCAAATCCCTAGCCTCCAACTTCCAATTTTCATCTTAAATACACACTAACTAGGTGGAAAAATACATGGCAAGGCAAGATTATTGATCAAAAATAATCACAAGGGACTTACCTCAAGAAATGCCTTGAAAAGGCTCTCAAAAATCGCCCAAAACCTAGTTTGCAAAGTAAAAAATGACAAAAATCGCAAAACCCTTCGGTTTTAACCACTGCCTAGGTATTTCCGCACCTGCGGAACCTGGGCTCACACCTGCGAGTGCGCTTGTGCAGAAAAAGTGTGCATCTATGCAATTCACTTTCCCCCTCTGCCTTCGCACCTGCGACGAAAGGGCCGCGCCTGTGGAAATCCCTTCCGCTTCTGCGTAACTTGCGCACTTGCGTACAGTCTTGCGCATTTGCGAGCATCACAGATGCGGCGTTTTTCCAAGCACCTGCCACCCCTGACCAATCCACCCAACTCCACTTCTGCGCTAATTTTTATCGCACCTGCGGGCAGCCTTGCGCAGTTGCAATTGCAGCAGAACCAGCAAAAGCACCAGATTTTTTCTAAGTCCGAATTCATTCCGCTAAGCATCCAAAACACACCCGAGGCCCCCAGGACCTCAACCAAACATACCAACCAATCCTAAAACACCATACGAACTTAGTTGAGGCTTCAAACGACATCGAACAACATCAAAAGCATGAATTAAGCACGGATTCAAGACTAAGAATTTAAAAAATCTCCAAATTCTACAAACGACGCCAAACCACATCAAATCTAGTCCGAATGACCTCAAATTTTACACACATGTCACAAATAACATTACGAACCTACAACCACTTTCGGAATTCCATTTCGAGCATGATATCAAAATTTTCACTATCGGTCGAAATCGCCAAAAAACTAACTTTCGTCAATTCAAGCCTAAATCTACTACAGGCCTCCAAAACATATTCCGAACGCGCTCCTAACCCCAAAATCACTCAACAAATCTAACAGAGTCGACGGAATTCCATTCCGTATCCGTCCTCACACAGTTCCGACTACGGTCTAAACTCTAAGGCTTAAACTCACAACTTGGGACTAAGTGTCCCAAAACTCTCTTAATTCCATAACCAATCACTCCGGCAAGTCTCAATAGCGGAAACAAACGCGGGGAACACAGTTATTAGGGGATCGGGGCTCTAGTTCTCAAAATGACCGGCCGGGTCGTTACATTCTTGAACACTTGGTTATCAATCCCAATGGTAATAGCAACGCATTTAATAAGAGAAGTATTTCTATCATTAGATTAAGATGCAATTTGTGCAAATCGCATGATAGAATTAAAATGATATCTTAGCTAGCATAAATGAATATGTTGATCAACTTAATAAAAGGTTGATTGCAAAATTTTATAGTAATTTGTTTTTTCAATTTTTGACTCAACAGAAAATGATATCAATAGTTATTACCAAGAAGAATACTTAAATACTTTAATAGCAAATGGCCTTTTATCATACATGTTTGTTGTCAAGTTTCTTGTTTCTTACGTATGTTAGTGTCGTTGTATAGATAATAGACTAAGTTAAAATTGATCTTCCATTGTATATAGGTTAATTTTGAAGAAAAATATTGTCACGGCCCAAAATCCAAAAAGGCCGTGATGGCGCCGGACACCACTGTCAGGCAAGCCAACTATAATCAATTAACTTAATAACCCATTTTAGTATTTTTGAAATAAAAAAAATTTCAATGAAATAGTAAAGATAACACTCATAGAGTAAATGATAAATATTTTTAGCAACTAAATTTTTAAACAATTCACAACCATTCCCAAAACCCAGTGTCACAAGTGCATGAGCATTTACTAGGGAATTAAAATAAAATACAGCATCTGTCTAGAATACAAATTAGACAGGAAAATATAATAACTCTGAAGGAGACTCTATTAGCTGCGGATTATAATATAAAATGCAGCTCACCTATGTCCCCACAATTATTAACCACACCTCTGCGCCCACAAGGCCACTATACATATATGCACATGCACAATAAAATGTGCAGCAAGTGCAGTATAAGTATGAAAATAACGTGTACCCAGTAAGTATCAAGCCTAATCTCGAAGATGTAGAGACGAGATGACCGATTTTGACACTCATTATGGGTCCATAATATTAAATAATCATGAAATAGAAATATTTATATCAACGTGATTCACATAGTTAACAGTAATTTTATTGACCAATAGAAATAATTAAATTCCTTCAAATGCAGTAATTCTCAATATGTTAATTAAATTCCAATAAATTTTAAAATTTATCAATTAGTCTCATTTACAGAAATAACAATAATTCTTAACAAGCAGGAATAATAATTCAATAGATTCCAAAGATTTCCAATTTATCAATTAGTCTCATTTACAAGAATAACAATTAATTCCTTAACAAGCAGAAATAATAATTTATTAAATTCCAAGGATTCTCCAATTTATCAATTAGCTTTGCAAGCTGAAATAAACTATTAAAGTATCGTGTAATTATTATAATTAAGCACGATTTTTGCTGAGGACGTACGGCCCGATCCAGAGTGTCGTGTACACTGCGGAGGGACGTGCGACACGATCCATAGATGCATCTATCCTGTCGAGGCATTCGGCCCGCTCCATAAGAAAGGACGACATTTTCTTATGTACCTCCGGAAATAGAGTATATTTATTATAGGATAAATTCGGGAGGAAGAACAATTTCTTTTAACAATTAATTAATTTGAACAGAAAATCAAACATATGAGATTTTCATCCTTTAATATCTTTATCTAACATTTCACAATATATTCATATATATCAATTAATAATAATTAAACAAAGAATACAATTTACACAAGTAATTCATGCTTTGAGTCCTAAACTACCCCGGACTTTAGCATTAATAGTAGCTACATACGGACTCTCATCACCTCGTGCGTACGTAGCCCCCGCAATTTGCAACAATTACTCAATTTAATCCCTATGGGGTAATTTTCCCCTCACAAGATTAGACAAGAGACTTACCTCGTCTCAAAGTCCACTTTCTGATTACCACGTCGCGTTAAATTCTCGATTCGACGTTGAAAAATCCGAAACTGTCCAAATATTGTACAAAATAATTAATATGTGCTAAATGATTCGAAATTTATCAATTAAATAAATTACCTTATCCAAAATGGTAAAATTCCTAAAATTCACCCCAGGCCCACGTGCTCGGATTCTCAAAATTTTTGGATGAAAACTCTACCCATAATCTCAAGAACTTAAATATATAATTTGTACTCAATTCTATAACTATTTTCATGGTTAAAATCTCATTTTTATAAAAATCTAGGTTTTTCATCTAAGACTTTAATTTTTAAGATTTACTACTTATAATCTATGTATTTAACTCAAGTTATGTAAGAATTACTTACCTCAAAGTGCTAGGTGAAAATCCTCTTCCAAAAGCTCCAAGAATCGCCCAAGAGATGAAAGAAAAATGAGATAAATGACCTAAGTCGCGCATTAAATGAGTTGGGCACAGGCCTCTGATCTCGTATTTGTGACACCAGCTTCGCAAATGCGAGGGTCGCAAATGCGACACAACTCTCGCAAATGCGAAGCTTGGCCTTCAGCTGCTGGGGTCGCAAATACGACCAAAGAGTCGCAAATGTGAACTCTGCTGGGATCGCAAATGTGTCGCAAATGCGAATGCTGCCTAGGTCGGGCTTCTTCGCAATTGTGAAGCCCTTCTTGCAAATGAGAGGTTCGCATTTCAGAACAATTTCTCGCATTTACGAGACCTGCAACTGCTGCCAAGAAACACCAGAAAACTGATGTATTTTCATTCTTTTCGAACGTCCGAAACTCATCCGAGCCCTCGGGGCTCCACACCAACTATCCACACAAGTCTCATAACCTCATACAAACTCGTTCGAGCGATCAAAATCCGGATATAACATCAAAAACCAAGAATCGGACGCCAAAACGCATGAATTGACAAATGAATTCAAAAACTTCTAAAAAGGCTTCTGCTCGTCCGATTCCTATCAAATCAACTCGGAATGACACCAAATTTTGCGTACAAGTCTTAAATGACCTTACAGAACTATTCCCAGTCTCAGAATTTCATTTGGACCTCGGTATCAACAAAACCTATTCCAAACCAAATTTAAGAAATTTCAAAAACCTTCAAGAACCAACTTTCACTATTTGGCACCGAAACGCTCCCGGGTCCCCCAAAACCCGATCCGAACATACGCCCAAGTCCAAAATTATTATGCGAACCTATTGGAACCGTCAAATCACGATTCTGAGGTCGTTTTCTCAAAATGTTGACCGAAGTCAAACTTGGCCTTTTAAGGTCAACTTAAGGAACCAAGTGTTCCGATTTCAACCCAAACACATCCAAATCCCGAACCAACCATCCCCGCAAGTCATAAATCATTAAAAACACATTCGGGGAGTTTTATTTAGGGGAACGAGGTTCTAAAAGTCGAAACGACCAGTTGGGTCGTTACATTCTCTCCCACTTAAATATACGTTCGTCCTCGAACGTGCTAAGGAGTGTTCCGGAGTTATCTAAAATTACTGTTTAACACCTCGTGCACCTACCCCGTGCTACCACAACCCGTTGAACATATTAACTCAAGCCAATCTGAAAATTCTCCCCTTTATTTAGGCAAATAAGCCTTAGAGCCCAATTCAAACTTCCAGAATTCTCCACCATGCATGTTTCCAACCTATGAATGTTGTATCAATCACTACACAATGCACCAATACAGGATTGCATACCTTTGTTGAATTTAGACCATGCACCGCATCATTCATATGACTATAATAACATCCTCAGATAAAAATAGCCAAAATTCCACGAATCTGATGTTCACAACACACCTCATGATACGTATAAGTCATGTTCCAACTCTTGAAATGCTTCCACGATGGAAGAAATGTGTAGAAATTCATAACCAACTTCTAAGTCAACAAATTATTGAGTTTCTCCTTCTAACAAGAACCATTGCCTCATTATGGACCAAATAATGGTATTCGCTCTTTATTATACTTCATATAATCCGATCGTACTAATCCGGATCCAATAACCTCGTCTCACTTAGTATAAGATGCTCAGGCAATAAACCATCTTAGACATGACAAAAAGTCTCATATGATGCCACAATGAGCTAATAAGCTACGGACTCGATTGCGATACATAAGGAAAGTAGACTAGGGGGAGGATTACTCAACCCACGTGACTAATTAAACAACTGAAAAGGTGTCATGAACCTTCCTCAGAAAACGGGACACAAAACATACAAAATAGAATATAGGTGACTGTACTCGACATCACACTGTTGTGGCGTGCAGCCATATCCACACATGATACCCGTGACGGCGTGCCACCCGTTCCGCACAAAAAGAATCTATAAGAAAATACTTACCGCGCTAGAATGCTCGTTACTATAAAATATCCGAATATCAGACACAAGCACGCTCAATGTATAATATCATCCATGGAAGGACCGACAGCGCCATACGCTACAAAACTCAAGCACAACCAAGGTGCGATATATGATCTGAATCTCATCACATAAGAAATTTATCAAGCCGTTTCATTACTCACACGGCACAATATAGTATTGCATGAAATAATCGACGACGAAACGACATCCAACATCCAAATATTCCTCCATAGGGAGCTTTTATGCTGATATGAACACATCCGTCCTGATATAAAGCCTGCATTCATATTTAAATCCATCTACAGACGTCAAGCCAATTCTGATCGCACCGTACTAGGCTAATAACCTTTCAAGGATTTATAATAACCTTTTTTCCCTTAACAAATCATAATCGGAACAAACTTCCACAGTCCACAACCAAATGAACCGAGCGCCCTCCAAGCATAAATTCTCGAATCAGCGATATTACCACAATCTTCATACTTGTTTTAAATCTTCACTCAATCAAGTGACTACATGTCACTCTTACATAATCTTTTCGTGAGACACGCTCCCACGACCTTCCGCACCAGGTGACAAGTCTGCACATCCATGCTACTGGTTACACTAATGCTGTAAAGCATATCAAGAATCCACAAATCAATACACAAGGTCTCTTACACCTGACATCGACCTTAGATGATGCCTAAAAAAACAATACCATCTTACTTTAAACATCTAAATCACTTCCCTGCTCATCCGAGCTCATGGCATCCTTGTCAACACCGAACTGAAATCTTAAATCCTCAACTTTCGAATATCATGCTACTTAGTGCACTTAACCACACCAATGCGCAGGAGTACAAGAATTCAATCATAACTCCCGAACCACTAATATGGTAAACACTTTATCATATAGAAACCTTCTGCTTAACTCATTTCAAGAGAACTATTGCAACACGTGACTGAATTCCCATATCCGTAGAAAATACCAGCCTCAAGTAGTGGTCTAAACCACCATAACTCTTCTGGTATCCCTCTACACATAACATGTCATAATACTTGAATTCCTCCAAATAAAATCAATTACGGCGGCCGTCAAGCCTCGCACGTACCGCCACAAATCACATGCATAATTCAATGCGCTGAAGGAACTGATCATTGCCAACATCATGCCGTCTCAACCATTGTTAGCCGACCCGTCTTTTCTCAATTTATTCTCAACTTGCCTTAGAAATAATAATAGCTCCATTCATTACATCATGAACTCAATCCGTACTCATCCCGAGTGACCTTATTTCACGAGCCCATGCTGTTTCAAAACCCACTAATCATCCAATATCCCTCCTTGTGCGCACTTTCACATCTTCAATTGGTACACCTATTCTGATACTTCTTTTATGAATTCGAAGTATTGCTACACCACAACCTAAAGATAACGCAGAGTACTCCAAGCCCCGTTTCATAATATGTTGTAAAAGCTCGATACTCAACCATACTACGAACTCGAGATCCTTAGGCACCACACTTAATTTTTTTTTTGAACCCATTAAGACCGTTATTGAGAGTCACTTGTTCTGACTTGTTCCCAAACATGATCAATTCCAAGGCCCTGCTAGCACATGGACACTTTATCAAGGAAACATCCGACTGTTTCACTTTCCTGTGCATTACATCTACACGAAGCATAAACTCTAAGTCTTCCCAAAGCCTGAACAAGAATCGATAAGGCCAAATATTGCACACATTCCCCCAAATCCTTTGCTCAATTTACCATTGATGTTTTCTTTTCTTAGTCGTGATGACCCACTATTACACCGATAATCAAAAACTGCACAAGTTGACACTACGCAATCCAATCATAGACGGCGGGGCTCTCCCACTTAGCTTGAAGCTACCATTACAAAATTTTGGAATACGCCGAGATTCTTTCTTCATTGTTGGCATGATCCTGCACACGCAACTCGCCAAATTGTCTCAAAATCCTTCTATTAACCTTTAATAAACACTCCGAACCACTAGCCACATTTACATATTAAATCTCTTACCGAGTAGCCAGTAGAATTCTTCGTAGTAACTTCGTCAATACAACGCAACCGCTAACCTACTCACAGGATATAACCCACCTGTGGAAATTACATGCTGACATATTCCAACGTCGCTGCACTGGGTACAATTACTATGACATAAGTAGATCATCCTGAGTCCGAGCGCATTCACCAGTTTCAACAGTCCGTTCACTCCTCATGGACGTCAACTAGAGGTGCGATAATATATTACAATCCAAAGTCATGTTGTATCCTTCTTCATATCAAGGAACTCTCTCCTGTCACACTAAATCTTCCTCAATATAGCAGCCAATATTCCAAATTAATCCTGTAGACCTAGTCACTGTCCAATTTACATCCCAAATCACTCAAAACGTTCCTCAAGACGTGTAATCATCCTACCACGTAGCCCATGTGCTACCTTGGCACTCTCCCATTTTGGTCAACCATCTCCTTTAAGAAACTACTCTACTTTTGTTTTCTTACACTTGACCTTTTCGAAACCTAACCACCACAAGACACCTTCCACATGTCCTTTCTCATCCTTTGCTGCCCAGTTGTTGCCTTACTAAAAATCTGTCTCTGTAGCACTTGAACCAATAGCTCGTTACCGGTTTTAAACCTTTCTGACGATCATCCTTCTCGAGACATCAATATTAGGAACGCTGCTTTGATCCTGAATCACTGCAAACTGCGATCTCTAACGACTGCTTCCCCTATACCAATTCCTAACACCCCGTCGTGAAGGCGAGTTGAAGAAAACCATAACATCGGCGAACCTTAACACATCTTACAAGGCGATGACACCACATCAAAATTGAGAACTCTACCACACTCAAAAATATCAAGCTTCGTTACTCCATCAACCCCAAACTTGAACATTCATAGTCCGATTGCCTTTTCTCCGCTGGAATTAAAACATAGAACCTCTGAATCATGTACTGAGAAAACCTTCTTTCAAGTCGTTTACTACCCTGACACATAGACGGGCATTTTACCATTTTATAAACACTGTGCTATAACAATGCACGAATCATCCTAACAGTCAATACCAAATTTCAAAACCTTAGGTAGTATTGATACTGAACTGAAATGATAGAGCGGTCTTTCGTAAGGCGACGACAATAGCCCAATTAATTACATAGGGAGAAGTATCATGTACTACATCTGTAGTACCATTAAAAATTTCCTCTATCCCCAATTTATAACAAGCGCTTCACATCGCATAAAATTGAATAGGAAGGAAATGTAGGCATAAGCCTCAAAGGAATCGAATCACACGATGAGGAATCAAAAAGGGAGTTGCTTCTCGAAAATAAGCACAGACGTCTCCGTACCGATCCGCAAGACTCTTCTAGACTTGCTCATGACTCATCAGACCTACATGAACCTAGTGCTCTAATACCAAGCCAACCACAATCAATTAACTTAATGACCCATTTTAGTATTTTTGAAATAAAAATTTTCTTCAATGAAATAGTAAAGATAACACTCATAGAGTAAATGATAAATATGTTTAGTAACTAAATTTCTAAACAATTCACAACCATTCCCAAAACCCGGTGTCACAAGTGCATGAGCATTTACTAGAGAATTAAAATAAAATACAACATCTGTCCAAAATACAAATTAGAGAGGAAAATATAATAACTCTGAAGGAGACTCTGTTAGTTGCGGATCGTAATATAAAATGCAGCTCACCTATGTCCCCACAATTATTAACCACACCTCTGCGCCCACAAGGCCGCTATACATATATGTTCCTGCATAATAAAATATGCAGCAAGTGGAGTATGAGTACGAAAATAATGTGTTCCCAATAAGTATCAAGCCTAATCTCGAAGAGGTAGAGACGAGATGGCCGACTTTGACACTCATATAAGAATAACGAACTCTGGAAAGGATTACTCAACCCACGTGACTAATTGAACTAAAATGGTGTCATGAACCTTCCTCAGAAAAAAAAAAATGGGACACAAACACACAAAATAGAATATAGGGGACTGTATTCAACATCACACTGTTGTGGCATGCAACCCGATCCAAACAATATACCCGTAGGGGCGTGGCACCCGATCCGCACAAATAGAATCTATAAGGAAATATTTACCGATCTAGAATGCACATTACTACAAAATATTTGAATATCGGACACAAGCATGCTACGTGCATAATACCATCCTTGGAAGGACCGACAGCTCCATAAGCTACAAAACTCAAGCACAACTAAGGTGCGACATATAATCTGAATCCCGAGAGCCATCCTGCTCACATAACACCATCGCTCTGCGGAACCTCAACACATAAGAAATTTATCAAGTCGTTTCATAACTCACACGGCACAATATAGTATTACATGAAATAATCGACGATGAAACGACATCCAACGTCCGAATACTCCTCTATAGTGAGCTTTTATGCTGAAATGAATACATCCGGCCTGATATAGAGCCCGTATTCATATTTAAATCCATCCACATACCTCAAGCTGATTCTGAGGTCTAGGCTAATAACCTTTCAAGGATCTATAAGAAACCTTTTTCCCATAACACACAAGAATAGCCGTCATAATCAGAACAAACTTTCACAGTCCACAACCAAATGAACCAAACGCCCTCCAGGCAAAAATTCTCGAATTAGCGATATCGCCACAATCTTCATATTGGTTGTTAAATATTTAATCATTCAGGTGACTACTTGCCATACTTATACAATTCTCTCGTGGAATATGCTACCACGATCTTCCACAACAGATAACAAGTCTGCACATTCGTACCACTGGCCATACTAATATTGTAAGGAGAATCAAGGATCTGCAATTCACTACACAAAGCCTCTTACACATAATGCCAATATCAGGTGACACTGAAGACAATACCAGCTTGCTTTAAACCTCTAACTCCTTTTCTGCTCGTCCGAGCTTGTGACATCCTTGTCAACATCGAGCCGAAATCTTAAATCCTTAACTTTCGAATCTCATGCTACTTAATGCACTTAATCACGCAAATATGTACGAGTACAAGAATTACATCATAACTCCCGAACCACTAATAGAGTAAACAATTCATCATATAGAAACCTTCTACTTAACTCATTCCAAGAGAACCATTGCAACATGTGACTGAAATTCACATATCCGCAGAAAATACCGACCTCAAGTAGTGGTCTAAACCACCATAACTCTTTCGGGATCCCTCTACACATAATATGCCATAATACTTGAAATCCTCCAAATAAAATCAATTACGACGGTTGTCAAGCCTCGCACGTACTGCCATAAATCATATGCATAACTCAATGCACTGAAGGAACTGATCATTGCCACCATCATGCAAATTCAACCACTGTTAGTCGACCCGTCTTTTCTCAATTCATTCTCCATTTGCCTTAGAAATAATAATGGCTCCATTCATTATATCACGAACTCAAATCCGCACTCATCCCAAGTGACCTTATTTCGCGAGACCACGCTATTTCAAAACCCACTAATTATCTCATATCCCTTCTTGTGCCCACTTTTTACATCTTCAACTGGTACACCCATTCTGATACTTCTTTTATGAATCCGAAGTTATTTTCTTTCGTTTTTCCAATGCTACACCAGAACCTGAAGATAGCGTAGAGTACTCCAAGACCCGTTTAATAATCTGCTGCAATAGCTCGATATTCAACCATACTATAGACTCGAGATCCTTAGACACCACACTTTAAATATTTGAATCCACTAGGACCATTTTTGAGAGTCACTTGCTCTGACTTGTTCCCATACATGATCAACTCCAAGGCCTTGCTAGAACATGGACACTTTCTCAAAGAAACACTCGACTGTCTCACTCTCCCTGTGCATTACATCTACACGAAGCATAAACTCTGAGTCTTCCCACAAACCCGAATATGGATTGATAAGGCCAAATATAGCACACATTCCCCAAATCCTTTGCTCAAATTACCAGCGATGTTTTCTTTCCTTAGTCGTAATGACCCACCAATATGCCGATAACCAGAAATCGCACAAGTTGACACTACACAATCCAATCATAGACAATGGGTCTCTCCCACTTAACTTGAAGCTACAAATTACAAAATTCTGGAATCCATCGAGATTCTTTCTTCATCGTCGGCATGATCCTGCACACGCAACTTGCGAAATTTCTCAAAATTCTTCTATTAACCTTTAATAAACACTCTGAATCACTGGCCATATTTACATATTAAATCTCTTACCGGGTAGCCAGTAAAATTCTTCACAGAAGCTTCGTCAACACCACGCCACCGCTAACCTTCTCACATAAGATAAGCCACGTGTGGAAATTACATGCTAACATATTCCAACGCCGCTGCATTGTATGCAATTACTACGAAATCAGTAGATCACCCTAAGTCCGAGCTCATTCACCAGCTGCACTAGTCCGTTCATTCCTCATGTCCGTCAACTAGAGGTGCGACAATACATTACAATCCAGAGTTATGTTGTATCATTCTTCATATCAAGCAACTCCCTCCTGTTGTATCCAATCTTCCTCAATATAACAGTTAATATTACAACTTAAGTCCATAGACCTAGTCACTGTCCATTTTACATCCCAAATCACTCCAAACGTTCCTCAAGACATGTAATCATTTTACCACGTAAACCATGTGTAACCTTGCCACTCTCCCACTTTGGTCAACCATCTCCTTTAAGAACCAATAGATCGTTACCAGCTTTAAACCTTTCTGACGATCATCCTTCTCGAGACACCAATACTAGAAACACTGCTTCGATCCTGAATCACTTCACACCACGATCTCTAACGACTGCTTCCTCTATACCAATTCCTAACATCCCGCCGTGAAGGCGAGTTGAAGAAAATCATAACACTGGCGAACCTCATCGCATTTTACAAGGCGATGACACCACAAGGAATCGAATCGCACGATGAGGAATCAAAAAGGAAAGTATTCCTAACAGCCTTGTAGCCTCTCGAAGATAAGCACAGACGTCTCCGTATCGATCCGCAAGACTCTACTAGACTTGCTCATGACTCTTGATACATACGTGAACCTAGTGCTCTGATACCATGTTGTCACGACCCAAAATCCATAAAGGCTGTGATGGCGCCGGACACCAGTGTCAGGCAAGCCAACCATAATCAATTAACTTAATTACCCATTTTAGTATTTTTGAAATAAAAATTTTCTTTAATAAAACTGTAGAGATAAAACTCATAGAGTAAATAATAAATATTTTTGCAGCTAAATTTCTAAACAATTCACAACCATTCCCAAAACCCGGTGTCACAAGTGCATGAGCATTTACTAGGGAATTAAAAATAAAATACAGCATCTGTCTAGAATACCAATTAGACAAGAAGAACATAATAACTCTGAAGGAGACTCTGTTTGTTGCGGATCGTAATATAGAATGCAGCTCACCTATGTCCCCACAATTATTAACCACACCTCTACGCCCACAAGGCTGCTATACATATATGTACCTGTACAATAAAATATGCAGCAAGTGTAGTATGAGTACGAAAACGTATACCCAGTAAGTATCAAGCCTAATCTCAAAGTGATAGAGACGAGATAACCGACTTTGACACTCACTATGGGTCAATAATAATAATTGAAATAAAACTAGAATATTTAAATCAGCATGATTCACAGAATATAACAATAATTTATTTAACCAGCAGAAATAATAAGAATCCTTCAAATGCAACAATTTTCCAATTTATTAATTAAATCATGCAATTTCTATAAAACTTCCAATTTATCAAATAACTTTACAAGCTGCAATTCAATTAAAATAAAATTTTCAATTTATCAATTCGTCTCATTTACACGAATAACAATAATTCCTTAACAAGCAGGAATGATAATTCATTAAATTTCAAAGATTTTCAATTTATCAATTAGCTTCGCAAGCTGAAATAAACTATTGAGGTATTGTGTAATTATTATTATTAAGCACGATTTCTGCCGAGGACGTACGACTCGATCCAGAGTGTCGTGTACACTGCCGAGGGACGTGCGGCGCGATCCATAGATGCATCTATCCTGCCGAGGCATTCGGCCCTCTTCACAAGAAATAAGGACATTTTCTTATGTACCTCCGGAAGGAGAGTATATTTATTATGAGATAAATTCGGGAGGAGAACAATTTCTTTTAACAATTAATTGATTTTCACAGAAAATCAAGCATATGAAATTTCCATCCTTTAATATCTTTATCTAATCAAGGAATACAATTTACACAAGTAATTTATGCTTTGAGTCCTAAACAACCCGGACTTTAGCATTTATAGTAGCTACGCACGGACTCTCGTCACCTCGTGCATACGTAGCCCCCGCAATTAGCAACAATTATTCAATTTAATCCCTATGGGGTAATTTTCCCCTCACAAGATTTGACAAGAGACTTACCTCGCTCCGAAGTTCCATAGCCGGCTCCCAAGCCTTTCAAATAACTCGACTGATGCCCAACGCTCCAAAACTCACTTTCGCTTTATTAACATTGACAAGATTTTAATCCCCCTCCGACATCGTAACGTTGAGTAAAATACTCATACGCCACCAATAAATTGATATCTACAATTACAATCCCAATTATAATCAAAATATGACTAAAAAAATATTTATCAATATCCATTTATGGCTCTCAAGTTGGCTACAAGCCTCCAGCTCAAATCGTATAATAGGTTCACTTACTAGCACATTCAACTCCACTCTTATCATTCAATACCCATTTGAAGTCATCAATGATACTACATTAATTCTCTAACACCGCCAAATTACTATTCATCGTCTTCCTTAACCAACATTTCCATAACTTTCAATTTGGTGATTACTTAGTTGAATACTTCCAACTAAGCTAGAATATGAATCTAGAGGTTCATTGCATCCTTTAATTTTATTTCTAAGAACACTATTTATTTTTTTCTCATTTCTCAAGAACACTATTCATGCCATGAACTAGTTTATGAAATCAATTATCCAACCATAACAACTTGAAACAACTATTAGAATTACTCTCACCGACTCATAAGAAATGAGCTTGAAGCATTAGTATTACCTTCTTGAAACTTTTCCTTGAAATTCCAATGTTTGGAAAATTTGGTATTCTTGAACAACTTGAAAGATTTCTAGGGATTTCAAAGATTGAAGGATGTTAATACTAGTGTTAATAGGATGTTATTAACTTAAAATATCCAAAATAACTCACCTTGTATTCTTAAGTAGTCCCCAAGGTCGAATCTACCATGAAAGAACCAATCCCTAGCTCAAGAAAATCCTCAAAAATGGCTGCTGCCCGTGACTGCCTTATAAAGGCACAGGTGCTTCAGCGAGTTATACCTTGCGCTGTGCAGGTTGTACCTCGTATTACAAGTTTTTCCCTGCTGGACACCATTTATTAAAACGTCCATAAGTCCTTGTAGAATATCCAAATGACGAACGGTCGGAAGCGTTAGAAACTAGACTCGAAGATCTTTCATTTGATAGGTTGTCCACCATATAACTCCTTATATATATATAGGCATGCTCATCCAAAGTTAGGTTTTTGTGTGTACTTATTTGGAACTTTAGTCTATCTTGTAATTTCCAACTTGATTAAGACTTAGGGCTCTCCTTAGACCCTACATCACTTATAATATGAATCGTTCACTTATTAACATACGAACCTGCTGGAACCTTAAAATTCCGATTCCGCGGTCGTTTTCTCAAAGTGTTGACCGAAGTCAAATTTGTCCTTTTAAGGCTAACTTAAGGAACCAAGTGTTCCGATTTCAACCCAAACACTACTAAATCCCGAACCAACTATCCCTGCAAGTCATAAATCATTAAAAACACATTCGAGGAGTTTTATTTAGGGGAACGAGGTTCTAAAACTCGAAACGACCGGTTGGGTCGTTACAATTAGACAAAGAATAGAATTTACACAAGTAATTTATGTTTTGAGTCCTAAACTACCCGGACTTTAGCATTAATAGTAGCTACGCACGGACTCTCGTCACCTCGTGCGTACGTAGCCCCCGCAATTAGCAACAATTACTCAATTTAATCCCTATGGGGTAATTTTCCTCTCACACGATTAGACAAGAGACTTACCTCGTCTCAAAGTCCACTTTCCGATTACCACGTCGCGTTGAATTCTCGATTCGACGCCGAAAAATCCGAAACTATCCAAATATTGTACAAAATAATTAATATGTGCTAAATGATTCGCAATTTATCCATTATATAAATTACCTTTTCTAAAATGGTAAAATTCCTAAAATTTACCCCGGGCCCACGTGCTCGAATTCTTGAAATATTCTGATGAAAACGTTACCCATAATCTCAAGAACTTAATTATATAATTTCTACCCAATTCCATAACTATTTTCGTGGTTAAAATCTCATTTTTATAAATATCTAAATTTTTTATTTAAGCCTTTGATTTCTAAGATTTACTAGTTATAATCTATGTATTTAACTCAAGTTATGTATGAATTACTTACCTCAAAGTACTAGGTAAAAACCCTCTTCCAAAAGCTCCAAGAATCGCCCAAGAGATGAAAGAAAAGTGAGATAAATGGCCTAAGTCGCGCATTAAATAAGCTAGGCACATGCCTCTGATGTCGCATTTGCGACACCAGGTTCGCAAATGCGAAACTTCGCCTTAAACTGCTGGGGGCACAAATGCGACCAAAAAGTTGAAAATGCGAACTCTGCTGGGATTGCAAATGCATCAAATGTGTCGCAAATGCGAACACTGCCTAGGTCGGGCTTCTTCGCAATTGCGAAGTCCTTGCAAATGCGAGGTTCGCATTTGCAAACAATTTCTCGCATTTGCGAGACCTACAACTGCAGCCAAGAAACACCAGAAAACTGATATATTTTTATTCCTTCTGAACGTCCGAAACTCACCCGAGTCCTCGGGGCTCCACACCAACTATCCACACAAGTCTAATAACCTCATACAAACTCGCTCGAGCGATCAAAATCCGGAAATAACATCAAAAACCAAGAATCGGACGCCAAAACGCATGAATTGACTTATGAATTCAAAAACTTCTAAAATGACTTTTGCTCGTCCGATTCCTATCAAATCAACTCGTAATGTCACCAAATTTTGCGTGTAAGTCTTAAATGACCTTACGGAACTATTCCCTATCTCAAAATTCCATTCGGACCTCGGTATCACCAAAATCTACTCCAAACCAAATTTAAAGAACTTCAAAAACCTTCAAGAACCAACTTTCACTATTAGGCGCCGAAACGCTCTCGGGTCCCCCCAAACCCGATCCGAACATACGCCCAAGTCTAAAATTATCATGCACACCTATTGGAACCGTCAAATCCCGATTCCGAGGTCGTTTTCTCAAAATATTGACCGAAGTCAAACTTGACCTTTTAAGGTCAACTTAAGGAACCAAGTGTTCCGATTTCAACCCAAAGACATCCAAATCCTGAACCAACCATCCCCGCAAGTCATAACTCATTAAAAACACATTCGGGGAATTTTATTTAGGGGAACGGGATTCTAAAAGTCAAAACGGCCGGTTGGGTCGTTACAAATATGCCTGTCATGCTATTGAAAAACTTAGATAAGCCAAATAGCTTATGTAATAGCACACATATGGTATATAGAAGTTTTGACAATAATGTCATACTTGCTAAAATTATGAAATTCAACTTCGTCTTCCGAAACTAAGGAATATCCTTTTAAATTTGTGTGAAAATAATTTTTAGTATGTTTATGTTTTGCAAATATAGTAAATAAAGCATAAGGACATACATCATAAATATTGCACTATATTTACCGGAATATATTTTTTTGCACGAACAACTGTATGTTGCACTTTCAAGAGGGATATCATGATCGACAACAAGAGTTTTGATTAAGGCAGAGCAACCAACGAATTAGGAGGAAACATACACACAGAAAATATTGTCCGCAAAGAAGTGTTCGTTAAGATACCATCACAATAAATACGTTCAAATTATAATATATAATTGTCTAACTAACATGACAAAATTGATCATTTATGTAAATTTTGATGATGTACTTTTATTTTAAATTCATGTATTATTCTAATGTAATAATATTTTTCGGCATTTAGATGATTGTTGTATTATTATACATAAAATTTCTCTAATTAATTAAATTTTATTGTTCCTTCATATAAATAAATGTTTAAATCATCATATGGCATTATTAACGTGCAACGCTAGTTCATCGATACTAATATCTATCTATACTATATTAAAAACACGAAGGCCCTTAGCGAAATATCGTTCATTTTTTTTACTCTTTTAAAATAGAGTTCACACCGGATAAAATAGTAATTTGATTATTTTTCCTACTATTTAAGAATAATTATTTAATTAATTTCCTGCTATTTAGGAATAGTAATTTAATAATTTTCCTACTATATAAAACTTTGATTTTTCAATTCCAATTCACACTAGGACAATTCGTTCACTGTCAACTCCATTTACCTTTATGAGTATTAAATGTCTCCTGTTAGGTTTAGGAGAATTTTTTTGGTTTCCCAAAATTTTAAAACCAAAAGCAAATAAAAATAAGCAATTAATATTATTAGGTTTAGTATTCTTTTACTCCTATCATAATTATCGTAGGATACAAGTCTAATCTTTAATTTTCTATAATTAATGATACTTTAGGTTTAGTATTCTTTTATCATAACCGAATAAAATATCACCAATTAATGTTAGTTTAGGATTAGTATTCTTTTACCAAAATTATCTTAGGATTAAAGCTTCTAGAGTATTAAAATCAAAATCATTTAAAATAAGGAGGAAGTGAACACTTTTATAAAAAAAAAGTCAATATGCCACATTCTTTACCATAAACTCATGATAATATCGATATCTGCAAAAAAAAACTTATTTGCGATTGTCACTTTTGATTTTTATTTTTAATATATCATGTACGATTATTAGTCTAAAATTATCTTCAGTTATAAATTATAATGTATGTTTTTCTATTGTGTATTATACAATTATTATTATTTTGCTTAAAGGTAATTGTCTGTAATGGTAATCAATTTTTTTTCCCTTTAATCTGCTCTCTATGTTCTTCCTCTTTTTCTAATGCATTTTGTATCTGAATGAGCACTGATGGTATCTTTTTTATTTTGAATAATATTTACTAGATTGCTAGTTATAAAGATACAAATTTGTTATATTTATACTAAAATATCATTTTTTTGGTAGTTCCAACCTTTTTATATAATAGGTTAGATGAACAGTTGCATTCGAGTTACTCTAAAATAGTAATTATGATAATAATTTTGTTGTTCACTCTTATATAAAACGGATTTCAACTGACTTATTTTAGTTTAATGGTATTAGATCTTATCATTTAATATTATCATATATTCATTTTATTATAAATTTATTGTATTTTGTTATGCGTGTGCATATGTATTTGTACAAAGGATTTTGTAATATGAATTGAGACTCTCTGTGTTATTTAAATATACTTTTAATTCAAAGTTTTATAATGATTAACATGCACTACATGTTAGGTTGCGTAACAAATAATGCAACGATATAAATTAAGATGCACAGTTGTACTATATATAAGGTTACTCTTATTTATAAGGGAAAAATAAATATTTTTATGATAATTATGAAGGCTATACACAATTGGTTTATTATTTTTAATAAAAGAAATAAATTTCATATTAAATAACATTACCATTTAATTATATTTTTAAAATTAACTAAAGTGCTATTGAAGCTTTTCTTATTCGAAATATGTAAAAACTCCTAATATTTCATAATTTAAAATCAAGTAAGATTTTACATATTTTTTCTTGAGCTTTTAAGGAACTTTGCTTTTGTTTTCTTTTCTGCCGTCTCTTTGTCGTTTGTGAAGGTCTACTCCTTTTCATTGTTTTGGTCAATGTATTTATTTTAGTACTATTACGTATTATTAAAGCCAATCTAGAATATAACTTACTTTATTTTAAACATAGTTTATACAAATCATACAAACAACTAAGTTGATAGAATAAAGTGGCGGACCTTTAAAATTTTATTTTAGCCCCCTTTAAAAAAGAATCTTAGCCTTATTTCTAATAAATGTGCAATAGATTATTAAGATTTCATTTAAATATTCTACTTTCGCATATTAATTAATAAATAAAAAAATAATATAGAACAAATAATCATGAAAGAAACTTTCACAAGAAAGGGTGACATGGTGATAGGGCTTCATCACAATATCAAAGTGATTTAATTACAATTGTTTTCTTAATAATCTAGCTAAATATGATCAATATTTATTATTAAAAACTTACACTTTTTAATATTTATTTATAAACTTAAATATTTAATAATAATATTTATGTAATATTGTTTTTTATAATTTTGTATTCATTGAGACAGGTACACGCGGAACACGCGTAGCCTAAAACTAGTTATAGTAAAAGCACGAAAGCCTTTAGTGAAATATCATTCGCCTTTTTTACTCTTTTAAAATAAATTTTACATAGGACAAAATCATAATTAAATTACTCTCCCTATTATTTAGGAGTTTTAAATCAACTAAATCATTATTTTCCTTATACATTTACGGCTTTGAAATCACATAAATCTTTTCATATTAAAACTTTTCTTATTTAAACTATGTATGGAATTCTAATGTCTTTTAAATTATTATAAATTGTAATTACCATCCGAAATTAGGAATTCAAAGCCTACTGAAAAACATTTCTTAAAGAAAGTCGTGTGTAATATCCTTTTTAGTTCCAAGATCGTTGAACATACTTTGACGGCAAGTATGGCGAATCTATACTTAAAACTTGGACATTAGCTACATCAACAAAAATCAAAACAATTTAAAACTTAATCATAACGTTAAATACAATTAGTGAAACAAGGTTCAATACCCTTAAAACTATATTTTATATTGGATATAATTATAATTTATTAGTCTCCCAATATTTAGAACTTTTAAAAAATACAAACTAAATTTTGGTTATTAAATCTTCCCTTATTCGAACTACATATATATAGAAACTACTAAATTTTAGGAATTTAAAACCAAACAAAAAATGTACTTATAAATCCTTTATGTGTTTAAATTTAATTATGACTTTTTTCTTAGGTATATTAGATAAAGTGTATATATGCGTACATTAAAATTTACTAATAAAACTTTAGATCTAATTTTAAGTCTTCAAAAATTGAAGATTACTATACTATGTAAACCAAACTTATAACATACTAGGACGAGTATGAAAATACATGTAAATAAGTTAAATACGACATGCTTAGATTTTTAAAATAGTAGTAGTATGTTAATTTAAAGTAATACGTACTATAATGTACTTTAAGTTAATTATATGAATACATTGAATATATATTGTGAATTTATACTCTATAAATCACAAACCTAATTATAATACTCGGCAAGTGAAACACATAAAAGAAATATTTATCTATTGAAATTAATAAAAATAAATCATATGCAGCTTGTAATGACCCAACCGGTTATTTTAACTTATAGAACTCTGTTCCCTAAAATAAAACTTTTCGTAGGTGCTTGTAATGATTTATGACTTGCGGGGATGGTTGGTTCGGGATTTGAAAGTGTTTGGGGTGAAACCGGAACACTTGGTTCCTTAAGTTGGCCTTAAAGTGCTAAGTTTGACTTCGGTCAACATTTTGAGAAAACGACCCCGGAATAGAATTTTGATGATCCCAACAGCTCCGTATGGTGATTTTGGACTTAGGAGCGTGTTCGAAATTTTATTTGGAAGTCTGTAGTTAAATTAGGCTTGAAATGGCTAAAAACAAGAATTTAAGTTTGGAAGTTTGACCGATGAGTTGACTTTTTGATACCGGAGTCGGAATCTAGTTCCGAAAATTTTCATAGCCCCGTTATGTAATTTATAATTTGTGTGTAAAATTTGAGGTCAATCGTAGTTGATTTGATAGGTTCCGACATCGAATGTAGAAGTTGAAAACTCTTAGTTTCATTAAGCTTGATTTGGGGTATGATTCATGGTTTTAGCGTTGTTTGATGTGATTTAAAGGTTCGACTAAGTTCGAATGATGTTTTAGGACTTGTTGGTATATTTGGTTGAGGTCTCGAGGGCCTCGGATGAGTTTCGGATGGTTAACGAATCAAAAATTAGACTTAAAAAGCTGCTGCAAATTTTCCCTTCTACTGTATATTCTGGGCTGTGATCGAGCCCCAGATCGAACTCAGATATCGAGTCCACGATCGAGGCCTGAGTCGAAGCCAGGGACGAGGCTCAGTATCGAAGCCACGATCGAAGGCAAGGCTCGAGAGCCATGATCGAAGGCAAGGCTCGAGGGCCAAGATCAAGACCCAAGATCGAACTTGATCGAGGCCATGACCATGTCCCAGGCTCGAGGCATGACCGAGGCCATAACCAGCTCCCAAGATCGAGCTCCCATGATCGAGCTCCCAAAATCGAGCTCCTTGATCGAACTAGACAGAGCTGTAAGTTATAAAAACATAGGACATTCGTCCCATTTGCCATTTTTGACGAACTTGAGCTTGAGCAGAGCCGACTTTTGATAGATTTTCAAGGGAAAAATATTGGGGTAAGTTATTCTAACTCGGATTTGGTCTACATATACAACTATATCATTCTTTTCACCATAAATTAGTGTTTTGAGATTTAAATTTGGGAAATTTTTAGAAATCTCAAAGAAACGAATTTTTGAGATTCCGGTATCGATTCGGAGTCGGATTTGAGTGAAACTGGTATGGTTGAACTCGTAATTGAATGGGTTTTCGGATTTCATAACTTTTGCCGGATTCCGAGACGTGGGCCCCACGGACGAATTTTTAATTAATTTCGGGATTTTTATTAAAAATATAGTATTTTCTTATAGAATTGATTCCTATAACTTTTAGTGATTGTATCAAATTATTTTGGCTAGATTCGGGCCAGGCAGAGTTGGATAATCGTGGAAAAGTCCTTATAGTGGATTAAATTGGAGCAAGACGAGGTAAGTCTCTTGTCTAATCTTGTGAGGGAAAAATTACCTCATAGGTGATTAAAATTAAATAATTCTTGCTAATTGTGGGGACTACGTACGCACGAGGTGACGAGAGTCTGTGCGTAGCTACTATTAATGCTAAAGTCCGGGTAGTTTAGGACTCAAATCATGCATTACTTGTGTAAATAGTATTCTTTGATTAATTAATATTAATTGATATATATGAATATATTGTGAATTGTTAGATAAAGATATTAAAGGATGGAAATCTCATAGGCTTGATTTCTGTTTAAATCAATTAATTGTTAAAAAAAATTGTTCTCCTCCCGAATTTATCTTATAATAAATATACTCTCCTTCCGGAGGCACATAAAAAATGTCCTCCTTTCTTGTGGAGCGGGCCGAACGCCTCGGCAGGATAGAAGCATTTATGGATCATGCCGCACGTCCCTCGGTAGTGTACACGACACTCTGGATCAGGCCGTACGTCCACGGCAACAATCGTGCTTAATAATAATAACTACACGATACTTTAATACTTTATTTGAGCTCGTGAAACTAATTAATATATTGAAAAATCTTTGAAATTTAATAAATTATTATTCTTGTTTGTTAAGGAATTAATTGTTACTCCTGTAAATGAGGTTTAATTGATAAATTAGAAATTATTTGAATTGAAGAAATTTAATTAATATATTGAGAATTGTTACATTTGAAGGAATTTGATTATTTCTGCTGATTAAATAAATTATTGTAAATTCTGTAAATCATGCTGATTTAAATATCCTAATTTTATTTCAGTTATTATTATTGATCCATAGTGAGTGTCAAAGTCGGTTATCTCGTCTCTACCACTTTGAGATTAGGCTTGATACTTACTGGGTACACGTTGTTTACGTACTCATACTACACTTGCTGCACTTTTTGTGCAGGATCTGAGGCATGTACTATTGGAGGACCTATCATCACATACCCACGTCATCCTGAGGCATAGTGGTGAGGTGCCTTTCTGAGCCGTTCTGCAGCTACCAGTGTCTCTTCTTATATTTACATTCTGTCTATTTCATTTCAGGACAGTATTTGGAGTTTTGTATAATCTACAAGATGCTCATTCACTTGTGACACCAGGTCTTGGCACACACATTGGTAGAGTTTGTGTTTATATTTTCTTGGTTTTAAATTTTATCAATGTATGCTTAATTTATTAGTTGGCTTGCCTAGCTGTAGTGTTGGGCACTATCATGACCTACAGGTGAAATTGGGTCGTGACAACATGGTATCAGAGCACTAGGTTCACGTAGGTCTCACAAGTTATGAGCAGACCTAATAGAGTCTTGCGGATCGGTACAAAGACGTCTGTACTTATCTTCGAGAGGCTATAGGGTGTTAGGAAATTACCTTTCTTCACATTCCATCGTGCAATTAATGTAGCACTAAAAACTCCTTCTCTTATTTTCTCACAGATGGTGAGAACGCGCTCGAATGAAGTTCCAGACCATGGAAGAGCTATTCCCCCAGTTGCTAGAGGCCGAGGGAGGGCTCCAGCCCGTGGTAGAGGGCGAGGACGTCCCAGGACTATTCCGGTTATGCCGCCGGTGGATCTAGAAGAGAATCCCATTATTGAGGAGCAGGGTGAGGTACATGTGGCAGAGCCAGCTCCGGTAGACTTCACATCTGCACCGAGATTTCAGGATGTCATGGGTCGTATGCTACAATTCATGGATAATATGACTTAGGCCGATTTATTTCCGGCAGACCCAACCACATCTCAGGCGGGTGGGGGAGCACAGACCCATACCGCGCAGGTTCATGGAAAGGCAGCTACTGTATATCAGACCCAGGGTGCACTACCCGTGGGTGGAGCCAGCCAGTGGCAGCAGCTACACCTGAGCCCAAGCCAGTTGTAGCCGCCGATCCTCAGAAACTATTGGACAGATGGACTAGATTACATCCTCCTCTCTTCGGGGGTGAGCGACATGAGGATCCACATGATTTCATTGATCGTTACAAGGATAGACTGTACAACATGAGGATATTGGAATCCCATGGGGTTGATTCAGCTACTTTTCAGCTAGAAGGTAGAGCCCATAGATGGTGGCAGTCTTATGCTCTTGGCAGACCAACAGATTCTCCTTCCATGACTTGGGACAGGTTCACCCGTATCTTCTTGGACAGGTATATTCCACCATCCCAGAGGGAAGAGTTGCGGTTTCAGTTTGAGCAGCTCCAGCAGGGTCAGATGTCAGTGACTGATTATGAGGCTAGGTTTTCTGAATTATCTTGCCATGCACTAATGATACTCCCTACTGAGGCGGAGAGAGTGCGAAGGTTTGTAGCCGGTTTACATACTGGTATTCAGGCCACTATGGCTCGAGAGGTTGAGATGGGTACTTCTTATGAGCGAGTTATGGAGATAGCCCGGAGGATTAAGGGTGTACGTCAGCAGAGCCAAGAGCAGATAATGAGAGATAAGCGGTTCAGGTACTCTGGAGAGTTCAGAGGTGATCCGTCCGGGGGCAGAGGTCAGTTCGTAAGGGGGCACTCCAGCAGACCCCCACATCCAGCACCACCACCTCCTCGAGGTACTCCAGTGTGACCTTATCTCAGTGCTATTCCAGAGAATTCTTACCGACCACCAGCTATTCAGGGTCCTCCCAGTGGGTATTCACGTCCCCAAGGCCAGACACTTAGTCAGCAGCCCATCGCACCGAAGAGTTATTACGAGTGCGGGGATCCCAGTTACATACGGAGGTTTTGCCCCAGGCTTCGGGGTTGACCAGTACAGTAGGGTCAGCAGCCTATGCTTACTGGACCAGTTTCTCCACCAGTAGTCCGACCACCCAGAGGTGGAGGACAGGTGGTTAGGGGTCATCTTAGAGGTGGAGGTTAGCCAGGCGGAGGCCAAACAGTTGACGCTCCAGCTCGGTTCTATGCTTTTCCGGCTAGACCAGATGCAGAGGCCTCAGATGCCGTGATTACAGGTATTATTTCTGTTTGTGGCAGAGATGCCTCAGTATTATTTGATCCAAGATCTACGTATTCATATGTGTCATCTCTATTTGCTCCATTCCTGGGTGTTTCTCGTGAGTCCTTGTGTACTCCTGTTTATGTGTCCACTCATGTGGGCGATTCTGTTGTTGTGAACCGGATCTACCGGTCATTCTGTGGTTATGAAACTAGAGCAGATCTCTTATTGCTTGAGATAACTGATTTTGAAATTATTCTGAGCATGGGACTGGTTATCTCCATATCATGTTATTCTAGATTATCATGCCAAGACTGTTACCTTGCCTATTCCAGCATTGCCTAAGCTGGAGTGGAAGGGTTCGCATGCTAGTTCATTTAATCGAGTTATTTCTTTTATAAAGGCTCAACACATGGCTGAGAAGGGTTGTTTGGCTTATCTAGCCTATGTTCGGGATACTACTGCAGAGACTCCGGCTATTGATTCAGTGCCTGTAGTTCGGGAGTTCCCCGATGTATTTCCGTCAGATCTTCCAATTATGCCACCTAATCGTGATATTGATTTCTGTATTGACTTGGCTTAATATACCCAGCCTATATCTATCCCATAGTATCGCATGGCTCCGAAAGAATTGAAAGAACAACTTGAAGAGTTACTAGCCAAAGGGTTTGTCAGACCGAGTGTATCGCCTTGGGGTGCACCAGTATTATTTGTGAAAAAGAAGGATGGAACAATGCGGATGTGTATTGATTATCGCCAATTGAACAAAGTCACTATTAAGAACAAGTACCCGTTGCCGCGTATTGATGATCTATTTGACCAGTTGCAGGGTGCTAGGGTATTCTCTAAGATCGACTTGAGGTCGGGGTACCATCAGTTGAAGATTCGGGATTCGGATGTTCCGAAGACTGCTTTTCGGACTAGATATGGTCATTATGAGTTTCTGGTGATGTCCTTCGGTTTAACTAATGCCCCGGCAGTGTTTATGGATCTGATGAACAGAGTATTCATGCCATATATTGATTCATTTGTCATGGTCTTCATTTATGACATCTTAATCTATTCGCACAGTAAGGAGGAACATGAGTAGCATATGAGAGTGCTGCTTCAGACATTGCAGGAACAAAAGCTATATGCTAAGTTCTCTAAGTGTGAGTTTTGGCTAGAGTCTGTAGCATTTTTGGGACATACTGTATCGGGCGAAGGTATTAAAGTTGATCCCAAAAAGATTGAGGCAGTTCAAAATTGGCATCGTCCCACTTCGGCGACTGAGATCAGGAGTTTTCTGGGTTTAGCAGGTTATTATCGTCGATTCGTGGTAGGTTTTTCATCTATTGCAACACCTTTGACCAAATTAACCCAGAAGGGTGTTCAGTTCCGATAGTCCAATGATTGTGAGTCAAGCTTTTAGAAGCTCAAGACAGCACTGACTACAGCACCCGTGTTAGTGTTACCATCTGGTTCGGGAATATATACAATGTATTACGACGCATCACGCATTGGCTTGGGTTGTGTATTGATGCAGGAAAGGCGAGTTATTGCATATGCTTCACGTATCCAATACATGATTTGGAGTTAGCTGCGATTGTTCATGCTTTAAAGATTTGGAGGCATTATCTTTATGGGGTGTCTTGTGAAGTTTACACTGATCATCGCAGTCTGCAGCATTTGTTCAAGCAGAGGGATCTAAATTTGAGGCAGCGCAGATGGATGGAGTTACTAAAAGATTATGATATTACTATCTTGTATCATCCGGGCAAAGCAAATGTGGTTACAGATGCCTTGAGCAGGAAGGCGTAGAGTATGGGTAGTTTGGCTTTCATTTCAGCAGAGGAAAGGCCATTAGCCTCGGATATTCAGTCATAGGCTAACAAACTTGTGAGGCTGGATATTTTAGAGCCCAACCGAGTTCTTGCATGTGTGGTGGCCCAATCTTCACTATTTGAGCAGATCAAGGCTCGCCAGTATGATGACCCATACTTGATGGTTCTTCGTGAAACGGTACTACGAGGTGGTGCCAAGGAAGTTACTATTAGAGCGGATGGTGTTCTGCGACTCCAGGATCATCTATGTGTTCCTAATGTTGATGGACTAAGGAAAAAGATCCTGGAAGAGGCACACAGTTCTCGGTATTCTATTCATCCAAGTGCTACTAAGATGTATCGTGACTTGAGGCAACATTATTGGTGGCGACGAATGAAAAAAGGACATAGTTGAGTATGTATTTAGGTGTCTAAATTACCAGCAAGTTAAATATGAGCACCAGAGGACAGGTGGCCTACTTTAGCAGATGACTATACCAGAGTGGAAATGGGAATGAATTACTATGGACTTTGTAGTTGGGTTGCCGTGGACCTTGAGGAAGTTTGATGCAGTTTGGGTGATTGTTGACAGGTTGACTAAGTCGGCACATTTTATTCCTGTTGTGACTACGTATGCTTCAGACAGGTTGGCCCATATTTATATTCAGGAGATAGTTCGGTTGCACGGTGTGCCAATTTCCATCATATCAGATAGAGGCCCTCAGTTTGTTTCACATTTTTGGAGAGCAGTACAGAGTGAGTTGGGGACTCGTGTAGAGCTCAACACAGCCTTTTATCCACAGACCGATGGACAGTCAGAGAGGACAATTCAGATTTTGGAGGATATGCTCAAGGAATGTGTGATTGACTTTGGAGGTCAGTGGGATCGTTTCCTACCTTTGGCCGAGTTTGCTTATAATAACAGTTACCAATCCAGCATCGAGATGGCTCCATTTGAGGCTTTATATAGTCGGCGATGCCGTTCACCTATCGGATGGTTTGAACCAAGTGAGGCTAAGTTATATGGTACTGATTTGGTAAGGGATGCCTTGGAAAAGGTAAAGTTGATTCAGGAGCGACTTCGTACAACATTGTCCAGACAAAAGAGTTACGCGGATCAGAAAGCGCGTGATATATCATTTATGGTAGGTGAAAAAGTTCTCTTGAAGGTTTTGCCGATGAAGGGAATTATGAGATTCAGGAAGAAGGGCAAGTTAAGCCCAAGGTTTATAGGCCCATTTGAGGTGTTGAAACGAGTTGGGGAGGTTGCCTATGAGCTTGCATTGCCTCCCAGCCTATCGGGAGTTCATCCAGTTTTTCACGTATCTATGCTCCGGAAGTATCATGCCTACCTATCACATGTGTTAGACTTCAGCACAAATCAGCTAGATAATAGCTTGGGTTATGAAGAGGAGTCAATTGCCATTGTTGATAAACAGGTTCGCCAGTTGAGATCCAAGAGTATTTCTGCAGTAAAAGTCCAGTTGAGGGACCAACCAGTCGAGGAAGCGACTTGGGAGGCCGAGGAAGACATGCGAAGCAGATATCCACACTCATTTAGAACTCCAGGTACAATTCTAAACGCGTTCGAAGACGAACATTTGTTTAAGAGGTGGAGAATGTAATGACCCAACCGGTCATTTTAACTTTTAGAACCCAGTTTCCTAAAATAAAACTTCCCGTAGGTGCTTGTAATGATTTATGACTTGCAGAGATGGTTGGTTCGGGATTTGGAAGTGTTTGGGGTGAAACCGGAATACTTGGTTCCTTAAGTTGGCCTTAAAGTGCTAAGTTTGACTTCGGTCAATATTTTGAGAAAACGACCCCAGAATAGAATTTTGATGATTCCAACAGCTCTGTATGGTGATTTTGGACTTAGGAGCGTGTTCGGAATTTTATTTGGAAGTCCGTAGTTAAATTAGGCTTGAAATGGCTAAAAATAAGAATTTAAGTTTGGAAGTTTGACCAATGAGTTGACTTTTTGATACCGGAGTCGGAATCCAGTTCCGAAAATTTTCATATCCCCGTTATGTAATTTATGACTTGTGTGTAAAATTTGAGGTCAATCATAGTTGATTTGATAGGTTCTGACATCGAATGTAGAAGTTAAAAACTCTTAGTTTCATTAAGCTTGAATTGGGGTATGATTCATGGTTTTAGCGTTGTTTGATGTGATTTAGAGGTTCGACTAAGTTCGAATGATGTTTTAGGATTTGTTGGTATATTTGCTTGAGGTCCCGAGGGCCTCGGGTGAGTTTCGGATGGTTAACGAATCAAAAATTGGACTTAAAAAGCTGCTGCAAATTTTCCCTTCTGCTTTATATTCTGGGCTGTGATCGAGCCCACGATTGAGGCCTGAGTCGAAGCCAGGGATGAGGCTCAGTATCGAAGCCACGATCGAAGGCAAGGCTCGAGGGTCAGGATCAAGACCCAAGATCAAACTTGATTGAGGCCATGACCATGTCCAAGGCTCGAGGCTTGATCGAGGCCATGACCAGCTCCCAAGATCGATCTCCCAAGATCGAGCTCCCATGATCGAGCTACCAAAATCGAGCTTCCGAGATCGAGCTCCTTGATCTAACTGGACAGAGTTGTAAGTTATAAAAACAGAGGGCATTCGTCCCATTTTCCTTTTTTGACGAACTTGAGCTTGAGCAGAGGCGACTTTTGACAGATTTTCAAGGGAAAACATTGGGGTAAGGGATTCTAACTCGGATTTGGTCTACATATACAAGTATGTCATTGTTTTCACCATAAATTAGTGTTTTGAGATTTAAATTTGGGAAATGTTTAGAAATCTCATAGAAACGACTTTTTGAGATTTCGGTATTGATTCAGAGTCGGATTTGAGTGAAGCTGGTATGATTGGACTCGTAATTGAATGGGTTTTCGAATTTCATAACTTTTGCCGGATTCCGAGACGTGGGCCCCACGGACTAATTTTTAATTAATTTCGAAATTTTTATTAAAAATATAGTATTTTCTTATAGAATTGATTCCTATAACTTTTAGTGATTGTATCGAATTATTTTGGGTAGATTCGGGCCAGACAGAGTTGGATAATCGTGGAAAAGGCCTTATAGTGGATTAAATTGGAGCAAGACGAGGTAAGTCTCTTGTCTAATCTTGTGAGGGGGAAATTATCTCATAGGTGATTAAAATTAAATAATTGTTGCTAATTGTGAGGGCTACGTACGCACGAGGTGACGAGAGTCCGTGCGTAGCTACTATTAATGCTAAAGTTCGGGTAGTTTAGGACTCAAAGCATGCATTACTTGTGTAAATAGTATTCTTTGATTAATTAATATTAATTGATATATATGAATATATTGTGAATTGTTAGATAAAGATATTAAAGGATGAAAATCTCATAGGTTTAATTTCTGTTTAAATCAATTAATTGTTAAAAGAAATTATTCGCCTCCCGAATTTATCTTATAATAAATATACTCTCCTTCCGGAGGCACATAAAAAATGTCCTCCTTTCTTGTGGAGCGGGCCGAACGCCTCGGCAGGATAGATGCATCTATGGATCATGCCGCACGTCCCTCGGTAGTGTACACGACACTCTGGATCGGGTCGTACGTCCTCGACAGCAATCGTGCTTAATAATAATAATTACACGATACTTTAATACTTTATTTCAGCTCGTGAAACTAATTAATAAATTGAAAAATCTTTGAAATTTAATAAATTATTATTCTTGCTTGTTAAGGAATTAATTGTTACTCCTGTAAATGAGGTTTAATTGATAAATTGGAAATTATTTGAATTGAAGGAATTTAATTAATATATTGAGAATTGTTACATTTGAAGGAATTTGATTATTTCTGCTGATTAAATAAATTATTGTAAATTCTGTAAATCATGCTGATTTAAATATTCTAGTTTTATTTCAGTTATTATTATTGATCCATAGTGAGTGTTAAAGTCGGCTATCTCGTCTCTACCACTTCGAGATTAGGCTTGATACTTACTAGGTACACGTTGTTTACGTACTCATACTACACTTGCTGCACTTTTTGTGCAGGATCTGAGACATGTACTAGTTGAGGACCTATCATCACATACCCACGTCATCCTGAGGCATAGTGGTGAGGTGCCTTTCTGAGCCGTTCTACAGCTACCAGTGTCTCTTCTTATATATACATTCTGTCTATTTCATTTCAGACAGTATTTGGAGTTTTGTATAATCTACAAGATGCTCATTCACTTGTGACACCAGGTCTTGGCACACACATTGGTAGAGTTTGTGTTTATATTTTCTTGGTTTTAAATTTTATCAATGTATGCTTAATTTATTAGTTGGCTTGCCTAGCTGTAGTGTTGGGCGCCATCACGACCTACAGGTGAAATTGGGTCGTGACACAGTTATTCACAAGTAATTTAAGGTATTAGTTAAAAGAGCTAAAAGAAAACATAGAGAATGAAGGTACAAATATTCCTTATTAAGTTCGCTATAAAATTCAATATTCTTTTTAAATATAAATTTACGCACTTATTTTATAATTCAAAAATAATATTTATATAATTTTTAAAAAAATATTAATACTCATTTAGGTAGGTTACACGCGCAATGCATGTAGCGTAAAGCATATTAAAAGCACGAAGACCTTTAGCGAAATGCCATTCATCTTTTTTAGCCTTTAAAATAGCGATCACACTAGATAAAATTATTAAATTAACTATTTTCCTAATATTTATAATTATGAAATTAATAAAATTTCTACTATTAAATATTATCTTATTTGAAGTCTCTCATACTATTTAGGAATCTAAAGTTAAACTAAAATTTAAAATATATTTAAATACTTTCCTTATTTGAATCGGATAAAATAACTATTCGTCCGTAGTATATTTCTTCCATATATAATAAAGTGATCTTAACTCCAAAAATGTTAACCCTCTCACTTTAGGTAGACATATAGTTTATTTTATAACTATGAGTATGTTTCTTCCTCAAGACACAAAACAAACCTAAAAATCTATAAAACTTTAAAGTATAAATAAATGCAAATAAATTATTTATTGGAAACAACAAGGATTTTAGTTTTATAAGCATTAGCTATTGAGGTGTCAAGAATTATTTTTAAAAATTACCTAGATAGTTAATTTTGAAAAACAAATAATCTGAAAGTATAAAATAACTATTGAAGTTCTAAAAATGAACCTAACCAAAAGTAAAAATTCCTTTAACAAATAATTCTAAGGTAAAATAACAAGTAAGAGTTGTTTAATATTCAAAAATTTGAAATTAGCTCATTAAATTTCACAATAATTTTGATGGAATATAGTTTAAGGATCAATGTTTGCACTAAATGTCTTTTGAAGATGAGTATAATCTATCTATTTATATCAATACTATCACGCAAACAAGAAAGTCTAACATGAAATGTTGATCAACTTTTATCCTTCATAAGTGCAGTTCGTGTTAAATAAAACTATAATTACAGTTAATATCTTATTTTTAGTAGAACTAAAAATAAGGTATTATTTAATGACTTCTATGGGATAGAGTTATTTCTTTATTAAGTTAGCTAAATAAGATTGGCATTAATCATCATGTTTATGATTTTAAACTTTTTTCTTTTAACTTTTATTATGTAATCAAACACAAATTGTAAAATAATATTTATAATATTTTTGTAAAATCTACCTGAGATGAGATACACACGCAAAGCGCGTACCCTAAACTAGTATTCCTAATAGTTAATGATAAGAAGGAGGTAAAGATGTACGTCATTCCATGATTTGTTTTCGTATTCCTTTTTCAACTAACTCGAAAATTTTCTAAGTCACTTTTGGCAATTTTAATATCAAATAAAATCCAAATTGATTTGCACGAACTCTGGAAGGGACAATTCTAAAAGCTTCAGGTCCACTATCCCAGCTGCGTACTTTAATCTAGCTTGTTAAGGATTAAATTTCACTTTAGTTCTAGATTCTCCACAAAGTGAAAACTTCTCTCTCTCTACAACCAATAAAACGGAAAGGGGAAAGGACTTGAATGACAGAGGAGATAAGCGTTCATATAATAACATACGTTAAGTTAATATTTGGGCCTAATAAAATCTAGTTGGTAAGGAGGAGAATTGCCCAAAGCCATATAAGGAGATCACGATCTCATTCTGTTTCGATGTGACATTCATTCAATTCATCACCCCCTCCCCCATCACTCCCAAATCCATATATTCTTTATTCGAGATTTCACTGTCCGGTCTGGAACATGGCCAATCATGGACCAGGGGTATTTCCAGCCCCTTCAAATTGGTGAGGGGATGGAATGAGGACCCACATCGACTATGTCACAACCCAAAATCTAACCATAATCGTGATGACGCCTATCATGTTACAAGGCAAGCCTACTTCCCAAAATATTACTACTAAACCGATTATAAGAATTTAATAAAATATTTCAACATTTAAATTTTTTATAAACTAAATCAACTCTAAATATAATATAAAAAAATACGGAAACTAACCCCCAAACATCGGGGTGTCACTAAATCACGAGCGTCTAAAACTATAAACTAAGATATATAAACTGTCTAACTGTCCAAAAGAAGAAATGACAAAAGGAGTAACAAGGTCCTGCGGACGCTAGAAGCTACCTTGCAATCTCCACAGATAGCCGGCTTGAACTCAACGATCGTCGCGCTCTAACTCACCTGGATCTGCACATAAAGTGCAGGGTGTAGTATGAGTACAACCGACTCAGTAGTAACAGAAATAACTAAGGAACTGAGCAGTAGTGACGAGCTAAGTAAAACAGTCCAATTATTTATTTTCACAATTTAAAAATAAACAGAAATAAACAGGTAAATTCCATAACTCAGTAAATGCCACAAAGAAGTTTAACAGATAATGCAGCAACAACACAAATAAATACAACCTCACAGCAGTGTCACTCCATCACTCATCACTCGCACTCAGCACTCAGCACTCAACACTCAAAATACTCAATATTCTACGCTCACTGGGGGTGTGTACAGACTCCGAAGGGGCACCCAAAGCCCAAGCGCTAAGCACGGACAACTCACGTGCCATCATATCAATACCTGGATCTGCACGATCAACTCACGTGCTACGCGGACAACTCACGCGCTATGGTATCAGTACCTGGACCTGCACGGTCAACTCACGTGCTACGAGGACAACTCACGCGCTATGGTATTAATATCCTCACAACCAAGCCCTCGGCCTCACTCAATCATGTACCTCACTAGCCTCACCATCATCAACAAATAAGGGAACACAACCCACATCAATTATCACAGCATATTAGCAAATAATAGAGACTAAGGTAAACATGTACAATAATTTCTATGACTGAGTACAAATAATGTGAGCATGAATAAAGCCTAAGCATGATCTCTAACATGAAGGTAGACAAGTTCAACATCAAGTAACTACGTAAACACAGATGATGGCCATGAGGCCTCACGGGACATACCAAGTCTCAATCCCTTGAGGTATACACCCACACGCCCGTCACCTAGCATGGGTATCCTACTCCGGGATGCCCTCGTCTCTGTACTCGGTCTCTAAAAGCTCCGAATCTAACCAAAATCAGAATATTACTATCAACATGTGCTAAAAAAATTAAATTTTACAATAAAAACTATAAAATATGCCAAAAATCCGAAATCGGCCAAAACCCGGCCCTCGGGCCCATATCTCATAACCAACCAAAAATGGCATAATTATAACCCTCGTCCTATACCGAGTCTAACCATATAAAATTTATCAAAATCGGACTCCGTTTGGTCCCTCAAATCCCTACCTAAAACTCTCCAAAACTCAAGCCCTAACTCCCTCAATTTCACTTTGAAATCATCAATCAAATCCCAAAAATGAAGATGGATTCATGAAATATAACGAACACCGAGTAGAGAACACTTACCCCAATACCTATGGTGAAAATCGCCTCCAAAATCGTCCAAATCCGAGCTCCCCAATTCAAAATATGACCGAATGAACAAACTCTTGTTTTATATATTTTTGTGCCAGATATTCTGCCTCGTTTCTCATGCCAAACAATCCCTAAACTCGATTTTTATGACTCTAATGGATTCCTTGTGAAATTCTATTCAAGTTAGGCTTTTGAATCACTCAATTTGACCTTATAATGAAGGAGATATGTAGGTTTTAATATTTGCAAATAGTGTAGATTTTTAAATACAGCGTCAGTGACAATTTAGTAATTAATCTGAAAAATCTAGCAACCTAATTCTTAGTAAAATGACCATAAAATCCTCATACGACGTCCAAATTCGACGATTCATTTTGCTACGGGTCCGTAATTACGATACAGATCTAATACTTCAATCAAAAAGGAAATCAGAGCTCTTTTTTCAATATGATATCATTTATTCTTGAAGAACTGCGTCGAAACATAAGAAAAACGAGCGCAACACAACCCAAACCTATCTGAAACTCACCCGAGGCCCTCAGGACCTCAACCAATAAATCCAACAAGTCATATATTACTACCTGAACTTAGTCGAACCTCCGTAATACCCAAAACAATACCAAAACACCAAATCAACCTTGAATTCAAGGCTAAGAAGTTCTAAACTTCCAAAATTTGCCAATGACGCCGAAACCTATCAAACCACGTCCAAATGATATCAAATTTTGCACACACATCACAAATGAAACTATGAACCTACTCCCACTTCCAGAATTCCATTCCGACCCCAATACCTAATTTTTCACCCCGACCAGCACATAAAGAAGCAAGAATGGGGGAAATTTGGCTATAACTCTCTAAACGACTGGCCGGGTTGTTACAGACTACGAGCCTAGTTTTGATACCATGTTAAATATAAGCCTTGGGCCTAACTCACACCCAAAAAGCTAGCTCGAAGGGAGGAGGATTGTCCAAGCCTTATAATTAGAAGATCGGAGATCTCATCTTGGTCTAATGTGGGATTCATTCCATTCATCGCCCCCTCACACCCAAATCCAGACACTCTATCAGGGGTTTCACTGTCCGGTCTGGAGCATGCACAATCATGGACCGGGGTTATTTTCACCTATCTTCAATTGGTTCGGGGGCATTCGGACCCCCTTTTGGGGGCCACATCGACTATGAGCATGGCTCCGATATCATATTAAATATAAATGTTTGGGCTTAATTCAAACTCCAAAAGTTAGTTCGAAGAGAGGAGGATTGCCTAAGATTATAAGGAAACCATGTATCTCATCCTAGTATTATGTGAGATTTTTTATTCCATTCATCAACATATAACAATACACAACGAATTTAACTTATATATATTGATGTTGTAAAATAATTTTTATACAATTAGATCACCTAATATATTTTAGCAAGTTACATGTATACCTACTTTTACAAGTTACTAATCCACTTATTTTAAAGGGTTACTTTGTAGTTGCAAGAAGTTTACGTGTCGAAATTTCAAGTTATTAATTTCACTTATTATTATGGGCAGTAGTTGATCACGCCCAACTCTAGTCCTAAGAAGAATAAGTTGTCACTGCAAATACAATCTGGTCTAAGAGTCCAGAGTCAAATCCCACAGATAACTAAGGTTTCACTATAACTGTTCAGTATCACTAAGAAGACAAAGTCGATCAATTCCTAAGTTATAAATATTAAGATTCTTATATCTAACTAATTAACTAATAAACTAAAGCATTAAATTAATAACTAAAGATACTAAGGGTTGGAGACTAAATTAAGGAGGTCTAGAGTTATGAATTCCCCAATTGTCGGAATCCTTCTTGCTATGTCTTCTATAATTTCGCCTAATTATTCCCTACTGATCATTAGCACTAGACTTATCATAATTCTTTCTCGAGCAACTATAATAATTTACTAGTCATATTCTCTCGAATTACGCTAGCTCGTACTTTTTCACCACTCACTATGATTATGTCAAAACTTCGTTATCTCTAATTCCGCTTTTAAACCTGTCGTATTGATCTCTCATATACCTTAGTAATGACGTTGTTCAACGACCACCTAAATATGTATCCTTTCTCAAGCAACACATAATAAATAGGCACATTCAATCGATGACCATTCAATCAACTGAAATAAGCACGTAGTCGAACAAGTAGATAACTCCAAAGGTTAAATTATATTCAAACATAACAAGAATTCATCCTCTAAGAGCTTCCATCAAAAGACTATATAATAAATTAGCTACTCATAATAGTATGTAAAACTACAATACTAAAAGTCATAACCAACAATCAAAAGTAGGAAGAAGAAGGGGAAAAACTCGTGGTTGAATCTTCCTCCTTGCTTCTCACGTATTCGTGCCTCCTTGGGTGTTGTATTACCCTAAAGTAGTATCTTCCCCTTCAAAATGACGTTTAATAATGTATTTATATTAATTAGGGTTGATGTGAGGCGTCCTTGATCTTTCCTAATTCGAAAAGGATACGTTGAGTCACGTTCTAGAGTTGGTGCAACGCGCGATTTCTAGTGCCAGGTCTAGTGCCAACCTCTATACTTCGTTGTTTTTTGTTCATCTCCTAGGCCATTTCGTGCCTACATTCATGCAATGCATCAATTGTGGTACGCTCCCAACTCTTGTATCTCTACTCTTTTTGCATCAATTCTTGCCAACTTCCATCCAAATTCATTCCTACACACAATAAACATGTAATCAGCATATATGTTTATAAACATGTAACCTCCCGCGACTCACATAAGAAATAATATGCAAACATACTCAACAACATGCTTTGTTCATCATTTATCAGTAGTGCTTTCAAAGAGCATTGGTGTCACGACCCCAAACTCCCTCTGTAGGATGTCGTAATGGCACCTAGTCTCTAAGACTAGGTAAGCCTATCAATGCGGAATAATAATAAATATCTGAAATAAATAAACTACAATTCAAACAATTTCAACTCCCAAAACCCGGTAGAAATAAATCACAAGCTTCTAAAAATTTATTCTCAATGTCTCTATATGTCAAAGTCTAAATAAAATATAAGGAAGCAACATAAAATGATAGAAGGGGACTCCGGAGTCTACGGACGTTGGCAGATATACCTCGAAGTCTCCGTGCGCAGGTAACTCACTGACGTCTAGGCTGGTAAAATGTACCTGGATCTGCACAAAAAGATGTGCAGAAGCATAGTATGAGTACACCACAGCGGTACCCAGTAAGTGCCAAGCCTAACCTCGGTAGAGTAGTGACGAGGTCAGGTGAGGCCCTACTGGAATATAATAATGGCATGGTAAAATATTTATCAATGTAGTAAAATAAAATGACATTGGAAATGAATCAAATAGTATGTCACATTTAATGACATCAAATAATTACAAATAATATCTCGTGGAATCAAAACAGAATTTCCTTCAACTTTATGAAAATCACAACAATTAATCGAAAGTAACTATGGCCATAAATCAATATCAACAAGGGCACTCCCGAGGTACCGCCTCGTAGTCCCAAATCATAAATAAATTCACAATATCTCATTTTCTTATATCACCGCAGGAGCCTTCACAATTTATTTACAGAAAATATTTTTTCCCGAAATAGCATCCCGCGTTTTAGCCACTCTTTTCACACCGCATGACTTCTAGTAGTTCTCCTACTAGCCATGCGTATCAAGCCACCCTTATCTCACCGCATGCGTTTCAACACTCAGACCTTATACCACCGCATGCATATCAATATCACAATATATCATAATTTGCACCTCAAGTGCTCAAATAATTTAACTTGCCAAAATAATTGAACAACAATATTTTTCCACAATAAAGAGCTCACGGCTCATGCCAAAATAAATCATCAATAATAGTTTTTCACAATAAAGAGCTCACGGCTCCCTCACAATGAGTATAAAAATATTCAGGGGTAAATAATTTAGGAAAATAATATTTCAAAATCTTTACTACGTTGCTTCAATATCAAGTTTAAAAATGTCAAATACTTCATATTAATAATATTTAATTTAAAGAAAATCAACCTTCAAATGATGCACAGAATAAAAGAAACCAAGTTTCAACTAAACAGGTAAAACAATTAGTAAGAAAAGATCAAACAAATTTGAAGTATATATCTCATATCAATGATGAAGAAAATAATAAGATAAAATAATTTAATAAATGCACAACAATGATCTACACAATTTTAAAATATAATCTTTCGCAATTTAGCCCGTGTACACACTCGTCACATCGTGCACACAACTTTCAACACATTTCAATAATCACATCAATATCAATCCTAGGGGAAATTTCCCCCACACAAGTTTAGACAAGTCACTTACCTCGCCTTGCTCCAATTTAATCAAGTATTATGCTTTTTCCTCGATTTTCAGACTCCGGTCGACTCGTATCTAGTCATAATTAATTTGATACAGTCAACAAAAATTATAGTAATCAATTTCATAAGAAAATATTACATTTTCATTAAAATCCGAAAGTAGCTCAAAATTTGCACGTGGGGGCCACATCTCGGAATCCGGTGAAACTTATCAAATCCGACAACCCATACCAATTTTACCAAAATCCGATAACAACTCGACCTCTAAATCTTAAATTTTCGTTTTTGGAAGATTTTGCAAATATCTTGATATCTTCCATTTAAATCCGAAATAAATGATGAATATGACCATGGATTTATGAAATATAATCACATTTGGATATAGGACACTTACCCAAGTTGAAGTCTTGAAGAAATCCTCAAAATCGCCCAAGAACCCTGCTCCAAAACTCCAAAACGAAATGAAGGAAATGACCATTTTTGGTCCTTAAGTTTCTGCCCTAAAAACACTATTCCGGTCGCTAAAAGTCCAATCCCGTCGCTAAAAGTGTCACATCTGGTCGCTAAAGGTGCACACCAAGACTATTTACACCAGCAGTTGTATTTCACTAAAAAGGCTCTAACTCCATCATACAAACTCGGAATTCGACGATTCTTATTCCAATGAGTCACAAATAAAACTACGAACCCATTCGTTCAATCGAAACTCCATTAGGAGCTCATTTGCTTAATTTGATACCAATTTCACTCGTTAAACAATTTACTCATATTTTGCGCTTAAAACTCAATCGCGACTTGATGAAATTAGACCAAACTTTCCAGATCACTCCTATAATTCATTATCAAAATGTCGAAAGTCTCAAAATCGAATTTCGATATCTAGAACAAAAAATGGACTTTTGGATCATTACATGCTTATATTGAAAACATCAAACTCTTCCTCGACAGCCTGTAGTGTATCAATCATAACTTCTTGTACTCAACTCCAACTGCCAAACGGTTTAAGGTTCTGCAAACTAGATACAAAGTACTATAACTTTCATGTTTTTCTCATCGCCCAACTCCTTATAGATTGCGATATATAAGCTCCCAAAGTCAGCCTAGTGCAGCAGAAATTTCTGGCGATGCACACTGCTGTAGCCAAAATCTGCAGTACCAGCTTTAGTCAATCGATCATAACATTTTGTATAAATGTCTGAATGATAAATGGTTTATCATTCTGGAAACTATATCAAAGGGCTACAACTTTCATGTTTTGATAATGTTCAGATTCCTTATAGATTTCGAGATATAAGCTTCCAAAGTCAGCTCTGCGATTGCACCGGTTGCTGTCCAAAAATAGCTTCTGCAGAAGAAATATTCTAGCAGTTCCTTTTTGTCCGAAATCCAATCCGTTAACCTTCTGAAATCCACCCGAGGCCCTCGGGACCTTAACCAAATATACCAACATGTCCCAAAATACAATATGAACTTAGTTAAGGCTTCAAATCATGCAAAACAACGCCAAAATTACGAATCGCGCATCGAATCGAATTATGAGTTTTTAAATCTTCCAACTTCTATATTTTGCGCCGAAACATATCAAATCAATTCCGATTGACCTCAAATTTTGCACACAAGTCATAAATGACATAATGGATTTATGAAAATTTTCAGAATCGGATTTCGACCCCGATATTAAAAAGTCAACCCCTCGATCAAACTTCCCAAAAATTCAATTTTCGGCATTTCAAGCCTAATTCTACTACAGACTTCCAAATAAAATTCTGATCATGCTCCTAAGTCCAAAATCACCATATGGAGCTGTTGAAATCTTCAAAATTCTATTCCGGGGTCATTTGCATATAATTCGACATCCGATCACTATTTGAACTGAAACTTTAAAAAATTTCATCAAAATTCCATATCTCGGGCTAGGGACCTCGGAATTTGATTTCGGGCATACGCCTAAGTCCCAAATAATGATACGGACCTACCAAAACTATCAAAACACTTATCCGAGTCCGTTTGCTCAAAATGTTGACCAAAGTCAACTTAGTTGAGTTTTAAAGCTCTAATTCACATTTTAATTCATTTTTCACCTGAAAACTTTCCGAAAAATTTTTACGGACTGCACACGCAAGTCGAGTAATGATAAATAGTGATTTTTGAGGTCTTAGAACACATAATTAATTATTAAATTTTAAGATGACATTTTGGGTCATCACATTCTCCACCTCTAAAACTAACGTTCGTCCTCGAACGGAGTAAGAAAAAGTACCTGAGCTTGTGAATAAGTGTGGGTAACGGCTACGTATATCATGCTCGGTCTCCCAAGTCACCTCCTCGACCGGATGACCCCTCCACTGAACCTTCACGGAAGCAATATTCTTTGACCTCAGCTTTCGAACCTGCCTATCTAAAATAGCCACTGGTTCCTCAATATAAGATAGATCCTTGTCCAACTGAACCAAACTGAAGTCTAACATATGAGACGGATCCCCGTGATATTTTCGAAGCATAGAAACATGGAATACCGGATGAACCCCAGAGAGACTAGGTGGTAGTGCAAGTCTGTAAGCCACCTCTCCAACTCTTTCAAGAATCTCTAAAGGCCCAATATACCTAGGGCTTAAATTGTCCTTCTTCTAGAACCTCATCACACATTTCATAGGCGAAACCCGGAGCAATACCCGCTCACCAACCATGAATGAAACATCATGAACCTTCCGATTTGCACAACTCTTCTGTCTAGATTGGGCTGTACGAAGTCAATCCTGAATCAACTTAACCTTTTCCAAGGCATCCTGAACCAAGTCTGTACCCAATAGCCTAGCCTCGCCCGATTCGAACCAACCCACTGGGAACTGGCACCACCTACCATACAAGGCCTCATACAGAGCCATCTGAATGCTTGACTGACAACTTTTGTTGTAAGAAAGCTACGCAAGTGGTAAGAACTGATCCCAAGCACCCCCAAAATCTATCACGCACGCACGAAACATATCCTCCAGTATCTGAATAGTGCGTTCGAACTGCTCGTCCGTCTGAGGGTGAAATATTATACTAAACTCTACCCGAGTACCCAACTCACGTTGTACTGTCCTCTAGAACCGTGATGTAAACTGCGTACCCCGGTTAGAGATGATAGATATCGGTATGCCGTGAAATCTGACAATCTCGCGAATATAGATTCGAGCCAACTGCTCGGAAGAGTAGGTAGTCATCATAGGATTGCAATGAGCTGACTTGGTCAATCTATCCACAATCACCCAAGATGCATTGAACTTCCTCTGAGTCCGTGGGAGCCCAACAACGAAATCCATAGTGATCCTCTCCCATTTCCATTCTGGAATCTCTAACTTCTGAAGCAATCCACTCGGTCGTTAATGCTCATATTTCACTTGTTGACAATTTAGACACCGAGCTACATACTCCACTATGTCTTTCTTCATCTTCATCTTCCTCCACCAATAATATTACCTCAAGTCCTGCTACATCTTTGCAGCACCCGGATGTATGGAGTACCGCGAATTCTAAGCCTCCTAGAGAATCAATTTATGAAAACCATCTACATTAGGCACACATAGCCTGCCCTGCATCCGTAATACACTGTCATCTCCAATTGCGACTTCTTTGGCATCACCGTGCTGAACTGTATCCTTAAGCACCGGCAAATAGGGGTCATCATACTGATGCTCCCTCATACGATCATAAAGAGAAGACTGAGAAACCACACAAGCCAAAACTTGACTCGGCTCAGAAATATCCAATCTGACAAACTGGTTGGCCAAGGCCTGAATATCCAAGACCAAAGGCCTCTTTGCTACCGGTAAATATGCTAAGCTGCCCAAACTCTTCGCCTTACGACTCAAGGCATCGGCCACTACATTGGCCTTCCCAGGATGATAGAGAATGGTGATGTCACAATCCTTAAGCAACTCCAACCACCTTTGTTGCCGCAAATTAAGATCATTATGTTTAAATAGATGCTATAGACTTCGGTGATCGGCGTAGACCTCACAATGGACACCGTACTAATAATGCCGCCAAATCTTCAAGGCATGAACAATAGCTGCTAACTCAAGGTCGTGGACCAAATTTTTTTTATTTTTTTTTTTTTTATACCTTTAACTGTCTAGACGCGTAGGCAATCACCCTACCGTCTTGCATCAACATCGCGCTGAGACCAATACGCGACGCGTCACAATACACAGCATAAGACCTTGAATATGTAAGTAATACCAACGCTAGGGTTGTACTCAAAGCTATCTTGAGCTTTTGGAAGCTTTCGTCACATTCCTCAGTCCATATGAACGGAGCACCCTTCTGGGTCAATCTGGTCTTAATAGTTGTTCAAAATCAATTACAAAATCGTCAATTAACTTCATATTAACAAAAATCTCGTTGCAAACCTTCACAATACTGATAACTAGATGCGAGGCATGAAAACCTCATAATTAGTTATCCGAATTAACGAGTCATATTTAACGCCACCTGGGCAGGAACCTACCTCATAGGTTAAAACTCAATAATTACAACACAAAATTGGCAAGTATGCATAGAGAATTTCATATAAAATATTCAAATAAGCCTAACATGCATGACTCCCTATTAGTACTAACGTACAAATTTAATTTCACAAGGGAGAACTTAAACACAAGAATTTTCCTCACAAGGATCTCGTCCTTATATAACTTCCACCACAGCTCGTAGCCCGGTTTAAACATATCAATTTACATAAAAATGTGAGGATCTCGTCCTCAGTTCTGAATCACAAGTAATATGCACATCGTGCCAATTGAAAATTTCCATTTTCTCCTTTTAAATAATTTCGGTTACACCAAATCACAACACATAATGAACCCCACACCGGTAGGGCATATAATTCATAATTTGCAATTAATTATTCGGAATTTACATCAAAATTTACCGAAATGAGTAACAGAAAGCCACATTTAGCCTCACATCTCTTATTAGTGACCAACACGAAATGATAGGAGTAGTTATCTCCATAAAATCTCCTAACAGGGGTAAACACATAAGTAGATTATAGAATTATGAAGCTCACTCATAAGTGGAGCACAATAGGAAGACTCGTTCGGATATTGAGAACCGAATCAACTTAAGAAAATTATTCCTTTATATTAAATCGAGGTCGTACCTGTAACGACACCATATGATGTAGCGACCTCCGCCGTACCGTAAAATAAATATATCAACGGCTGGGTCTCCACCTCTAGGACGCCTTTTACCCGTCTGTCCTCCACCCTTAACTGGTCGTGTGGTTGGTGTAGTAATTGCAATGGGGCACGTAGCCTGAGTGCTTTGATGAAATAAGTCTCTCCCAAGTTTGGGATAATTTTCTCATGATGTGCCTAGTATCACCGTATTCATAACAACCCATTTGCGGGTTAGGCTGCTCATATTGAGTCTATGCCAGATAATTGGAATAACTATTGTAGGAACTCATATTGGTGGTACATTAAAAGAACTTACTGGAGCACCCCGAGTAATCCGATGTGCGGACTGGGCTGGTCGAATGCCCGAGCCCCCTCCATAATGATTTATATTTGCAGAGTAGAATCCACTGAATCCCCCAGAACCTTGAGACGTCTTGGTCTCCTTAGTTTCCTTTTTCCTTACCCCGAACACGTTCTAATATCTTGGCAATTTGTACAACTAGCATAAATAAAGTATCAGCTTGTAGCTCCTGAGTCGTACAAAATTTTACGATTATAATTAAGTCCTTTAATGAGTCTGTGGACTCGCCCTCTGGCTGTAGGAAGCAAAGTAGGAGTATGACGGGCTAACTTATTAAACTTGATCGCATATTCTGACATCGTCAATGATGACATGATGCAACCGTTCAAACCCTATATGCCACGCATTACGGAGAGTCCAGAAAACAAACTCTTTCAAAAGCGTTTCTGAGAACTAAGCCAAGTGGGCGGTGTTGCATTGGCTGGTCTGCCCTCTTCATAGGCTTGCCACGAACACTGGTGGAGAATTATCTCTCCCAAGGCAAATTTCTTCTTTTGTTATGCTGACTCAACACTGTTGAGCTGACCAATTTCTTAACAAACTCTTCGATTCTTCTTTGGGGTAACCCTTACCCCTATTTATACACAACGATCACGAAAGTAGAGCTCCATACAGATAAATCTTATCACGAACCACATAGTCCAGACTCTCATCAACAAGTGTACTTACTCCGAAGCACCCCAAAATCCGCAACAGTGACGTCGACGCTGAGTAGACCTTCTATAAATTTAGAGTTGTTTCTATAACTCCTTTGGTATTGAAGTATAGGATTATTAAGGAGGCATACATACCGCAAGTCCCAACCTTATCCTCTAAGAAATCTCGGGCCTTAAACATGTGTAAATTTTAGGGAACCTTTCAGTACCACATATATACATTTCAGGCAAAACCTGATATAATACATGACCCCGCAATCCACCCATTGGTAGTGGACTCCCCCTACTCGGCGCGAAGTCATAGGTCACAACGTCCGATGATCCACAATAATAATCTTCACAGCTTGTATAAATCAACCAGACGACGTCCGTTGCACCCCCACATGATTCACTAGGTGATCTCTCAATACGCCCGCATCTTCAGTCGGAACCACACGTTGAGGCAATGTTTGAGTATCTCTGACTCCCTCGTAGTCCATCTGAGGCATTACGAACCGTCGACGCACAACTGATATTGAGTGTGCAATGTCATACATAAGTGGATACAAAGGAATATGAGATATATGTTTCAAGCTAAATCAATGTCGCACGATAAAGAATCAAAGAAGTGAATATTTTCCTAACTGTTCCATAGCCTCCCGAAGATAAGTACAGACGTCTCCGTACCGATCCACAAGACTCTACTAAACCTGCTTGTGACTCATAACACCTATGAACCTAGTGCTCTGATACCAACATTGTCACGACCCTAAACTCCCTCAGTAGGATGTCGTGATGGCACCTAGTCTCTAAGACTAGGTAAGCCTATCAATACAGAATAATAATAAATATCTGAAATAAATAAACTACAATTCAAACAATTTCAACTCCCAAAACCCGGTAGAAATAAGTCACAAGCTTTTAAGAATTTATTCTCAATGTCTCTGTATGTCAAGGTCTAAATAAAATATAAGGAAGCAACATAAAATGATAGAACGGGACTCCGGAGTCTGCGGACGCTGGCAGATATACCTCGAAGTCTCCGTGCGCAGGTAACTCACTGACGTCTAGGCTGGTAAAATGTACCTGGATCTGCACAAAAAGATGTGCAGAAGCGTAGTATGAGTACACCACAGCGGTACTCAGTAAGTGCCAAGCCTAACCTCGGTAGAGTAGTGACGAGGTCAGGTGAGGCCCTACTGGAATATAATAATGACATGGTAAAATGTTTATCAATGTAGTAAAATAAAATGACATTGGAAATGAATCAAATAGTATGTCACATTTAATGACATCAAATAATTATAAATAATATCTCGTGGAATCAAAACAGAATTTCCTTCAACTTTATGAAAATCACAACAATTAATCGAAAGTAACTATGGCCATAAATCAATATCAACAAGGGCACTCCCGAGGTACCGCCTCGTAGTCCCAAATCATAAATAAATTCACAATATCTCATTTCCTTATATCACCGCGGGAGCCTTCACAATTTATTTAAAGAAAACATTTTTTCCCGAAATAGCATCCCGTATTTTAGCCACCCTTATCACATCGCATGACTTCTAGTAGTTCCCCTACTAGCCACGCGTATCAAGCCACCCTTATCTCACCGCATGCGTTTCAACACTCAGACCTTATACCACCGCATGCGTATCAATATCACAATATATCACAATTTGCACCTCAAGTGCTCAAATAATTGAACTTTCCAAAATAATTCAACAACAATATTTTTCCATAATAAAGAGCTCATGGCTCATGCCAAAATAAATCATCAATAATAGTTTTCCACAAAAAAGAGTTCACGGCTCCCTCACAATGAGTATAAAAATATTCAGGAGTAAATAATTTAGGAAAATAATATTTTAAAATCTTTACTATGTTGCTTCAATATCAAGTTTAAAAATGTCAAATACTTCATATTAATAATATTTAATTTAAAGAAAATCAACCTTCAAATAATGCATAGAATAAAAGAAACCAAGTTTCAACTAAACAAGTAAAACAATTAGTAAGAAAAGATTAAACAAATTTGAAGTATATATCTCAGATCAATGATGAAGAATATAACAAGATAAAATAATTTAATAAATGCGCAACAGTTATCTACACAATTTTAAAATATAATCTTTCGTAATTTAGCCCGTGTACACACTCGTCACCTCATGCACACGACTTTCAACACATTTCAAGTATTATGCTTTTTCCTCGATTTTCCGACTTCGATCGACTTGTATCTAGTCATAATTAATTCGATACAGTCAACAAAAATTATAGTAATCAATTTCATAAGAAAATATTACATTTTCTTTAAAATCTAAAATCAGCTCAAATTTTACCCGTGGGGCCCACATCTCGGAATCCGATGAAACTTATAAAATCCGACAACCCCATTCAATTATGAGTCCACCCATACCAATTTTACCAAAATCCGATAACAACTCGACCTCCAAATCTTAAATTTTTGTTTTTGGAAGAATTTGCAAATATCTTGATTTCTTCTATTTAAATCCGAAATAAATGATGAATATGACCATGGATTTATGAAATATAATCACATTTGGATATAGGACAATTACCCAAGTTGAAGTCTTGAAGAAATCCTCAAAATCGCCCAAGAACCCTGCTCCAAAACGAAATGAAGGAAATGACCATTTTTGGTCCTTAAGTTTCTGCCCTAAAAATACTATTCCGGTCGCTAAAAGTCCAATCCCGTCGCTAAAAGTGTCACATCTGGTCGCTAAAGGTGCACACCAGGACTATTTACACCAGCAGTTGTATTTCACTAAAAAGGCTCTAACTCCATCATACGAACTCGGAATTCGACGATTCTTATTCCTATGAGTCAAAAATAAAACTACGAACCTATTCGTTCAATCGAAACTCAATTCGGAGCTCATTTGCTTAATGTGATACCAATTTCGCTCGTTAAACAATTAACTCATATTTCGCGCTTAAAACTCAATCGCGACTTGATGAAATTAGACCAAACTTTCCAGATCACTCCTATAATTCATTATCAAAATGTCGAAAGTCTCAAAATCGAATTTCGATATCTAGAACTAAAAATGGACTTTTGGATCATTACATGCTTATGTTGAAAATATCAAACTCTTCCTCGACAACCTGTAGTGTATCAATCATAACTTCTTGTACTCAACTCTAACTGCCAAACGGTTTAAGGTTCTGCAAACTAGATACAAAGTACTACAACTTTCATGTTTTTCTCATCGCCCAACTCCTTATAGATTACGATATATAAGCTCCCAAAGTCAGCCTTGTGCAGCAAAAATTTCTGGCGATGCACACTACTGTAGCCAAAAATCTGCAGTACCAGTTTTAGTTAATCGATCATAACATTTTGTATAAATGTCTGAATGATAAATGGTTTATCATTCTGGAAACTATAATCAAAGGGCTACAACTTATATGTTTTGATAATGTTCAGATTCCTTATAGATTTCGAGATATAAGCTTCCAAAGTCAGGTCTGCGATTGCACCGGTTGCTGTCCAAAAATAGCTTCTGCAGCAGAAATATTCCAGCAGTCCTTTTTGTCCGAAATCCATTCCGTTAACCTTCTGAAATCCACCCGAGGCGCTCGGGACCTTAACCAAATATACCAACATGTCCCAAAATACAATATGAACTTAGTTGAGGCTTCAAATCATGCTAAACAACGCCGAAATTACGAATCGCGCATCGAATCGAAACTAAATTAATTATTAAATTTAAAGATGACATTTTGGGTCATCACAATTGGTGGCTCCTTTCTGACCATGACACGTACTAGGGCGAGGCGGTATTATAAGTGGATAGTCTAAGGGTGTGTTTGGTATGAAGAAAAATATTTTTTAATTTTTTCATGTTTGGTTGGCTTAAATGTTTTGGAAAATATTTTTCTTATGAACTCATTTTCCTCCGATTGAAGGAAAATATTTTCTTTATCAAGAGAAGGGAAAATATTTTCCAAAATTCTTTCTCCACCTCACCCACCCACCTACCTAACCCCACCCCTCTAAATGTTTTGGAAAATATTTTTCTTATGAACTCATTTTCCTCCGATTGAAGGAAAATATTTTCTTTATCAAGAGAAGGGAAAATATTTTCCAAAATTCTTTCTCCACCTCACCCACCCACCCTACCTAACCCCACCCCTCTATCCAAAAAGGCTTTTTTTTCAAATTCCTGCCGAAAAAATTATTTTTTTTACTGTAATTTTTTTTTACAATTTTAAATTTCTGTTTTTTTATTTTTCTGCACCACTCACCCCAACCCCCTGCAAAAAACATATTTTGTTTTTACTTTTTTTTTTTGTAATTTTTAAATTTATGTTTTTTTCTGCATCCCCCACCCCGCAAATTTATTTTTTTAATTTTGTTTTTTGTAATTTTAAATTTCTGTTTTTTCGTTTTTCTGCACCCACCCACCCTCCCGCGAAAAAAAAATATATTTTTTATATATTTTCAGTTTTACTTTTTTCATCTTTCGGTTTATAGGTTCGAAATTTTACAAGTTCTAAAGTTATGAGTTTGGAGGTTTATGTGTTTGGAAGTTTACGAGTTTAGAAATTATAAAGTTTACGAGTTTTTTCGGAAGTTTATGAAATTTGTGGGTTCGAAAGGTTGTTGGTTCGAAAATTTATGAATTCATGTTTATTGTATCTAAATTATTTATGAATACTCTTGAGAAATTATTTTCCTTAATTTGCGTACCAAACACCGAAAAATGAATAAGATTATTATTTTTTTTCTAAGAAAATATTTTCCGTTACACCAAACACGCCCTAACTTGCTTACTTTTTTTTTCTTAATGGAGGTCCCCAGCTAGGCCATGGCCTTCTTGACCCCCATTGATCCCGTCTAGGTAAATTAAGTATCTAACTTGCTTTCTGAAAATCCTATAGATGATATATAGGAGATATATTATGTCAGTGCTTTTAGCAGGACAGATTTGATTTCAGATCATTATCCAATGATTAAAAAAGATAGATTTTTAGTTTATCAGCATTATCATTATCATAGAATTTGCAGCATATGGCTAAGTAGTGCTATCATCACCTTATAAGTTAGAAGCATATGGCTCCTATCTATTGGAAAGTTCAGTGTATATGGATTACTTATTAATTAACCACAGATTGATTATATATCGTGATGGATGCACATTAATATTTTCTATTGTTGGTGACCGGAGACCGATGCAGAAGTTGTGGGAAAATTCAATATTTTTTGTTTAAACAATGTATTTATATTAAAAAATTCATTAAATATGTACACACATTAAATTCAAATCAAACTCATTAGCACTTGAATTCATAGTTTTAAATTTTAAAACCTATGAAATTGAAATTATGGTTCCGCGGTGATTGTACTTAACGAACTTAGATGACCTTAAGAAAATTAGGAAATGCATGCAAATCTAGAACCAAAAATTTTAAAAGAAGCATGAAGATTCGCAAATCAGTAAGACGGGCACATAAATAATAGAATAAAGGCATCATATTATTATTAAGTAGTTTGTAGTGCTGGTGGAAAGGTTGCCCAAGAGTAAATAATTAATTATGCATATATTAAATAAATGTTAATTTCTGAACGTGATTTTTATTTCAATGAATTGACAAATTTGACTGTAGTTCGATCGTTTTTAAAACCATTATTTCACCACTTTGTTTTCATCTAAGACTATTTTAGGTACCGTTGTGAATAAATGTTTCAATCTTTAGTGTGTTTTGGAGATTAAACCCAAGAACTGACTGTGAGATTTGAGTCGGTATGATTTGATTCGTCTTCTTCTACTGAGTGCTCGAGGGGATAGAAAGAGATTTGTGCCGAACTATAAATTTATTTTTTATGTAACGTTTTCCACATTATTTCAAAAATAAGTGGAGTATTTGTTTGTGCAAGCTATCCCACTAAAAAAGTGGGAAATTTTGAAGTATTTAATTGCTTTTCTGTGGATTATAAGCCAATAAACCTGTACTAAGCAGCTCTTGTGATTGTTGTTTTCTCTTTTTAAATTTTAAACGCAGAATTTATCCACCAGCTATGATTTCAGTCAAACTGGTAAAGCTGACGATAAGTTCATTAATAATTGTAGAAAGGTCTGTTAGTCCTCATCATCTTCCTTTTAAACGTCCCCTTGCATTATTATTCTTTTTCTTTATCAGAGGGGTTGCTGTGATGGTAAGCAACCTTCACTTCTAACTAAGAGTTTGTGAGTTATAGTCATCCCAAGAGCAAGGTGGGGAGTTCTTGGAGGGAAGGATGCCGAGGATTTATTGGAAACAGCCTCTCTACCTCATGGTAGGGATAAGATCTGCGTACACACTACCCTCCCCAGACCCTACTAGTGAGATTATACTGGGTTGTTGTTGTTATTGTTGTTTATCCTTGTACATGTTTAATTCACAGGATAAGAAAACAAGTATGAAAAGCTTAAAGATTTAAAATATATACACACCAACAGTGTAAAAAAAAATTTCATTGTCAGTGCAGTTAGCAGGTTCTCACACTACTTTTCACATAATCATGTTGGGCTTGATATTTAAGAGTTACCTATTATTGTAAACACCGGGGCGGAGGTAGCGCACGAGCTACAGGTTCCGACGAACCCATTAGCTTTTGTTCAAACCTTATATTTGTCTTAAGTGATTTGTTGAATATATATAAAGTATTAATTTAGAACCCACAAACTTAAACGATCTAGAATCTTGAACTCATAAATTTCAAATCCTGGCTCCGGCTCTGAACAGACATATACGCTATCAGTGCACGAAACTATAAGCAAAAAAAGGAGATAGTATTATGTCGAAATGGGTATTTAGGCTGTCTTTTTTTGGTCCTTTTCTTCCATAAGAATGTACATTCAAGTTGTCTATATAGACTTTTATAAGCGGTGTCATCATTTGAAGAAGTGAACAAATAAATAAATTACTATAACGACAAGAAGCGTCATTTTTTTTTATATTTATACTCAATATTTTTATTTTTCTTATTATTTATACGTACATATTTACAAAAACAATTGACAAAACGGTGTCACGTGACACCACTTGAGATAAGGTGCATACGCCCCTGTATACAGATCAAGATTCTTCACATTTCTACAGATAAAATTAAACAGTACTATGGATTTAACTATTGTCCCCAGAGGTAATGTGAACCTTCCAACGTAGTAACAATGGCGGATCCAGGATTTTGTGCAAGCGGGTTCAATTTTAGAAGTACATAACTTTAGTCGTAAAATAATAGTTGTCCAGTGGGTTCAAATAAAATATTTATACAAAATTTATACAGTTTTAATTCTAATTTTTATATATATACATTATTATTTTTTGGCGAAGCGGGTTCAGTTGAACCCGCTAGCCACCACCTGGGTCCGCCACTGCGTAGTAATAGTATTTTCTTGGGAGCAGAGGCGGAATCAGGATTTAAACTCTATGAGTTCTGAATTATAGGATAGCGACGTCAAGTGTTAGCATCAGAATTCTGAATTTAAGTTTTGTACATATTTAGTGAATTTATTTTATACAAATACAAGGTTTGAACTTTGGACTAAAGCTAGTAGGATCGGCCAAACCCGAAGCTAGAAGCTTGGGAGGTCTATGGAGGATAACAAAAACATAGGTTTGAGCTGCAAAAGTACATATGATGCTCCATTCTGCTTTGTTCATATGACCAACTTGGAATCCAATCCAATAATGTTGTGTCATTTGAAGAGTATGCCAAAGAATCAGCAGAGGAACAATCTCCTTTTCCAGAAAAGGAGTCATCACTATGAGAAGAAGGGACTGTGTCACTTTTCAAAGTTGATGATTGTTGTTCTGAATTACTTGTGTTACTGCCAAAGGATTCTGTCACATGAAACCAATAATTTGTGAGAAACGGCACGGGAAGGGAACAGACATTAACTTATATAAACTAATTGCGTGAAAGAACTTTTACACTATCAGATAACCTAAAGGATAGTTACAGGTAATTAACTGTTCATAAATAAGTGGAACTAGCTTAAATGCTTGAAAAAATAAAGCAGGCAATCCATAATAATAACATGTGAAGTACACTGATAGTATAAAAGTTTTTTATAGTGCAGTATATAAAAGTTAAAGCAGAATCTTGTAGAGTTGTAGTACACCTTGTTTGTATGTTAGTGCTTTCTTTCTTAAATGACTTTTCCAGTAGTTCTTGATTTCGTTATCAGTTCTTCCTGGCAATTGTTCAGCTATCTTTGACCACCTGTAAATTTAGTAAAAAGAATTAAGTAAACAAGTGAAACAATCTTGGCCTGGAAACAGGAAAAGATTCTTTCGGCGTTTGGATAGCAGAAAGACAATTAATTTGTTGTAAAGCATTAAAAATTCTTATGAAGAAGGAAAAAGCTTTACTTGTTTCCAAACTGTTTCTGAAGTTGGATTATCAGATGTTCTTCACCTGCAGTAATATGACCGTGCTTTAGATTGGGACGGAGATAGTTCAACCATCGCAATCTGCAGCTTTTCCCACTCCTCCTCAGCCCTGCATTAAAGCATATTCCAACACAGTTATTTAATGCTTCGGGTGTGTTTGGTACAACAGAAGTAATATTTCAGGAAAATGTTTTCATGAGTTAGTCATCTTTTAGTAGTGTATGGTTACCAGAAAATGTTTCTTATCAAATGACTTTCGTCATACCAAGCACACATACGTTTCAGTTTAAAGTTTTAACATTTCGGCATAGCCAAATTATACCTGAAGCCTTTGCTAACGCATCCCAACGACGTTCTCCTAACATGGCTATAATCATAACCAGACTCTCATCTTCCTCTTCAAGCCATTGCCCTCTCCGCAGTTCGTCTTGGTGCATGGTTAGTTTGGAAGCTATTTATGGTTGCCACAACCTAAGAAGGTTACCCTCCTTATATAGGGATGCCGAGGTGGCAAATTATATGATGGATAAAAAGAGAAAAAGAGTACCAGAAGATCTTACCTGGCAAAGTAGGTGGAAAACATCAGGTTATAATGGAATCTGTGGTCAGCTTAGATGCATTCATCTTCTCAATTAAGGCTTTCATTGGTCATCAATGGATATTTCAATTTTTCATATCTAAAGGATGGAGTTGTATCTCCCTTTTTACATCACCACTTTTGGTACAGTACACTAAGGTTGTCTGCTACAGAAGCTCTTTAACACTATTCTGTTTGCATAAAAGATTTTGTCTCATTCATCACAATAATATAAACCGTAAGAACTTTAATTAGGCATGTGCTTACATAGAAAAATCAAGATAAGCATGAGGTTTTGGTGCAGAGTAAAATCCAATATATGCATCTCTTGTCGGGGAGACTAAATCTTATTGTGCTTCACAGCTTTTTGTTTGAATTGAAACACTAAGACAAGTTGAATATTACCAATACTGTGAAAACTGCTCACTTTGTAAGACATGTAAAGACGGCCCCCAGCTTTCAAAAAAGATGGAAGGCTTAGATCACCTTAGCCTGAAATGTATCACTCTCTGCTTAAATTGCTTTTCAGTTCTTTTTTACTTTAACGGAAGTGTCAGGCACGTTAACCATTCAATCGGACATCTGCTACCTCCAACCAGCAGATATTTCGGCAGTCTATCAAAATAATAGAAATTGAATGTTGTCTTCTATGAATTTCACTACCCACTTCATTGACCACTAGGTTGCACCTACCAAGGCTCAATTGTACTTATATTCTCTCCTTGCAGGTTCCGAGGAAGAACCGCACCCCAAGGAGTGTGATGTATACAACCTACCCTAATGTAAGCATTAATGACTGAATCCACAGTTTGAACCCGTGACTTATAGGTCACACGAAAACAACTTTATCATTGCTCCAAGGTTCCCCTTCTCAACTCTACCACTATCATCACCTTATTTGAAAGTCAATATATGATAAAAGTAAGGCATTCTACATAGTAGGCCTTCATTGTATATTCTTTTTTTTCCATATAAGCAAGAAAAAACCATTGTATATGCACCTTTAATTGATTCATTATCCATGATGAAAATCTGATATTTGGGAGATGTTACTGAATAGACTAAAAACATTGAGCCTGTATTAAGAAGATAGCATAGGATCATGGAATTGCCACAAAAGTACAACAAAGTTTAGCTCAAATGTACAATAAATTTCAAGTTTGGTAAAGTACAAAATAGGACCTCAAATAAGGAACATTAGATGTAGGATTAATCCAACAGATGATCTCTAGAACCCGCTTCACTAGTTTTTGACAAGTCTCAAGTAGTTGGTATAATGGTGAAATTCCAGCCACTCTGATCGAATGTACTAGCGATCAATGAAAGATTTGTTCATAAGATCAACTGCTGAATCCATGAACTGCAACCACGAAATTAGCAAACTGTCAAAAAGGTAAAATGACACTTGTACCGTATGTAACACAGTTCTCCAGCTAAAAAAGTGCATTTGTGTAATAAAAGGTCTATTTGCACATTCTTGATTATACTGTCAAATGTCTAATGAAACTTATACTAGTTAGGAGGAAGGGATGAGCAGCATCGTCTAATTTGCTAATTAGCCAAATCCTCCAATGAATGCATTTATAATAACTACACTCATCATGTTGATTATAGTTTTCACATGTCACAGAAAATGAAACTATCTACTCCACCTTCAGAGATCAACATACTTTTTATCACCTTCTGTAAAGGTTGATCCTTCAGGAAAAGTTATTAAAGAAAGGCAAATAGGTGTCACACGCTGAGTAAAAATATTTACTGGTTAATTACCATCAGACAATCTTATTTGACTACGAAAACCAATGTACATACACATGCACTCGGTTTATGTGTATGTGTATTATGTCAATGAGCACTAATATCCATCATTCTTCGTTACAAATGAGTGATAGCACCTACTAACCTTTCTGTTAATATTCCCACTTTAAACAATACTGGTCTAGAGTCCAAAAGAGCAAATATACTTCAGAAAGCATGCTAACTTCCTAGAGAGTTTATGAGAAGGAATATACATCTGTTTTAATGTCAATCAATCAATAACGGAACCAATTAACTGCTTTGCTTTCACAAGATCTAAACCTGTCACAAGATTCGTCTCAATAGCATTCTACTTTAGATACTTGGAATGCTAAACTAGACAAAGTGAAAATTTACCTTCCCAACTGACTTTAGTTCTCGCCCAACAGGTTCAATAAATTTTAAATCAACTTCAATGGGCCATACCTGCAGGCAAATAGAAAGTAGGAAAGGAGCATGAAACACTGAGCGCTAGGACTTAAATGAAGAGGCACAAGAGAAAAGCCAAAAGATAATTGAGATTAAACATATTTAGCACATAGAGCATACTCCCATAAGTATTTAACAAGTACTTTTCATGTGAGCTCCCCGCTCCTACAAGACATAAAGGAAATCGAATCTCATTTCCTTCTTTACATGTACTGATATGCAACATCGTCATTCCCTTTCCCTAAAAGTGCAAAGTGGTTTTGAGCCGACCATCAGTTCAATCTTAACACAAATACGGCTGCTAGAACTTTCAAATGCTAATTGCTCGGAAGATTTCAGCATGACCAATTTAAATCCCCACAGCAGAGTAGTTTTATAATTTAAAAGATGCAACCATCAGACTACATAGTAATGCTTGAACTCGGAGAACCTAAATTAAACTAACAATGAAAAGCACTGGACCTGCTTAATGAGCTAAATAACATCACCAAAAGCATTTTCTTTTTTGCTTTCCTTTTTCTTCTTTTAACACTTAAATGTATGAAATTGAAGAGACCACTATGAACAGTCAAATTCTAATTAATTATGCCCTACAAGCTAGCGATAACTACAACTGGACTACAATCGCAAGCTTACATTAAACAAATCACCAGTCCGACATACAAGCTAGGTTTCCTCATTCAGAATTCTACTTATATTACATGACAACAGGCTAAGCAGTGCAGCATCAGACTGAACTAATTAAACAGAGCAGTCATATAATGGCCAAAACAAGAAATAAAAAGGAAAATGAACATCCATAAAATTATAAGGAAAAAGTCAAGACAGAATTTACCATCTTTAGACTATCAATTCTATCACATTCTCCAACAAACTCATAGTTCTAGAAGAGAATAGGCTCTAATGGCAAGAAAACTCTAATCTTTGAAAATTGTCATTGTCGTCTTAAACACGCATTAAATAAAGAAAAAAAAACAAGTTAATTTGTGGAAACAAATAGAAGCACCTTAAACCCCAGAAGCTTAATAGGTGGATTCTGTCCAGGAACAATGCAATCAGGACCTGCTGCTTCTACTATTGCCTCCGTGCCCAATCCGCTTCCAATTGGATCTGGGTGCTGCAATTCCCACCCAAACAAACTTACACCTTTTGAAGTAAATTCCCTAGCCTCTCACCATCCCATCCCCACACCCCCAAAAAAAATGAATTAAAGAAATACCACTTCAACACTCTTTAAGTATGCACTACCATATACAAATCAGAGAAGTTTATGTGATGTTTTCGTCAGGCCAGAAGTTTAAAAAAAAAAGAATTGAAACTTGTAGTCTAAAACAAGTTATAGATATTTATGTAACTACAAAAAGTTTAAAGTGATTTTTTTTTCCTAAATATACAAAGGTGTTTTTTTTTTTTTGAACAGACATCACATAATTCGGGACAGAGAGAATAAATATGCATTCCACTTTAATTTGTAATGTTTCTAAATGAACCTTCATGATGGAGAGAACATAATCGGAATGAGGGTTTTGAGGAAGACGAAGAATATGAATTTTGGGGATTGGTCTTGCACCAGAACCAGCTGCTCTCCACGGCACATCTTTCTGTAAAGCAGCAGCAGATCCTCCTCCACCCATTTAACGATTATGGGTTTGCCTGCCAATTTCTATTGAATTCTTCTTCTATTTTGCAGTATTAGTATAAATAAATGTAGAATGGCAGTGAAGAGAAAAATGATGTGTGAATGAAGATGAATAGAGCAATGGATTAGCTATAACAAGTGGCGCTAACTGGGTTTCAGGGGAGGGCATCTGTTTTTGTCATAGTCAGATTTTTTTGAGGTTTAAAAAATAGAACTCCTCGAGTTACTGAAGTATTAATGGAAATCATATAAATGTAAGAATAATTGACAATGATAAATCAAATCGTCAGAGAAGAATGTTATGTCAATATTTTAGGATTTGTTACTTTTTTTCTTTATAAAGAGATTTTATTTCATTGTAATTGATCTCAAATTAATAAAAAAAAATTCTTACTTTTCTATGCAATATTATTATTCTTCTTCTTCTTTTATTATTTTATAACGCATTATCGGCACGAGACTCAAATCAATTAAGTAGATGACGATTGTTTTAATTTGTAGATATACTATTAATTAGTTGTCTAGCATTTGAGAAATTAAACCACTCGTGAAGAGAAGATATAGGAATTTGCGTGAGGCTCTTGGGTGAATACATTGATATTCCTATACTAGGCATCTGCTTCAGTCACCAGGCTTTGAGATACGTGCATAGTGCTCAACTTGTACATAATATTGAGCATAATGATTGTCACTTATTCCATGAATTTCCTTCGGGAATAAAATCTTGACTTAAAGTAAGTATTTTACCTTATTTTTCTCCTTTAAATTCTTGATATTCTATAATTTGATTTTAAATACAATCAAAGATAATAAATTTTGATTATAACTCAAGTGGAGTTTGTAAGAAATTATAACTACCCAAAGTTATAAAATTTCTATGTCTTGCCATGATCAAATTCATGTATAATTGTGGGCACAAGAAGTGAAAACTCATCCCATTGAATTTGCTTCATTCTCGTTTCCTTAAGAGAATGTAGTAGCAATATGTAATAAGTCTGAAAGAATACAAAATTATTACCGTTAAGGTATCAATGGATGTGGACGTGGCAATAGACGAAATTATAATCGTCATCATTGTGGTAATGAAAACAATAAGGATTCTCAAAATAATCCTTCACTCTATGAAATTAATGTTTGTCGTCGATTTGACATGAGATTTCGTAAAGTACATATAGCTGACTATGGTCCAGAAGAATATGAACGGGCTAGTGGTAGTGAATATGCCACACTCACCTCTAGAAAAAGGTTTGAGATAAAATAAGAAAATAATTTTATTGTTATGGCATGAATGGTCATTGATAACATATCTATTGTGATTAAGCTAAAATATTATGGCAATGTGATTATTACAGGGCAAAAGTAATGGAAGCAACATATCTTGCCTATAATGATTTTGACTATGGCCATAATAGTATAACTTTCTCTTTGAAAGATGTATTTACCGTATGGATGTTGATAAACATGTGGTAGTACAAAATTAATTGAGAGCTCTGGAAGAGCCAATTATTACTATTTTGGAGAAATAAAATTGATTATCAATAAAGTATTGTGTCGTAGTAAGATTCAAAGAAACTTATTTAGTTTCTAAAGTATTCGCGAAAGTGGTTGTGATAACCCGATAGGTCATCTTTAAATTTAATAATTGTTTTTGTGCTCTAAAAGCCTCAAATAGCACAATTTAGCTTTTCTCGGCTTGCATGTACTGTCCGTAAATTTTTTCGGAAAGTTTTTATGTGAAAAATTAATTAAAATATAAAATAGTGCTTCAAAACTTATTTGAGTGGACTTCGATCAACGTTTTGAGCAAACAGGCCGATCAGTATTTTGACAGTTCTGGTATATCTGTATCGTGATTTGGGACTTGGGCGTATGCCCGAAATCGAATTTGGAAGTCCCTAGCTTGAGTTATTGCCATATATTAAAAATTGGAAGTTTGAAAGCTTAAAGATTCCAAGTTTGACCGCAGATTTAACTCTATTAATATCGGGGTCGGAACCCGATTATGAAAATTTGAATAGCTCTGTTATGTCATTTATGACTTGTGCACCAAATCTGAAGTCATTCCGGATTCATTTCATACGTTTCACCACGAATTTTGTAAATTGAAAAGTTTGAAACTCAAAAGTTCGAATCGAGGTGTGAATTATAATTTTGACGTTGTTTGACATTATTTGAGACCCCGAGTAAGTCCGCGTTATGTTACGGGACTGGTTGGTATAATTGGACGAGGTCCCGAGTGGCTCGGGTGAGTTTCAGACATGTTTCAGGTCATTTTTATAAATATTGGCAGGTCTGGTTCTGGTGCTTCACACCTGTGAAGCTTGGAGCGCAGGTGCGACTCCGCTTCTGCGTGAAATTTGTCGCTTCTACAACTTGACCACCAGAATGATGCTCCGCTTCTGCGGAGTAATGTTGCGCAAATGCGCATTCGCTTCTACGAAGGGAGGACCGCTTCTGCGGTCAGCTCGTCGCTTCTTCGATGTCGCAGGTGCGACACTCATTGCGTATGTGCAGCCACTGTCCTGGCAGCCTTGCATCGTAAATGCGAGATTTTTGCTCGCAAATGCGTGCTCGCATGTGCGAAATATAGTTCGCAGATGCGAAAATGCTGGACATAATACATAAAATCGGGAGTTAGTAATTTTTACTCATTTTTGAGTTTTAGAGTCTCGGATTTGGGCGATTTCAAAGGGGTTTTTCACGACTTTGACTTGGGTAAGTATTTTATGATCGAAAGTTATTATATTTCATAAATTCATGTCTATATTCATCATTTATTTCGGATTTAGATGGAAGAAATTTGATTTTTTGTAAAACTTTCCAAAAACGAAAATTAAGGATTTGAAGGTCCACTTGACATCGAAATTTGTTAATTTTTGTATGGTTTGACTCGTCTCGGAACGGGTGTACGAATTTCATGAGTTTTTCCGATATTCGAGATGTGGGCCCCACTATTGATCTTTTTAAGATGAATTTCGGATTTTAATTCGAAAAATTACTAACTTCATGTGGAATTAATCCTACGAATCGTGTTTACTATATTGAATTGTTTGTGACTAGATTTGAAGCTTTCAGACACTAATTCGTGAGGTAAAGGTTTATTGGAATTTTGAGTTGGTTGCAAATCAAGGTAAGTGTCGTGGTTAACCGTGCCAGAAGAGAGTTAAAGCACGAATGGTGATGTTGTGCCAATCTTATTATTTAATTATCAATTCATGGCAAGAAAGAGAGCTAAAGCGCGAAGGGTGATGTCGTGCCAATCTTATTATTTATTTATAAATTCATAGGAAGAATGAGAGTAAAAGCACGAAGGGTGGCGCCGTGCCATTTTCATATTATCAATTGCTCATTTTATTATTGACGAATTAATTGGCTGCTACGTGACACTTCTCCTGCTAAAATTATTATATCATTCCCCTTTCGCATTCTCCCTCTCAAATTTATAGATTGTTATTTATTGTGTTATTGTTGCTTCGTATTTGTATATACTTGTATAGATTATGTACGTACGTGTCTTGTCATAGCCTCGTCACTACTTCGTCGAGGTTAGGCTCGACACTTATGGAGTATGGGGTCGGTTGTACTCATACTACACTCTGCACTTCTTGTGCAGATTTTGTAGTTGGTCCCAACGGCGTATCATATACTTTCTAGGATTCAGATACCCAGAGGAGACTTGAGGTATAACTGCATAACGTCCGTATTTTTGAAGTCTCCTTCTATCTTATCTTAGATGTGTATTATCTTTCAAACAACTTGAATTTTATTTAGACCATTATTTGTATTATTCTAGTAGTTCGTGCAGTTGTGACATCAGATTCGGGGATGTATTTGGATGATTCAGTTGTTATGGTCTTCCGCACTTTATTTCAGTAATTGACTTTTGTTTAATTTGATTTGTTTTAAAAATGGTTAAGATTATTTTAACGTTGGCTTGCCTAGCAAGTGAAATGTTAGGCGCCATCATGGGCCTAAAGGTGGAAATTTCGAGTCGTGACAAGTTGGTATCGGAGGACTAGGTTACTTAGGTCTCACGAGTCATGACCAAGCTTAGTAGAGCCTGAATGATCGGTACGGAGACATCTGTACATATCTTTCAGAGGCTATGAAGTTTAGGAACAATATCACTTCTTTCTTGTTTCATCGTGCGATTTTATTCTATCATCGATGATTGAACCATTATATTCTTATTCTCTCGCAGATGGTGAAAACATGTAATACATCTACCGAAGGACATGGACCAGAGCCCCCGGTGGCAACTATGACAAGGGGTAGAGGCCGAGGTCGCGCCAGAGGCCGAGGTAGAGGCAGGGATAGAGCTCAATCTAGAGTTCGAGCAGTAGCACCTTTTGTAGAACCTCAGGTGGATTTAGTAGTAGAGGTTCCAGTTTAGACTGTATATATTGGACCAGTTCAGGTCCCGGAAGGATTCATAACTACTCTAGTGCTTTAGGACGCTATAGTCTATTTAGTGAGTCTTATGAAAGGCATGGCCTAGAATGGTACATTTCAAGTGGCACCAGCCATCTCACAGACTGGGAGAGGAGCACTGACTCCCACTACTCCCGCTCTGGAGTAGATGACTCCTAAGTATCAGTCTCCAGCAGCCCCGCCAGTTGGGGTTGTTCAGCCTATTGTTGCGGCACAGGCCGGTGATATGCATGCTATGTCTTCTGAGGCTTTATTGAGGTTGGACAAGTTTACTAAGCTCTTTCTAGTTCACTTCAGTGGTACACCTTCTGAGGACCCACAGTATTATCTTGATCACTGCCATGAGGTATTGCGGAACATGGGTATAGTTGAGACCAATAGGGTCGATTTTGTTGTATTTCAGATGACGGGTTCCGCCAAGAGGTGGTGGAGAGATTATATGTTGACCAGAAAGCTGGGTTGCCTTCATTGACTTGGGAGCAGTTCTCCCGGATATTTCTAGAGAAGTTCCTCCCTATCACATTGAGAGAGGATTTTCGCAGACAGTTTGAGCGTCTCCAGTAGGGCAATATGACTGTTACTCAGTACGAGACCCATTTTCTGGATCTAGCCTGTCATGCTCTCATTTTACTTCCTACTGAGGGAGAGAGAGTGAGGAGGTTTATTGATGTACTCACTCAGCCTATCAGGCTTCATATGGACATGGAGACCGGAAGTGAGATTCCCTTTCAGGCGACTACTAATGTTGTTAGGAGGATAGAGATGGTTTTTGCACAGGAAAGATGGTAGGGGTCTGATAAGAGGCCTCGTTAGTTCGGTGGGTTTAGTGGTGCCTCGTTTGGAGGCAGAGGTAATTTTGGTAGAGGCCATCCTCCCAGGCAGTTTTATTCAGCGCTTCAGGCATCCCACAGTGCTTCAGGTGGTCGCTGCCCTCATATGCCTCATTTCGACCAGCTAGCCTACTGTAACGACCCGACCGGTCATTTTGAGCTCTAGCATGTCGTTCAGCAGTTTGAGGCCCTGAGCAGCTTCACTTCAGGTATAATGACTTGTACGTGTGGTCAGAATTTAATTTCGGGAAGTTCAGAGTGGATTTGGAAAGAAAATTCTAATTTCGCAAGCCTTAAGTTGGAGGAATTGACTAAAGTGTGATTTTTGAGTAAATGATCTCGAAATCGGGATTTGAAGGTTCCAACATGTTCGTATGATGATTTTAGACTTGGGCGTATGTCCAAATCGAGTTTTGGATGACCCGAGAGCGTTTCGACGCCTATTATGGAAGTCAACATTTTGGAAGAATTTCATAAATTTGAGTTGAACTGCATTTCCATGTTATCAATGTCCGTTTGGGATTCCGAGCATAGGAATAGCTCCGTATGGTGATTCTGATATTGGGAGCACGTCCAAATGTGGATTTGGAGGTCCGTAGGTCATTTTGAGGTCATTTGGCGAAAGTTGGAATTTGAAGGTTTTTGAGAAGTTTGACCAGGAGTGGACTTTTTGATATTGGGGTCGGATTCCGATTTCAGAAGTTGGAGTAGGTCTGTAAGGTCAAATGTGACTTGTGTGCAAAATTTGAGGTCAATCGGACGTGATTTGATAGATTTCGACATCAATTGTAGAAGTTGAAGTTTCAAAGTTCACTAAGTTTGAATTTGAGGGTGATTCGTATTTTTAGCGTTGTTTGATGTGATTTAAAGGCTCGACTAAGTTCGTAATGTGTTTTGGGACGTGTTGGTATATTTGGCTGAGGTCCCAAGGGCCTCGGGTTGATTTCGGATGGTTAACGGATCGAGTTTGGACTTGGAAGAAATGTTGAGGCAGCTGATATCTGGTGCAATCACACCTACGTGAAAAGGGCCACGGGTGAGAGCCACGAGTCGCAGGTGCGAAGGAGAGGAGGATGGCCAGCAACCGCAGGTGCGGAACATTTGGGCGCACCTGCGAAGGCGCAGGTGTGAAGTGGGCAACGCAGGAGCGGGCGATGGGCGCAGTTTCGGCGCATGGACAGCAAAAGCGGACGCGCAAATACGCTACACGGGGCGCAGATGTGGGACTGTTGGGCCGATCTGGAGCCGCACCTGCGATGGAATTTCCGCAGGTGTGGAGCCGCAGAAGCAATTATTTGACCGCAGGTGCGTAGGTCAGACCTGGGCAGTGGTTCCTTTAAAGACGGGGGATTGGACTCATTTCCACCCTATTTCTTCATGGGAGACGACTTTGTGGACGATTTTGGAGCACCATTTACATCGTCAATCACGAGGTAAGTGATTTCAACTAGTTGTGAGTTAAATACAAGGTTTCTACATGGATTTAGACATGAAAATTTGTAGAAAGTTGGGATTTTGAAGAAAGACCTAGAAATTGATATTTTTGCATTTTGACCACGAATTTGGGCATGAAATTGGGAATAAATCATATATTTAAGTTCATAGTGTTATGGGTAATTTTTATCTTCAAATATTTTCGGAATCCGGGTACGTGGGACCGAGGGTTACTTTGTCGATTTTTCGAACGGAGTTGGAAATTGTTATAAATTGATTAATTATGAGTATTTGAATATATTTTGATTGGGTTGTATCTTATTTGACTAGTTTTGGATCGACGGTCATCGGTTTGAGTTATTGGAAAGGCTTTGGAGCCGGTTATGAAATTTCGGAGCGAGGTAAGTCTCCTTTCTAACCTTATAAGAGGGAATTAAGCCCATAGGTGAATTGAATTAATATGTGCTTCCATTTGTGCGGGTTCTACATAGGCACGAGGTGAGGAAAGTCCGTACGTAGGTACTAGTTATGCCTATGTCTGGGTAGTTTTAGGTTTACACCATGCCTTGTTGATACCGTTATTTGATTATATTATTATTGCCCTGAAAAGAATTGAGATCGAGTATGCTTATTAAATGCCTTGAAAAGAGTTGAAGTTGAGGATTTCGAGACTTGAAAGTTTTCATTGAATTTCGTATTTTTGAAAAAGAATTTAAGAATATTATAATAACTTAATAAATCTACGTGCAACCGTGTCGCAAATATATTCCGCGAGCGGGGTAAATTTTCACTACTCCCATGGGAGCGGGCCGTTCACCTCGAGAGGTTAATAGATGCATCTATGGTTCGTGTCGTTCGACCCTCGGCAGTGCACATTTTATATTTATATGTTGGTTTGTGCCGTTCGACCCTCGACAGTGCATAATTTATTTTTATGTAGGGTCGGGTCGTACGGCCTCGGTATGGTTTACGCATGATTGAATTGTTTGCTTTGGAATTTATGATAATTGATATTTCTTCATTGGCTTGAGATACAAGATGATAAACGATGAACAATAATTTTGGAAATATCTTTTTAACAAAAGAATTGTTTAACTTATTTCATGATATTGAGCTTACAACCGTTCTACGTAATCCATGCTTAATTATATCGTTGGCATTTTATTTATAGCCCATAGTAATTGTCGGAGCCGACCCCTCGTCACTACTTCTTCGAGGTTAGGCAAGATACTTACTATCACGCCCCAAAACTGAGGAGCGCGGCTTGCGCTCAATCGAGCGAACTCGACTGAGCAAGCCTGTTAGATTTCATTCTACCCAAATTCATCCGTGAATAAAGAGGAGATGCACTCCGTTAATCAAATACTGAAGAGATTTCATTAACCGCTTCCATTTCATTCCCATTAACAACATCATTCCATATTTCCAAAATAGTACGAGTTTATAGATTTAATGAAAAACATGTTGCCAAATACCAACAGTTCTAATCCAATTCCCAACATCAAATACCACCCACAACCTGTCTATGGAGCCTCTAAGTACAACTGAAAAGTAATATGAAATTGCCAGTAACAAGGCCCCGGCTATACCTCAACCACAAAGTATATGAGAAACAAATGATACATAACCCCGAAATAAAGTGGGGCTCACCAAATCAGCTGAAAAGAGTGTACTGCTATCACCGATCAATGCCACCTGCTGTAGAACCACCTGCATCCATTAAAGATACAGCGCCCCCGGAAAAAGGGATGTTAGTACTGTCGAATAGCACTAGTATGTATAACTAGAAGTCCTCTTTCAAAATAGAATGCCCGTATGATCTACACGTTGAACACATAATATAATGTAATTGAAACAACCTGTACAAACAAGGACAACAAAAGGGGTACCTATAATGTGTCTCATTAGACCGTCCTTAGTGTTCACATATCATATTATACACTTATGCGTTTCATAAATCGTCCATAGTGTTTATTCATACCGTACACCTATACCTCTTATACACAATGCACACATACATTTCATAGACCTTCCACAAGATTTAATATCACAATGGATTTCATAACACAATGTACCTATGCGTTCATACACCGTCCATAGGATTTCATATCACAATACACCTATGCATTTCATAGACCGTCCACAGGATTTCATATCACAATGGATTTCATAACACAATGTATCTATGCGTTCATAGACCGTCCATAGGATTTCATAACACAATGTACCTATGCGTTTCATAGACCGTCCATAGGATTTCATAACACAATGTACCTATGCGTTTCATAGACCATCCACAGGATTTCATATCACAATGTACCTATGCGTTCATAGATCGTCCACATGATTTCATATCACAATGTACCTATGCGTTTCAAAGACCGTCCACAGGATTTCATATCACAATGTACCTATGCGTTTCATAGACCGTCCATAGTATTTCATATCACAATGTACCTATGCGTTTCATAGACCGTCCACAGGATTTCATATCACATTGGAAACAAAGTGAAAATACGTACATCTCATAACCTTTCACACCACATATCACTTAATCCGTACTTTCAACCTCTTACAACATTATTATTTCATTGGCTCTCTTGGCCATACATATGATTCTTTATTCATGGCACAATGGTTGTATTTCATATTCCACACTTTTATTTCTTCCCTTTCATAGATCATAATCATAATTATCAACAAGTAGAATATTCCGGAAATCAAAACTTTAAGTTCATTAGTAATGAAGGCTTTAAACACAATAGATTTCTTTCCAATAAATGGAGTAAAATGGTTGGCAGTCAAAGCATAAGTTAAAATCATACAAAATTTCCACTCATGAATATGTAAGAATGCAAAACACATTGAAAAAGACTTACAAAGCATAGCATTAGCTAAAACAACCACATATGGGCATCACTTGAGTTCAAAAAATTTTAGCCGATTATATTGTCGAAATCAATTTTGGAATAGTTGAGTCAAAGCTCATTTCATAATCTTTCTCACATTATTTCATTTCATAGGCACCATTGGTCACAAGTATAACTTTCACTATTGGCACGTTGGCCACACTTTATATTCTCAATTCACTGATTTCACTTCCAACCATCTTTATAGGTTATCAACAATAAGACATTCCCAATCAAGACTTTAGGTACACATATGAGCAATTAAGAGTCTTAAGAATATTGAGATTTTCTCACACAATTTGGCATAATAGCTTTCATTTGAAATACGATTCAAGCCACAATATTTTAATACGCAACCCATACTTTGAAACTCATGAAAATATTATGGAATTCAATTCCAAGAGATAAAGTTCAGCCAACATACCTCAATTGAGCTTTTCTTAAATTACTACAACGTTTTGGAAATTCTAGCAATCCCAATCTATTTTGAGACATAACAAAATTTAACAACAATTAGAAAGATATTCATGGTCTCAGCTCTTTTGAGCATTTTATCAAATACTAGGTGTGCAAATTTAACCACAAGGTTCTTCTACCCAAATTCGAAATTGAAAACTAGGGTATAGAACCTTACCTCTTAGATGAAGAACTTGTGGGTTTTCCTTGTTAATCTTCCAAGATTTCAGCAAGACTTGATGAATAATTAGCCTAGAGTTTTTTCTCTCTCTCTCTAAAACACTCTCCTTTCTCTCTAAAACAACAAAATATTTGTTAAAAAATGACCCTTTGCGTGTATTTAACGAAGTAGGGTCGGGGTTTTAAAATCCAAAAAATGGAGCTTCGGAACGGGTTCTGCGGCCGCATATGCGACCACATAATGGTTATGTGGACCGCATAATGGTTATGCGGACAGCATACAGGTCGCATAATTGGTGTCCAAAATGACCAAAAATTTATCTGTGTCTGCGGTCACTATGCGGTCCGCATAGCTGTATTGCGGTCGCATAGTGCATCACATAATTGCTTTCCACTTGCCCAATTAACTGCCTCACTCTGCAGCCATTATGTGGTTCGCAGAGTGATTCTGCGATCGCATAATGGACCGCATAAATGTACTTTTTCGCCAAATATTTTCCCTTACTTTCCGGCACCATGAAACATTATTTTCTTTACAAAATTTATCGGCCTTTACACTTAAGTACGCGTTGATTTACGTACTCATGCTACACTTGCTGTATATTTTTGTGTATGTACATATATGTCTAGTGGCCTTGTGGGCGCAAAGATACGGTTATTGCGGGGACTCAGGAGCGCTGCACTCTATACCACGATCCGCATCCAGTAGAGTCTCCTTCAGAGTATTTATATTTCTCCTGTCCAAATTTGTATTCCGGACAGATGTAGTATTTTATTTTACATTCCTAGTTGATGCTCATGCACTTGTGACACCGAATTTTGGGGTGATTATGGGTTATCCTGTATTGAAATTGTTAAAGATATTATTATTTACTCTGTAAATTCCATCTTTTACCTTTTATTTGAAGGAAATATGATTTCAAAAATATTAAAATAAGAACCAAATTAAGTAGTTATTTTTGTCTTGCCTGACAGCGGTGTCCGGCGTCATCACGACAGGTTAGGATTTTGGGTCATGATAACATGGTTTCAGAGCACTAGGTTCACTTAGGTCTCACGAGTCATGAGCGAGTCTAGTAGAGTCTTGCGGATCAGTACAGAGACGTCTATACTTATCTTCGAGAGGCTACCGGGCTGATAGGAGCACTTCCCTTCTTGATTCATCATCGTTCGACTTGATCCCTTTGAGGCTTATGCCTTTATTTCCTTCCTATTCAACCTTTGCGACGTGAAGCGCTTGTTATAAATTTAGAATCGAGGCATTTTAATGGTACTACAGATGTGGTGCAGGATGTTTCTCCATACGTATTTGATTGGGCTATTATCGTCACATTATGGAAGGTCATTTTTTTTGTTTCAGGTCAGTATCAGTAATACCTAAAGTTTTGAGATCTGGCATTGATTGTTATGATAATTCGTGCGTTGCTATCCCACAGTGTTTGTGTAATGGCAGGATGCTTGACTATGCGTCGAGGCAGTAAATGACTTGAAATGAGGTTTTACTCAGTGCATGATTCAGAGATTCAGTAAATTATTTCCGGCGAAGGAAAGGCAATAGGACTACGAAAGCTCAGGTTTGGGTCGATGGGGTAACGAGACTTGGTATTTTCGAGCGCGGTGGAATTTTCATCTGTGATGTGATGACGTCGTCCTTGATGGAATCTGTTGAGTTCGCCGGCGTTATGGCCTTCTTCAAATAGCCTTTGGGGCAAAGTATTTTGAATGGTGCCGGGGACACGACTGTCAGAGATCGCAGTGTACTGTGGTTCAGAACCGAATTGGTACTTCTAGTAATGATGGCTCGAGAAAGATAATCTTCTAAGAGGTTTAGAGTTGGTGGCGACTCATGTATTCAGATGTTATGGAGATGGATTCGGGTTTAGAGCAACAATTGGGCAGCGAAGGACGAGGAAGGACATGTGGGAGGTGTCTTACGGTGGTTGAATTGTTAGGAGGTCAAGTGTGAAAAGTAGAAGTCGAGGAGTTGCTTAAAGGAGAGGGTTTGGCCGAAGTGGGAGAGTGGTAGAGTAGCATATGGGTTCTGTGGTAGGATAGCCACATGCCTTGAGGGAAGCTTAGAGCAATTTGGGAATCGTGATGGGTAGTGACTAGGACCATGGATTTTATTTGGATGCAACATGACTTCGAGTTTGGAACGTATCGTCGCACCTTTAGTTGATGTCAATGGGGAGTGAACGGACTTGTACAACTGGTGAATGAGCATGGGCTCAAGGTGGTTTATTGATTTCGTAGTAATTGTACTCGGTGCAACGCTGTTGGAAGATGTCGGCATGTAATTTCCACAAGTGGGTTATCTCATGTGAGCAGGTTAACAGTCGTGTGGTGTTGATGAAGCTTCTACGAAGGATTCTACTGGCTATCCGATAAGAGGTCGGATATGTAAATGTGGCTAGTGATTCAAAGTGTTCATGAAGTGTTAACAGAAGGAATTCGAGGAATTTAGCGGGCTGATTGGGCAAATTCATGTCAATGGGGGATAAGTAGTCTTGGTGGGTTCCAGAGTTATGCAATGGTAGCTCCAAGCTAAGTGGGAGATCCCCACCGCCTACGATTAGATTTCATGGTTATCTACTTATAAGGTTTCTGGTTATCGGCATATTGGTGGGTTATTACGACTAAAGAAAGAGAACATCAGTGGTAATTTGAGCAAAGGATTTGAGGAATGTGTGCTATGATTGGCCTTATCTATTCATGTTCAGGCTTTGGGAGGACTCAGAGTTTATGCTTCGTATAGATGTGAAGCACAAGGAAAGTGATCCAGCCGGGTGCTTCTGTGAGAGAGTATTCATGTGCTAGCAGGGCCTTGGAGTTGATCATAATTGGGAACAAGTCAGAGTGGGTGACTCTCAACAATGGTCCTAGTGGATTCAAAAATGTAAAGTGCGGTGCCTAAGGATATCGAGTCCGTAGTATGGTTAAGTATCGAGCTTTTGCAGAGGATTATAAAAGTGGTCGGGAGTGCTCTACGCTATCTTCGATCTGCGGTACAACATTGGAGGAATGGGGGAAAGTAACTTCGGATTCATAGAGGAATTATCAGAATGGGTGTACCAGTTGAAGATGCGAATATGTGCACAAGGTGGGTATGAGATGGTTCGTGGGTTTTGAGACAACGTGGTCTAGTGAAATAAGGTCACTCACGATAAGTACAAATTTGGGTTTGTTATGTTTTGAATGGAACCATTGTTATTCCTAAGGTAAGTCCAGAGTAAATTAGAAGAAGTCGGATCGGTTAGAAATGGTTGAATTGGCACGATGGTGGCAATGATCAGTTCCTTCCGTGTGTTAAGTTATACATGTAATTTGTGGCGGTACGTGCGAGGTCTGACGTCCGCCGTAATTGATTTTATTTGGGGGCATTCGGCTATTATGGCCTGTTATGCGTAGATGGATCCCGTAAGAGTTATGGTGGTTTAGACCACTACTTGAGGACTGTATTTTCTGCGTTTATGGGAATTCAGTCACGTGTGGCAATAGTTCTCCCGAAATGAGTTAAGTGAAAGGTTTCTATATGATGAAGTGTGTACCCTATTGGTGGGTTGGGAGTTAGTATGAAATTCTTGTACTCTCGCGTACTGGAATGTTAGGTGCAGTGAGCGGCATGTGAATTGGAAGTTGAGGATCAAGGTTGCAGTTGATGTCGACAAGGATGTCAAGAGCTCGGATGAGCAGGGAATAATTCAGATGTTTAAAGTGAGCTGGTATTGTCTTTAGCGTTACCTGAGATCGGTAACCTGTGTAAGGGGCTTTGTTTTCTGATTTGCAGATTTTTGATTTGCTTTACAGGCTTAGTATGACCGGTGGTATGGATGGGCAGACTTTTTACTTGGTGCGGAATGGTCGTGGGAGCATGCCCCACGGGGAGATTTGTATAAGTGTGACATGTCAGTCACTTGATTGTTAAAGATTGAGACCGAATATGGAGGTCATGATAATATCGCAAGTGCAAGAGTTTATGCTTGAGAGGCATTCTATTCCTTGGGTTGTGGACCATGTGAGTTTGTTTTAGATTGACGTCTGTTCTTATGTATCATGAATAGGTCATTGTGGGTTCTTGAGAGGCTATTTAGCCAAGCATCATATGATCAGAATCAGTTTGAGGTCCGTAGATAGATCTAAATGTGAATGTGGGCTCTATATCAGGCCGGATGTGTTCATTCCGGCATAGCGTTATTTTCGGAGGGGTCTTCGGGCCTTGGATGATATTTCTGTTGTTGGCCCTTCCGTGTAGTCTCTTTTGTGCCATGTGGGTTATGAGGCGGTTTGGTTATTTGCACTCGTATTGAGATCCCACATAGTTTGTGGCGTTATGTGAGCAGGATGGCTCTCGAGATGCAGATCATATATCGACCTTAATTGTGCTTAAGTTTTATAGCGTATGATGCTACCCGTCTCCCCAAGATTTGTACTATGCACTAGGCGTGCCTATGATTGATATTCAGGCATTTTGTGAGTATGAGCGTTACGCTTCGATGTGTGTTTTCTTTAGATTATTATGTGTGGATCGGGTGGCACGCCGTCACAGGTATATGGTTGGATCGGGTGGCACGTTGCCATGGATATGTTGTTTGGATTGGGTGGCACGCCGCCACGGGTATCATGGTTGGATTAGGTTGCATGCCGCAATGGTATCATGTGTGGATCGGGCTGCACGCCGCAACAATGTGATGTTGACTACAGTTCCCCATATCTATCCTTGTGTGTTTTGTTTCTCATTTTTTGGGGAATGTTCATAACACTTTTTCGGTCATTTAATTAGTTACATGGGTCGAGTAGTTCGTTCCAGGATTCGATTTCCTTATGTATCACATTCGAGTTGGTAGCTTGTTAGCACATTGTGGCATCATATGGGGCTTTTGGCAGTGTCAGAGGTGGCTTATTGCCTGAGCAGTTTGTATTGGGTGAGACAAGATTATTGGACTTGGGATTGGTGCGATCAGATTTATATGACGCATATTAAAGAGTAAATATTGTTAATCAGTCTAGAATGAGGTAATGGTTCTTGTCGGGAGGAGAGACTTCATAAATTGTGATTTGACAGGTGGTTATGGTTTCTACACATATTCTCTATCATGGCAGTATTGCGAGAGTTAAAGCAAGGTTTAATTGGTCATGAGGTACACTACGGGCTTCGGTTCAGTGGAAATTTTGGCAGTTGTGCTTTGGAAAGATTGCCTTGGGCAAATGAGTTATGCGTTGCATAGTAAGAATTCGGTAAGAGTATACAATCATGTGTTGGTACATCATGTAGTGATGGATACGGTGTTCGTATGTTGGAAACAGACCTGGTAGAGGATTTCAGATGTTGGAATTTGGCTCTAAGGCTTATTTGACTAAATAAAAGGGAAAATCTTCAGATTGGCTCGAGCTAATGTGCCTAACTGGGTTGTGGTGGAACGGATAGGTGCACGAGTTGTTGAACAGTGATTTCGAAAACTCCAGAGCAGTTCTTAGCACGTTCGAGGATGAACATAAGTTTAAGTGGGAGAGAATGTAACGACCCGACCGGTCGTTTTGAGCTCTAGCGTGTCGTTCAGCGGTATGAGGCCCTGAGCAGCTTCACTTCAGGTATTATGACTTATACGCATGGTCGGAATTTAATTTCAGGAAGTTCGGAGTGGATTTGGAAAGAAAATTCTAATTTCGGAAGCCTTAAGCTGGAGAAACTGACTAGAGTGTGATTTTTGAGTAAATAACCCCAGAATCAGGATTTGAAGGTTCCAACAGGTTCGTATGATGATTTTGGACTTTGGCGTATGTCTGGATCGAGTTTTGGATGACCCGGGAGCATTTCGACGCCTATTATAGAAGTCGTCATTTTGGAAGAATTTCATAAATTTGAGTTGAAGTGCATTTCAGTGTTATCAATGTATGTTTGGGATTCTGATCCTGAGAATAGCTTCGTATGGTGATTCTGGTACTGGGAGCGCGTCCGAATGTTTATTTGGAGGTCTGTAGGTCATTTTGAGGTCATTTGGCGATAGTTGGAATTTGAAGGTTCTTAAGAAGTTTGACCGGGAGTGGACTTTTTGATATCGAGGTCGGATTTCAATTTCAGAAGTTGGAGAAGGTCTGTAAGGTCAAATGTGACTTGTGTGCAAAATTTGAGGTCAATCGGACGTGATTTGATAGGTTTCGGCATCGATTGTAGAAGTTGAAGTTTCAAAGTTCACTAAGTTTGAATTGGAGGGTGATTCGTGTTTTTAGCATTGTTTGATGTTATTTAAAGGCTCGACTAAGTTTGTAATATGTTTTGGGACGTGTTGGTATATTTGGTTAAGGTCCCGAGGGCCTCGGATGAATTCTGGATGGTTAACAGACTGAGTTTGGACTTGGAAGAAATGTTGAGGCAACTGATATCTGGTGCAATCGCACCTGCGTGAAAAGGGACGGAGGTGCGAGCCACGAGTTGCAGGTGTGAAGGAGAGGAGGCTTGCCAGCAACCACAGGTGCGAAGTGGGCAATGCAGGAGCGGGCGATGGGCGCAGGTGTGGTGCATGGACAACAGAAGTGGACGCGCAGATGCAGGACTGTTGCGCCGAGCTGGAGTCACACCTGCGATGGAAATTCCGCAGGTGCGGAGCTGCAGAAGCGGCTATTTGACCGCAGGTGTGTAGGTCGGACCAGGGTAGTGATTCTTTTAAAGATGGGGGTTGGACTCATTTCCACCCCATTTCTTCATGGGAACCGACTTTGGGGACAATTTTATAGCACCATTTACATCGTCAATCACGAGGTAAGTGATTTCAACTAGTTGTGAGTTAAATACAAGGTTTATATATGGATTTAGTCATGAAAATTTGTAGAAATTTGGGATTTTGAAGAAAGACCTAGAAATTGGTAGATTTGTATTTTGACCATGAATTTGGGCATGAAATTGGGAATAAATCATATATTTGAGTTCATAGTGTTATGGGTAATGTTTATCTTCAAATATTTCCGGAATCCGGACACGTGGGCCCGAGGGTTACTTTGTCGAATTTTCGAGCGGAGTTGAAAATTGTTATAAATTGATTAATTATGAGTATTTGAGTATATTTTGATTGGGTTGCATCTTATTTGACTAGTTTTGGATCGACGGTCATCGGTTTGAGTTGTTGGAAAGGCTTTAGAGCCGGTTATGGAATTTCGGAGCGAGGTAAGTCTACTTTCTAGCGTTGTAAAAGGGAATTAAGCCCATAGGTGAATTGAATTAATATGTGCTTCCATTTGTGGGGGTTCTACATACGCACGAGGTGATGCGAGTCCGTACATAGCTACTAGTTATGCCTGTGTTCAGGTAGTTTTAGGTTTACACCTTGCATTGTTGATACTGTTATTTGATTACATTATTATTGCCTTGAAAAGAATTGAGATCGAGTATGCTTATTAAATGCCTTAAAAAAAAGAGTTGAAGTTGAGGATTTCGAGACTTGAAAGTTTTCATTAAATTTTGTATTTTTGAAAAAGAATTTAAGAATATTATAATAACTTAATAAATCTACATGCAACCGTGTCGTAAATATATTCCGCGAGTGGGGTAAATTTTTACTACACTCATGGGAGCGGGCCGTTCGCCTCGAGAGGATAATAGATGCATCTATGGTTCGTGTCGTTCGACCCTCGGCGGTGCACAATTTATATTTACATGTTGGTTAGTGTCGTTCGATCGTCGACAGTGCACAGTTTATTTTTATGTAGGGTCGAGCCGTACGGCCTCGGCATTATTTGCGCATGATTGAATTGTTTGCTTTGAAATTTATGATAATTGATATTGCATCATTGGCCTGAGATACAAGATGATAAACGATGAAAAATAAATTTGGAAATATCTTTTTAACAAAAGAATTGTTTTACTTATTTCATGATATTGAGCTTACAACCGTTCTACGTAATCCATGCTTAATTATATCATTGGCATTTTATTTATAGCCCATAGTAAGTGTCGGAGCCGACCCCTCATCACTACTTTTTCGAGGTTAGGTAGGATATTTTTTGGGTACGCGTTGATTTCGTACTGATGCTACACTTTCTGCACATTTTTGTGCAAGTACATATATGTCTAGTGGCCTTGTGGGCGCAAAGACACGGTTATTGCGGGGATTCAGGAGAGCTGCACTCTGTACCATGATCCGCAGCCAGCAGAGTCTCCTTCAGAGTATTTATATTTCTCCTGTCCAAATTTATATTCGGGACAGATGTAGTATTTTATTTTACATTCCTTGTTGATGCTCATGCACTTGTGACACTGGGTTTTGGGGTGATTATGGGTTGTCCTGTATTGAAATTGTTAAAGATATTATTATTTACTCTGTAAATTCCATCTTTTACCTTTTATTTGAAGGAAATATGATTTCACAAATATTAAAATGAGAACCAAATTAAGTAGTTATTTTTGGCTTGCCTAACAGCGGTGTCCGACGTCATCACGACATGTTAGGATTTTGGGTCATGACATCATGGTATCAGAGCACTAGGGTCACTTAGGTCTCACGAGTCTTGAGTGAGTCTAGTAGAGTCTTGCGAATCGGTATACCACCAGCTCCTATTAGTGCACCTCCTATTCAGAATAATCAAAGTGGTTATCAAGGTCTACATGGCTAGTTCCAAGGTCAGCAGTCATAACAGTCGAGGTCTTGTTATACTTGTGGTGATCCGAGGCATATTGCAAGATTGTGCCCCAGGTCTCAGGGCAACATGCATCATTAGGATTCTCGTGATATGATTCCAGCACCAGCTATTCTGCCACCCGCCCAGCCATCTAGGAGCATGGGTCAGACAACTAGAGATGGAGGTCAGGGCGTTAAAGGTGGAGGCCAGCTAGTTAGAGGCCATCCCAGGGATGCGGTTCATAGTGGTAGGGCCTAACCCCGATTTTATGTTTTTCCAACTAGGTCTGAGGCCGAGTCATCCGATGTCGTGATCACATGTATTGTTCCAGTTTTCCATAGAGACGCTTCGGTTCTATTTGATCTAGAATCTACTTATTCTTATATGTCCTCCTATTTTGCTTCATATCTGGTTGTGCTTCGTGATTCTCTGAGTGCTTTTGTGTATGTGTCCACACCGGTGGAAGATTCGATTGTGGTATATCTTGTCTATCGTTCGTGTGTGGTTACTATTGGGAGTCTTGAGACTAGCGTGGTTCTTCTACTTATTGATATGGTTGATTTTGATGTCATCTTGGGTATGGATTGGTTGTCACCTTATCATGCCATAGTAGATTTTCATGCCAAAATGATGACCTTAGCCATGTCGGGGTTGCCTTAATTAGAGTGGAAAGGGATTCCTAGCCATTCTACCAGCAGGGTTATCTCTTATATGAAAGCTCGGCGTATGGTCGAGAAAGCCATTCTATCTTATTTGGCACATATTCGCGACTCTAGTGCGGATATTACTTCTATGGGTTCAATCTCAGTTGTCCGTGAGTTTCTAGATGTATTTCCTGCAGAATTACCGAGGATGCCACCCGACAAAGATATTAACTTCTATATTGATTTGGCTCCGAGAACCCACCCCATTTCTATTCTACCATACCGTATGGTACCGCCGGAACTAAAGGTGCTGAAAAAGCAGTTACAAGAGTTGCTTGATCAGGGATTCATTAGACCTAGAGTCTCACCCTGGGGTGCACCAGTGTTATTTGTAAAGAACAAAAATAGTTCAATGCGGATGTGTATAGATTATCGGCAGTTGAACAAGGTTACTATCAAGAACAAGTATCTGTTGCCAAGAATTAATGACTCATTCGATCAGCTTCAGGGTGACAAGGTGTTTTCAAAGATCGATTTGAGGTCTGGTTTCCATCAGTTGAAGATTAGGGCATCCGATGTTCCTAAGACACTTTTTCGGACTCAGTATGGGTATTACAAATTCCTAGTGATGTCATTTGGGATGACAAATTCCCTACCAACATTTATGGATTTGATGAATCGGGTATTCAAACCCTATTTGGATTCTTTTGTGGTTGTATTCATTGATGATATCTTGATTTACTCCAGAAGTCGAGAGGAGCATGAGCAACATCTTCAAATTGTGCTTTAGACTTTGAAAAATAATCAGTTATATGCCAAATTTTCAAAATGCGAATTTTGGTTAGACCGAGTTGCCTAGTTGGGGCATGTTGTATCGGCAGAAGGCATAAAAGTGGATCCTAAGAAAATTGAGGCAGTTTATAATTGGCCTAGACCTACTTCAACTACAGAGATCCAGAGTTTCCTGGGTTTGGCTGGTTTGTATCGCCGGTTTGTGGAGGGTTTTTCATCTATAGCATCTCCATTGACCAAATTGACATATAAGGGTGCCCCATTCAGATGGTCAGACGAGTGTGAGTTGAGCTTTCATAAGCTCACGACCGCTTTGACTATGGCGCCAGTGTTGGTATTACCAACAAGTTCAGGATCTTATACAGTGTATTGTGATGCATATCGCGTTGGGCTTGGTGGAGTATTGATGCAATATGGAAGGGTGATTGCATATGCGTCGCGGTAGTTGAAAGTTCATGAAAAGAATTACCCTGTCCATGACTTAGAATTGGCATCCATTGTTCATGCGCTGAAGATTTGAAGGCATTACCTTTACGGTGTCTCGTGTGAGGTATTTACTGATCATCATAGTTTACAGTATCTGCTCAAACAAAAAGATCTCAATTTGAGGCAGAGAAGATGGTTGGAGCTGTTGAAAGACTATGATATCACTATTTTATATCACCTAGGAAAGGCTAATGTGGTGGCCGATGCTTTGAGTAGAAAAGTTGTGAGTATGGGCAGCCTTGCGTATATTCTAGTTGGTGAAATACTGTTAGCTGCAGATATTCAGACTTTGGCAAATCAGCTCATGAGGTTAGATATTTCAGAGCCCAGTCGGGTTTTAGCTTGCCCAGTCGCCCGGTCTTCCTTATATGAACGTATCACAGAGCGACAGTATGATGATCCTCATTTGCTTGTCCTTAAGCACACGGTACGACACGGTGGTTCCAAACATGTTGTTGTGGGGGAAGATGGAGTTCTGCGAATGCAAGGTCGTATTTGTTTGACTAATGATATCGGGGTTGGAACCCGATTCTGGAAATTTGATTAGCTCTGTTATGTCATTTATGACTTGTGCGTCAAATTTGAAGTCATTCGGATTCATTTCATACGTTTCGGTACGAATTTTGTAAATTGAAAAGTTTGAAGCTCAAAAGTTCGAATCGAGGTGTGAATTGTAATTTCGACATTGTTTGACGTGATTTGAGACCCCGAGTAAGTCTGCGTTATGTTACGGGACTGGTGGTATAATTGGACGAGGTCCCAAATAGCTCGAGTGAGTTTCAGACGTGTTTCGGATAATTTTTGTAAAAATTGGCAGGTCTAGTTCTGGTGCTTCGCACCTGCGAAGCTTGGAGCGTAGGTGCGACCCCGCTTCTGCGTGGAATTTGTCACTTCTACAACTTGACCACCGGAATGATGCTCCGCTTCTGCGGAGTAATGTTGCGCAAATGCGCATTCGCTTCTACGAAGGGAGGACCGCTTCTGCGGAAGTAGACCACTTATATGGTCTACTCGTCGCTTCTGCGATGTCGCAGGTACGACACTCATGTCGCATGTGCAGCCAGTGGCTTGGTAGCCTTGCATCGCAATGCAAGATTTTTGCTCGCAAATGCGAGCTCGCATGTGCGAAATAGAGTCCGGAGATGCAAAAATGCTCGACATAATACATAAAATCGGGAGTTAGTTGTTTTTACTCATTTTTGAGTTTTGAGTCTCAGATTTGGGTGATTTCAAAGGGGTTTTTCACGACTTTGACTTAGGTAAGTGTTTTATAACCGAAAGTGATTATATTTCATAAATACATGTCTATATTCATCATTTATTCGGATTTAGATAGAAAAAGTTGGAATTTTTGTAAAACTTTCCAAACACGAAAATTAAGGATTTGAAAGTCCATTTGACATCAAAATTTGGTAATTTTTATATGGTTGGACTCGTCCCTAAACGGGTGTTCGGATTTCATGAGTTTTTTTTATATGAGAGACGTGGGCCCCACTATTAATTTTTTAGATAAATTTCAAATTTTAATTCAAAAAATTAATACTTTCATATGGAATTAATCCTACGAATCGTGTTGAGTATATTGAATTGTTTATGACTAGATTTGAAGCTTTCAGACACTAATTCGCGAGGCAAAGGTGTATTGGAATCTTGAGTTGGTTGTGAATCGAGGTAAGTATCGTGGTTAACCTTGACTTTAGGGAGTAGGACTTGTTTGTCTATTTGCTACTTGATTTAATGTGCGGGTACAACGTATATATTAGGCAACGACTACTTATGCGTTGTGGTTGAGTCAAAGTATGCGGGAGGAATTTGTTCATTGTGAATAATTTCTTATTTAATAAGATATTCATGCTTAAGTTTATTATTGATTATGTGATCATTATCCATGGAATTTTATTGATTTAATTATTGTTTTATATTGTGGAAGAGTGTAAAAGTGCGAAGGGTGATACCGTGCCATTTATATTATTTATATTACCCTTGTCATGGTGAGAAGAGTGTAAAAGTACGAAGGGTGATGTCGTGCCAGAAGAGAGTTAAAGCACGAAGGGTGATGTTGTGCCAATCTTATTATTTAATTATCAATTCATGGCAAGAAAGAGAGCTATAGCACGAAGGGTGACGTCGTGCCAATCTTATTATTTATTTATAAATTCATGGGAAGAATGGGAGTAAAAGCACGAAGGGTGGTGCCGTGTCATTTTTATATTATCAACTGCTCATTTTATTGTTGATGAATTAGTTGTCTGCTACGTGACACCTCTCCTGCTAAAATTATTATACCATTCCCCTTTCGCATGTTCCCTCCCAAATTTATAAATTGTTATTTGTTGTGTTATTGTTGCTTCATATCTGTATATACTTGTACATGTTGCTTATGTATATGTCTTGTCATAGCCTCGTCACTATTTCGTCGAGGTTAGGCTCGACACTTATGGAGTATGGGGTCGGTTGTACTCATACTACACTCTGCAGTTCTTGTGCAGATTTTGTAGTTGGTCCCAGCGGCGTACCATAGACTTGCTAGGATTCAGCTACCTAGAGGAGACTTGAGGTATAACTGCACAGCGTCCGCAGTTCTGAAGTCCTCTTCTATCTTATCTTAGCTGTGTATTATCTTTCAAACTACTTGAATTTTATTCAGACCTTTATTTGTATTATTCTAGTAGCTCGTGCACTTGTGACACCAGATTCAGAAATGTATTTGGATGATTCAGTTGTTATGGTCTTCCGCACTTTATTTTAATAATTGACTTCCGTTTAATTTGATTTGTTTTAAAAATGGTTAAGATTATTTTAACGTTGGCTTGCCTAGCAAGTGAAATCTTAGGCACCATCACGGTCCTGAAGGTTGGAATTTTGGGTCGTGACAAGTTGGTATCAGAGCACTAGGTTACTTAGGTCTCACGAGTCATGACCAAGTTTAGTAGAGTTTGAAGGATCGGTATGGAGACGTCCGTACATATCTTTCAGAGGCTATGAAGTTTAGGGACAATATCACTTCTTTCTTATTCTATCATGCGATTTTATTCTATCATCGATGATTGAACCATTCTATTCTTATTCTCTCGTAGATGTTGAAAACATGTAATACATCTACCGACGGATAGGGACCAGAGCCCCCGGTGGCAACTATGACATGGGGTAGAGGCCGAGGTCGCGCCAGAGGCTGAGGCCGAGGCCGAGGTCGCGCCAGAGGCTGAGGCCGAGGTCATGCCAAAGGCCGAGGTAGAGGCAGGGGTAGATGGCCAAGGAGACCGGAAATGAGATTCCCTTTCAGGTGGCTGCTAATGTTGGTAGGAGGATCGAGATGGTTCTTGCATAGGAAAGAGGGCAGGGGTATGATAAGATGCTTCGTTAGTTTGGTGGGCTCAGTGGTGCCTTGTCTGGAGGCATGTGTAATTTTGGTAGAGCCTATCCTCCCAGGCCATTTTATTCAGCGCTTCAGGCATCCTACAGTGCTTCAGGTGGTCGCGGCCCTCATATGCCTCATTTCGACCAGTTAGCCTACAGTATACCACCGGCTCCTATTAGTGCACCTTTGATTCAGAGTCATCAAAGTGGTTATCAAGGTTGACATGGCAAGTTCCAGGGTCAGCAGTCATAACAGTCGAGGTCCTGTTATACTTGTGGTGATCCGAGGCACATTGCTAGATTTTGCCCAAGTCTCAGGGCAATGTGCATCAGCAGGGTTCTCGTGTTATGATTCCAGCACCAGCTGTTCCGCCACCCGCCCAGCCATCTAGGGGTGGGATCAGACGGCTAGAGGTAGAGGTCAGGTCGTTAGAGGTAGAGGCCAGGCAGTTAGAGGCCATCCTAGGGACGCGATTCAGAGTGGTGGGGCCCAGCCCAGATTTTATGCTTTTCTTGCTAGGCTTGAGGCCGAGTCATCAGATGCCATGATCACAGGTGTTGTTCCAGTTTGCCATAGAAATTCTTCGGTTCTATTTGATCCAGGATCTATTTATTCTTATATGTCCTTCTATTTTGCTTCATATTTGGTTGTGCCTCATGATTCTCTGAGTGCTTTTGTGTATGTGTCCACACCGGTAGGAGATTTTGCTATGGTAGATAATGTCTATCGTTCATGTGTGGTTAGTATTGGGAGTCTTGAGACTTCTTGATATGGTAGATTTTGATGTCATCTTGGGTATGGATTGGCTGTCACCTTATCATGCCATATTAGATTGTCACGCTAAAACGGTGACCTTAGCCATGTCGGGGTTGCCTCAATTAAAGTCGAAAGGGATTCCTAGCCATTCTACCAGCAGGGTTATCTCTTATATGAAGGCTCGACGTATAGTCGAGAAAGGCTGTCTAGCTTATTTGGCACATATTTGCAACTCTAGTATGGATATTACTTCTATGGGTTCAGTCCCAGTTGTCCGTGAGTTTCTAGATGTATTTCCTACAGATTTACCGGGGATGCACCCGACAAAGATATTGACTTCTGTATCGATTTGGCTCTGGGTACCCAACCCATTTCTATTCTACCATACCGTATGGCCCCGCCGGAACTAAAGGAGTTGAAGAAGAAGTTACAAGACTTGCTTGATCGGGGATTCATTCCCTGGGGTGCACCAGTGTTATTTGTAAAGAAGAAAAATGGTTCAATATGGATGTGTATAGATTATCGGCAGTTGAACAAGGCTACTATCAAGAACAAGTATCTGTTGCCAAAAATTGATGACTTATTCGATTAGCTTCAGGGTGCCAAGGTACTTTCAAAGATCGATTTGAGGCCTGGTTACCATCAGTTGAAGATTATGACATCCGATGTTCCTGAGATAGCTTTTCGGACTCGGTATGGGCATTTCGAATTCCTAGTGATGTCATTTGGGCTGACAAATACCCCAATAACATCTATGGATTTGATGAATCAGGTATTCAAACCCTATTTGGATTCTTTTATGGTTTTATTCATTGATGATATCTTGATTTACTCCAGAAGTCGAGAGGAGCATGAGCAACATCTTCGAATTGTGCTTCAGACTTTGAAGAATAATCAGTTATATGCCAAATTTTCAAAATGCGAATTTTGGTTAGAGTCAGTTGCTTTTTTGGGGCATGTTGTATCGGCAGAAGGCATAAAAGTGGATCTTAAGAAAATTGAGGCTGTTCAGAAATGGCTTAGACCTATTTCAGCTACAGAGATCAAGAGTTTCCTGGGTTTGGCAGGTTATTATCGTCGGTTTATGGAGGGAATTTCATCTATAGCATCTCTATTGACCAAATTGATACATAAGGGTGCCCCATTGAGATGGTCAGGCGAGTGTGAGTTGAGCTTTCAGAAGCTCAAGACCACTTTGACTATGGTGCCAGTGTTGGTATTACCCACAGTTTCAGGATATTATACAGTACATTGTGATGCATCTCGCGGTGGGCTTGGTGCAGTATTGATACAATATGGAAGGGTGATTTCATATGCCTCGAAGCAGTTGAAATTTCATGAAAAGAATTACCTTATCCATGACTTAGAATTGGTAGCCATTGTTCATGCACTAAAGATTTGGAGGCATTACCTTTACGGTGTCTCGTGTGAGGTATTTACTGATCATCATAGTTTACAGTATCTGTTCAAATAAAAAGATCTCAATTTGAGGCAGAGAAGATGGTTAGAGTTGTTCAAAGACTATGATATCATCATTTTGTATCACCTCGGAAAGGCTAATGTGGTGGTCGGTGCTTTAAGTAAAAAGGTGGTGAGTATGGGGAGCCTTGCGTATATTCCAGTTGGTGAAAGACCATTGGATGCAGATGTTCATACTTTGGCTAATCGGTTTGTGAGGTTAGATATTTCAGAGCCCAGAAGAGTTCTAGCTTGCCCAGCCGCTCAGTTTTCTTAATATGAATGTATCTGAGAGCGACAGTATGATGATCCACCTTTCCTTATCCTTAAAGACACGGTACGACACGGTGGTGCCAAACAGGTTGTTGTGGGGGAAGATGGAGTTCTGCGGATGCAAGGTCGTATTTGTGTGCCTAATGTGGATGGGTTTCGTGAATTAATTCTTGAAGAGGCACACAGTTCCCGGTATTCTATTCATCCAGGTGCCGCCAAATGTATTAAGATTTGCGGCAACATTATTGGTGGAGGAAAATAAAGAAGGATATGCTTACATATGTAGCCCGGTGTCTAAATTGTCAACAAGTTAAGTACAAGCATCCGAGTGTGGTTTGCTTCAGAATTTAGAAATTCCTGAGTGGAAGTGAGAGCGTATCACTATGGATTTTGTTGTTAGGCTTCCACGGACACAGAGAAAGTTTGACGCAGTATGGGTTATTATGGACAGGTTGACCAAGTCAGCACATTTAATTCCAGTAGCAGTTACCTATTCTTCAGAGCGGTTAGTGGAGATTTACATACGCGAGATTGTACGCATTCACGATGTGCCCTTGTCTATCATTTCTGATCAAGGTATACAGTTCACCTCGTACTTCTTGAGGGCTATACAGTGTGAGTTAGACACACGGGTTGAGTTGAGTACAACATTTCATCCACAGACAGACGGACAGTCAGAGCGCACTATTCAGATATTGGAAGATATGCTTCACGCTTGTGTTATAGACTTTGGAGGTTCTTGGGATCAGCTCTTTCCATTTGCGGAATTTGCCTATAATAACAGCTACCAGTCGAGCATTCAGATGGATCCATATGAAGCATTATACGGGAGGCGGTGTCATTCGCCAGTTGGCTAGTTTGAACCGCGAGAAGCTTGGTTGTTGGGTACCGATTTGGTACAAGATGCCTTGGATAAGGTCAAGATTATTCAGGATCGACTTCGCACATCTCTGTCTAGGCAAAAAGAGTTATGCCAACCGTAAAGTTCGTGATGTTGCATTCATGGTTGGAAAAAGAGTATTACTCCGGGTTTCACCTATGAAAGGAGTAATGAGGTTCGAAAAGAATGTCAAGTTGAGCATTAGGTATACATGACCCTTTGAAATTCTTGAAAGGGTAGGTGAAGTAGCCTACAAACTTGCACTACCGCCTAGTTTATCAGCAGTTCATCCGGTGTTTTACGTGTCTATGCTCTGGAAATATCATGGTGATCCGTCCCATGTGTTAGACTTCAGCTCAGTCCAATTAGAAAAAGATTTGACTTATAAAGAGGAGCCGGAAGCTATTCTAGCCCGGCAGGTCCGTCAGTTGAGTTCTAAGAGTCATCCATCAGTTCGAGTGCAATGGAGAGGTCAGCTGGTTGAAGCATCTACCTGGGAGTCCGAGTCAGATATGCAGAGTAGATATCCACACCTTTTCACCATTCCAGGTACTTTTCTAATTCCGTTCGAGGACGAACGTTTGTTTTAGAGGTGGAGAATGTGATGACCCGATAGGTCTTCTTTAAATTTAATAATTATTTCTGTACTCTAAAAACCTCAAATATCACTATTCATCTTTCCTCAACTTATGTGCATAGTCCGTAAATGTTTTTGAAAAGTTTTTATGTGAAAATTTGATAAAAATGTAAAATAGTGCTTCAAAACTCATTTGAGTTGACTTCGGTCAATTTTTTGAGAAAACGGGACCATATCAGTATTTTGATAGTTCCAATATGTCCATATCGTAATTTGGGACTTCGGTGTATGCCCGAAATCGAATTTGGAAGTCCCTAGCTTGAGTTATTGCCATTTATTGAAAATTGGAAGTTTAAAAGCTTAAAGATTCCAAAATTTTACCGCAATTTTGACTTTATTGATATCAGGGTCGGAACCCGATTCAGGAAATTTAAATAGCTTCGTTATATCATTTATGACTTGTGCGCCAAATTTGAAGTCATTCTGGATTCATTTAATACGTTTTGGCACGAGTTTTGTAAATTGAAAAGTTTGAAACTCAAAAGATCGAATAGAGGTGTGAATTATAATTTCAACGTTGTTTGACGTGATTTGAGACTCCGAGTAAGTCCGAGTTATGTTACGGGACTGGTTGGTATAATTAAACGAGGTCCCGAGTGGCTCGGGTGAGTTTTGGACGTGTAATCGAGGTAAGTGTCATGGTTAACCTTGACTTGAAGGAGTAGGACTTGTTTGTCTATTTGCTACTTGATTTAATGTGCGGGTACAGTGTATATGTGAGGTGACGAGTACTTATACATTGTGGTTGAGTCAAAGCATGCAGGGGGAATTTGTTCATTGTGAATAATTTCTTATTTAATTAAGATATTCCTGCTTAAGTTTATTATTTATTATTTGATCATTATTCATGAATATTTTATTGATTTAATTATTGTTAAATATTGTGGAAGAGTGTAAAAGCACGAAGGGTGATGCCGTGCCATTTATATTATTTATATTATCCTTGTCATGGTAAGAAAGTGTGTAAAAGCACAAAGGGTGATGCCGTTCCATTTTCAAAGAGTATAAAAGCACGAAGGGTGATGTCGTGCCAGAAGAGAGTTAAAGCACGAAGGGTGATATTGTGCCAATCTTATTATTTAATTATCAATTCATGGCAAGAAAGAGAGCTAAAGCACGAAGGGTGATGTCATTCCAATCTTATTATTTATTTATAAATTCATGGGAAGAATGAGAGAAAAAGCACGAAGGGTGGTGCCGTGCCATTTTCATATTATCAACTGCTCATTTTATTGTTGATGAATTAATTGGCTGCTACGTGACACCTCTCCTGCTAAAATTATTATACAATTCCCCTTTCGCATGTTCCCTCCCAAATTTATAAATTGTTATTTGTTGTGTTATTGTTGCTTCATATCTGTATATACTTGTACATGTTGCTTATGTATATGTCTTGTCATAGCCTCGTCACTATTTCGTCGAGGTTAGGCTCGACACTTATGGAGTATGGGGTCGGTTGTACTCATACTACACTCTGCAGTTCTTGTACAGATTTTGTAGTTGGTCCCAGCAGCATACCATAGACTTGCTAGGATTCAGCTACCCAGAGGAGACTTGAGGTATAACTGCACAGCGTCCGCAGTTCTGAAGTCCTCTTCTATCTTATCTTAGCTTTGTATTATCTTTCAAACTACTTGAATTTTATTCAGACCTTTATTTGTATTATTCTAGTAGCTCGTGCACTTGTGACACCAGATTCAGAAATGTATTTGGATGATTCGATTGTTATGGTCTTCCGCACTTTATTTTAATAATTGACTTCCGTTTAATTTGATTTGTTTTAAAAAAAATGGTTAATATTATTTTAACGTTGACTTGCCTAGCAAGTAAAATATTAGGCGCCATCACGGTCCTGAAGTTGGGTATTTCGGATCGTGACAGTGGTTGGTTATATTGAGACTAGAAATAAAGGAAAAATTTAATATCTTCTATTACTACAACTTGTAGCGGGGTAATATGTATGTGAAAAGGTACCCGCTTTATTATACAGTTTGTACTACACAAATAAAAGTATGCAATAACAAAGTAGAAGTTTATTGATATAAAAATCTATATCGTAATAAACTTGGAGTTTATTGATATTTGCACACGTCATGGTGTAAACCTGAAGTTTATCAATATTGATAATTTATCTAGTTGGCACAACTAGTTTAGCCATATCAATTTAAGTATGATGTGCAAAAATAAAAGAGAATTCCCATGGGTAAATATTAAAGAACTAGAAAAGTTTTTTATGAATTTTCTTATGTTGCTTGTTCTCATCAATTAATAGACTAACTAAAATTGGGATTGAATCCCATGAATACCGAAAATATCAAAGGTGAAAATGGGCTCATTCACCTTCCATGTATACCACATAAGATGCATATATGATATGGCTACATGTGCGATTATTATTATCATTTGTTCATGAGATGGTTACAGTACAACGCATTATTATTAATCATCTATGAGATAATAACTCATCAGGGGGAGTTAATATGCATTGTACTCTTTTTTCCGTACAAGGTTTTGTTCCACTGGATTTTTCTTGCAAGTTTTTAACGAGGCAACCAAAAGGCGTATTTTTAAACATGTGTACGCTTTTTCCTTCTCTTGAATTTTTTCCTACTGGGTTTTATTTTAGTTAAGGTTTTAACGAGGCACATTATCTGTTGAATAGAAATTTAAGGGGGAGTGTTATAAATAGAATTGTATTTAAGGTGAATGTTTATATTTTAGAGAGATTTTAGGGTTTGTTACTTTGTGGCTAAGTCACTTTTTTCATATAAATAGAGGGGTTCTATTCCATTGTAATTGATCCCAAATCAATAAGAGTTCTTTCTCCCTACTTTTTTCTACAATATTCTTCTTATGCTTTTATTATTTCATAACACAGAAAGATTTTTGATAATTTATATAGTTAACCCGAACTAACAATTGGAACACAGAAAGATTGTTTCATAACAAATAGAATATTTTTGGATTAATTCTTGGATGCTCCAATAAGTTTTATAGTCCACAAATGTTAGTACCTCAAATAAATCCTAAACCAAAATCAAATCCATACTAATGCTAATAAAAGACATTCAATTTAATTGTACTATGGATGAAATAGTGTTGGATATCTTTTTTTTTAGTTTTTCCGTGGTTTAGATAAAATGTATAACTTATTTTTCTTTTTAGTGGTTAGTCATGTAAATAATAGTACTTATTAGTCATAATTTTAAATTATGTTTGTTTTCGTTATGACTTATTAGTAATATTTATTTTATGCGATTTTATTATCTTTATTGTCGAATATTTTTGTACAATGTCATGACTCATCTCATATTTTATGTTATTTTATTGAAAAACACCTTATATAGTTCTTTCTTACTAGGATTAAAAAAATATTTGGAGCATAAATTTTACATTTTATGCTATGAAGACTTTATGAAAAAAAAACCCGAAAAACCAGAGAAAAAACGAGATAAAAAAATCTGACTTTTATTGATTTGGTTTGTTATTTAAATTTAATAATCCGATACAATTGGTTTGGTTTCCGAACCAACCTGATCAATGTACACCCCTAGTAATAAGTACTTGGTCATGTACTTGGAAACTCTGAGGCTTAGCCGAGAGCAAGAAACCACCATTCCACCACCAAAAATGACACATACAGATAGTAAACCACTGACTTAAGTTCCATGCATATCGACACTCCCAGTATTCCAAATCCACAACACCCTCCCCAATCTTTCTAACAAACTTTACTGCAAAATACCATTTTCACCACATAACACATACCTGCCAAACACATCACTCCCACATAGATTTGTCTGATGAGCTGACAAATGACGTTGAACCAGATACTTTTATCCCACTCTCCACTTCCGACAAAACTCGTCTTTACTCCCCTTGGAAATATTCTGTAATAATTAAAGTTTTTGGACGAAAAGTTGGACACCAAACTTTACGTACAAAGCTTCAACACTTATCGCAACCTACTGAAGATCTTCCCCTTATTGACCTAGGCTCAAACTTCTTTCTTATCAAATTTCAAAAAGAGGAAAACATGACTAAGGCTTTACACGAAGGACCCTGGTTTATCTTTAATCATTTCCTATCTGTCCGCAGATGGGAACCTAAATTCATCGCCTCAGCTACACAACTAACATACTCTGCCATATGGATCCGACTCCCCGAACTACCTACAGAATTTTATGACTTTGACATACTCCAAAGAGTAGGAGCAAAGGTGGGCACACTCCTTACGATAGACACCTGCACCAGTGCCACCACTAGGGGACGATATGCGCGTATATACATTGAAGTGCCACTAGAAAAACCTCTCAAAACTCACGTCTACATTGGCATGCACTGTCAATAAATTCCATATGAAGACCTCAACATGCTGTGCACATTACATGGACGGCTTGGCCATACCACAAATCTATGTACGTATCCCACCCCGCTCAGCACAACTACCCAAACACCCATACTTACACTCATCAACAAACATCACGATGCAAATGCTAGTACGTCTCAACAGCCAACCTTAACAAAAACAACATCAGAAAATGGTGAATGGAAAACAGTCAAATTCCCCCAAAGACGTCTAAGCAAAAGCCATATAAAAAGAGGACAAGTACCATCGCTACAGCACTACAAGGTATACACATCATCAGCGCCTCAGGAGCGCCTACTTTCCACGGCGGCTACCACACCAACGACCACAAGTAAACTCCCTATTGCAACCACCCCAAACCCTACACCAAAAACACAAGTAAAAGACTACACTACCCCTCCAAAAATTTTTAACAATTCTATAATAAACCTACTAAAAGATCCTGAAGACAGTGACATGCTAGATCAAACTTCGCCTCCCGTAAGTCCAACACACTCCCCCACAACATACCGGGTCAGTGAAATCAATTTTTACCAGCCCAGTTCCACAAGCTCAACAAATGGACGCACACAGGGCCCAATCCCAAATTTTGACTAGCCGATCTAAGTCAGCCTCAAAGTCACCTACTCATACATCAATTAACAAGCACGTGGCTGAACAACTTACTCAGCACTCCCCACAAGACAACTCCGTAATTGCACCGTCCAGTCCACCATCCACTACATTGCAAACTATCCACCTTCATGCACTAGAACCAACCACTACTCCTACATTACCTAACAAATCTGGCCCATCTCCATCTACACATTTCAAGAACCCAAATACTCATACCAAGCAAGCCCATGCACACTCACGACCTATACCAATAGACCAGTCACATGTTACTTCCACATTAAATAACCAACCCCAACCCACATCAAATCAATAGCACACTCCAACCTCTCAACTTAAGCACGTCACTGCCCCATCATCATTAATCACCTTGATTAACACTACTACTACAAGCAATGATACTGCAAATCCTAAAGAACATCATGAACAAAACCCCATTAAATTTTCAGTATCGGAGAATAACCTCATTCACAAACACCAACCTACTACAACACCCAATTATCCTCAATACACTCACCATGCAACCTCCGAACCAAACTCCACAACCACCACCCATCTACATCTCCCAATTCCCTTCAATGCAAGCTTACCCACAATTCTGGCACGAAATGAGTCTTCAGGAACATGCACTGACATTTATGATAGAAATAGAGAATCAAGAAGTGATAGTCATGATTCAAAATCCGGCGGACATTGCACAAATAGTTATAGAAGGGATGAGGATGGGAATCGACCTTTACAACCAATATCTGTGGGCAATGCATCAACCATCAACCCTACAAAATCACCACTATATGACACCACTACCACGACTGTACCCACTCATATCCCCACTCCATCAACAGAGCCACTACTCTACAGCACCACAACCATCTAACTTCCCATTCTACCCACCTCAACTACTTGCTCACTCCCTCGTACCATGGATTCAACCACGAGCAGTGATAGATATACCTTCCCCACTCCATGCACAGACTTCCCCATACCAACCAGTTACACCTTTAGCGACTACACTACTATCACCCCCTCACCCTCCTAATGAACTAGAAGAAATAGCACAGCTAGAGGTGGCAGCAACAATGGCAGATATAAGGGAAACACAGCACATCCTATGCATGCTCAATGAGAACAGGTATTACAACCTCAAAGAACAGTACGAAAGAAAAGTAGTAATAATTTGCCCACAAGAGCTAAAAAGTTATTCCCTAAATATAAGGCCAACAACCAACCCAGAGATGGGGAAATATGGGATAATGAAGATTCCATCGATGATCCAACTGACGACACAACAGAGGGAGGGGACACCAAACCCTCCAACGCAGCAAACAAGCAGTAGAAAAATGCAGTTCATCATATGGAATTGCCGGGGAGCTCAATCCTCAGATTTTCGTAGGAACTTTCGTTCACTCATCAACTATCACAACCCAGCAGTAGTAGCACTGCCGGAAACTCACCTCTAGGATCACAACACTTTACGTGATGATTTTGGCTTCAACAGCATGGCACATGCATCTGCAGTAGACCAGTCAGGTGGCATCGCCTTACTATGGCATAGTGAAATTCTCAAGCTGGACCAGGTGGGCGTTATGCACCAGGAAATATATTCCATTGTCCAGGTACCTCCTAACCCTAATACTTGGTTATTCTCCGCTATATATGCAAAAAGTAATGTACATGCACTTAACGTTCTTTGGGAAAATATGCAAGTAATTAACGATACCATACAACTACCTTGATTAGTGGGTGGTGATTTTAACGAAATAGTAAGAGCTTCTGAAAAGTTTGGTGGAAACTCTATTAATAATAAAAAATGTGATAAATTCATACGGTTCCTAAACTATTATCAATTAATTGACCTTAGCTATAGAGGCAATAAATACACTTGGACAAATAAATGCAGGTTTAATCAAAGAATTCTAGAAAGATTAGATAGATGTATAGATAATTACGAATGGCTTAATAAATTCCCATATGCGTACATCCAACATCTACCTAGAACACATTTCGACCATTGCCCGTTACTAATTAACCTTCATAAAATTTTTAAGAGAAACAAAATATTTAGATTTGAAACAATATGGACTTCCCACCCTCAATTCACCTCCCTAATTCGTATAAATTGGACCTAATAGGCATATATTTAATGCCATTACGGACTTCACAGAAGATGTCCAGGAATGGAATAAATCTACGTTTGGAAACATCTTTAAGGAAAAAAAAAGAACCTTTTAGCAAGAATAAATGGTTTACAAAAAATCTCCTAAATACCCTACAAGTACCTTCTTATATTATTTGGAAATTGACCTTATCAACAAATACAACGAAATAATTCGGCTCGAAGAGGACTTCTGGAAGTTAAAATCACGCATAAATTGGTTACAAGATGGAGATAAGAACACAAAATTATTTCGCTTATTAACCATCCAACGGAGACGACGTAATCGCATCATTACACTAATATACTCAGGAGGTAATTGGGTTTTTGACCAATCCAAAGTAAACGAAATGGTAGAGTCTTACTATCAAACGCTTTTTACAACAAATCACACTCAATCCTCCAAATCCTACTCAGTAACCACTTACAACCTACTAAATACTAAGGATCATAAATCCATTAATAGATCACTAACTACGAAAGAAATTCAATTCGCTCTCAACTCATTTCAACCGTTCAAGGCCCCAGGACCTGATGGTCTACATCCATATTTTTATGCAAAATATTGGACGTATACTGCCTCTTCACTGATCTCCTTTTGCCATGAAGTTTTCACTTCTAAATACATTTCCCCAATAGTTAATAAAACTTATTTATGTCTCATTCCAAAAGTTTCGCATCCCTCATCAATTACTCAATATCAACCGATTAGCCTTTGTAACACTCTTTATAAACTAATTACAAAAATTATAGTAAACAGATTAAAGCCTCTATTACATAAGCTTATTAGTCTGGAGCAATATGTTTTTCTTCAAAATCGTCGTGCCTCAGGTAATACAATCATAGTACAGGAAATCCTCAACCATTTCAAATATAAAAAGGCAAAGAAGCAAACTTTCTCCAAAAATTAGATCTAGAGAAAGCCTTTGATCAAATGGAATGGGCTTTCATTAAGGAAACCCTACATTTTTTTAACTTTCCAAATCTATGATCACTCTCATTATGTCATGCATCAACATTTCATTCATCTCCATTCTATTAAACGGAAACCCAACTAAGGGACTGCGTCAAGGTGATCCACTTTCCCCATACATAGTTATATTATTCATGGAACGCCTATCATGCCAAATCCATACCGCAGTTGACTCATAAATTCTATTACACCAGTACCAACCCACACCCCAACCCAAATACTCACCCCTTTCACTCTCTGGCATATCTGGAACTGCCGTAACCAGAAACTTTTCCAACATATGAACGTACTACACTCGCTTCAACAATTATTATCTCCTGCCAATGAATATCACTATCTCATCCAACAACAAAATCCGCGTACTCAAATTAGCAATCTCTACCTCAAATGGGAACCACCTCCTGCCGGCACATTTAAATTAAATACAGACGGCTCCTCAAATGCAACATCTCCTGGATATGGGATCGGAGGGGTATTCAGAAACTCCACCGGCAATTGGATACTAGGATTCGCTGGAAGGAGACCCTACTACAATGGAACTTTGCGCCTTACTCCAAGGCTTACACATTGCATGGCGACATAAACTATTACCACTGAAAATCAATGTCGACTCCACTGAGGTAATTTTTATGTTAAAAATAATAACATGCACCACTCATCACTACTGTCTGAATGCAGATACTTGCTACGGAATTTGGGTAGCCCGCACATCATGCATACATACAGGGAGCAGAACAGCATAGCAGATAGCTTAGCAAAACATGGAGCATCTATGGACTTAGGAGCAACTATGCATCTACTACTGGAGCCGCCAACGTTTTTTAAACAAGAATTGAGTGCGTACCAACAAGGCACTGTCTATTCAAGGAAAACCTCTACTTCGGCCCAGAATGCCCCTCTTAATTTTTGTTAAGATGATCCATCTAATGAATGTATTAATGTAGAACATGATATACCTCAACAAGGCAACTTTCCTACATGCTTTTTTTGTAATTCAGGGAACAATCATGTCAACGCTCCTTGTAATGTAACATGTTTTTAATATAAATTCATTTCGTAGGTTGACCAAAAAATAAGTACTTGGAAACTCCCCATTGACCAATCGAATTTTTCCAAAATGAGAATGCAGTAGGTGAGATAAGGAGTATGTGATTGGTGTCTTGGATTTATTGAGTGATAGTTTTTCAGAGCCATATTTTACTTATACCACCAGAATACCTTATTTTTCAGAACCATATTTAACTAATACGACCAGAGTACTTTCTACTTCTAATAGGCCATGAACTAGATCAGAATTGTTGATGTACGAATCTCATATTGATAGCTGACAATATTGGGACCCTACATATAAGGCGTAGGGTTCTTTTAATGACGTGAGACCTTTTGGAAAATCTGTACGAGCTTAGTCCAAAATGGATAATATCACATCTTATTAAGAATATTTTTGTGTTGGTTAAGCTCAACATGAATCTTTCTTAGCAAGTCCGCAAGAAGTGATCCCACATTTTATCGAGTCTGAATAAACCAAAAGTCTTGAGCGACCGATCCGGCAAAATATCTCAAAAGATAAAGAAGTATCATTAATTTCTTCATACTCATTTCTAATAAATTAGAAAGAGTTGAATTAGGAACCATTATGTTTCATCTGTGTCAGTTTAAGTTTCTTCTTCCATATTGGTTGAATTTACTTTTGCTGTGAGAATCAATGTTTTTTAGTTAGTTTTTCTTGTTTGTCATTCCTACTTTGTCAACCATTTTAACAATTAAGCTCCAAGTGGTTATTTTTTCAGGTCATTTGCTCACTGTTTAACACGGAACAAGATGTGAGTTTTCAGTTTTCTAGAGGTTAATAACTTATTCAGGTTATTATATATTTATGTTTGTTGCAGAATGGTAAAAACTGGTATTTCACCCTGATTGCACTTTAGGTTCAACAAACATGTGTTCATTGTGGGGTTTGTATGGGGAAGTACTATTGCTCAAAATGCAACTTCTTTGATGATGATGTAAGTTTCTGAAGATCATTCTACTCAAACATTCTTGGTTCACTGTATGTCGTATTCTTAATCTTGATAATTTCTATTTTTAGGTTTCCAAGGATCAATACCACTGTGATAAATGCGGAATCTGCAGGATCAAGTCTTACTAATATTGCTCTAAACTTTCAGTTCTTCGATACATTTTCCTAAACGTTTTCATTCATATGAACACAAAGTCAACGATATCTGAGAAATTGACCTGGCCTGGTCATTAAACATTTCATCTGAAATCTCTTATGAGGAGAAATTTTAGTAAGAAATGGCAAAACACTTGCTGGTTAGTTAGCCATAGATGCTTCATCTCGTTCATTAGAATTTACTTGTGGGCTGTGATTGATCATGGATAGTATTGGAGTGAAAATTAGGACATATTACTTAACATGCATGCATTTTATGTTTGAAGTGTGTTATATCATGTCTAATATTTCCCTTTTTTTTTTCATTTCCTGCTCAAAATGCTTAAATGCAGAACTGGTGGCAACAATAATTTCTTTCACTGCAACAGATGTGGTGAGTGAGATGCTTTACTCTTATGGATGAAATCCTATTCTGCAACAAAAGCTCCTACGACCATTAGTGTTTTGTTTAGTTGATTATTTACAGAAACATAAAATCTATTAACCTTTCTTTTTCCCTGCTTTCAGACTGCTGTTATTCAAATATGATGAAGGAATCACATATTTGTGTAGAAAGAGCAATGCACCATAATTGCCCTGTTTGCTTTGAGACAAGTGCTAAATTTGAGGAAAAACGAAATTTAGAAGGTGTAATTGAAATGGCAATTTATTTATTTATTGTCACTTTGTGCAGTATATTTTTGACACTACAAAGAATATTACTGTCTTGCCTTGTGGGCACACAATGCATCTGGAATGTGTGATACAAATAGAACAACATTTCCAGTAAGCTTTCAGTTATTGTTGTTCTTATGTTTTAAGTCCGCTGAAAGATACTGATTACTGTCCTGTTTGCTCAAGATCATATTGTGATATGTCTCGTGTTTGGAAAAAACTAGACCAGGAGTTACGCATATGGCAACCTGATTAAAATTATTTTCAAATATTTTCTTCACACTGATTAACTTCATCTATATTCTAATTCTAGGTTGCGTCGACACCTATGGCAGAAATGTATCAAAACAAGATGGTAAGAGAAAGTCATATCTGCCTTTGAGATTTTACGCAAGTATGATACTCCTATTTTGTGTTTGAATTTCTGCGTCAATTATTCAGGTTTGGATTCTTTGCAATGACTGCGGGGAAACATCAGAGGTTAACTTCCATATTGTCGCACGTAAGTGCCTTAACTGTAAGTCCTATAACACAAGGCAGACGAGAGGAGGCCCAAGTTCATGCTCATCTAGCATTGAAGAAATTGTTAGATGAGGTTTAAGGTTCTTAAATGGAAACCTAAGAGCGCCATTCTGTTTCACGTTGTTGTTGTCAAATGTCAACCATCGATCGTTGTATCAATGTTCAAGGCAAGTTCAAGGCAACATCATTTTAGGGTATTGATTTAGCTGTGAACTTTGTGGATCTTTTGGCTTTATCCTTTACGACAACAATTACGACAACAACAACAATAACTACGCGTCAATCCCAAATAAATTGAGAAACCGAAGTGTATTGAAAATTGGGATGGTTTGGTTCATTGGCCCAACAACACCCTGGGATTAGGTTCACTTCTAGTCTAGAATTAGAAAGAAGACCAAGTAGTCTAAGGCTTGTTAGTGAGCTAGTCTAACCAAAAAACCTTAAGCCATTTTTTCATAATTAGATCTTTTCTTCTTTTCATTCTAAATTACTAATATCGTAATTTGGATGTCAAGTTGATTCAACTCATAAAAAGAAAAAGGAAAAAAGTAAATCTATTATGCGTTTCTCTTGGCTTTCTTCCCAGCAAGCACTTTGCCTTAGCAAAAGATTCAGAGCACAAATCATATCTAGCAAGTTTTTTGCTTTAGCCAAAATAAGAACAATAAAGAGAATTTAACGTTAACAGCCATCTTTGTTACTTCAAATACGAAATTAAAGAATAATGATCTCAAACAGTAGCTCCTGGTGCCATAAGATAGACCGGTCTCTTGTTTAGCGGTTGCATTGGCCTTGCGTTACTTGCAGCATACTGCGATCAAAAGTAGATTATAGTATTAAAAAGTGATGCAAAGCGTACAAGCGAAAAACTCTCCCTATCCAATATTGATAAAAAGAAACTCATCGCAAATGATAGGACAATATAGACACTTGTGGCCCGCAAGGATTGACTCAGTAATTGGTTGGGTGAGTGATTTCCAAATGAGACCTTCCCTTCCCCAACCGTATAAAATACTCAAATATTTTATTGAAGCACTATCTCATTTATTAATAGTCTTTAATTAATATATAGAAAATCAATATTATTCATAGTAAATGACTTCCGTCATATACCTAACACAACTCTTTGTGGAGATAAGGGAACTTACATCATGAACGGCTTCTCTAAGCAATTTAACTTGATCTCTTGAAATAGTCCGTACCTAATTTTGATTCAAATTGCAGTATATATATATATTAAATCATCTATCTTGAACAGAAAAATACGTTAGTAAATGAGGACTTAATTAGTGTCAAGTTGCTACCTTCTTTTTTATAGACCAAATGACTCCTTCAGTGCAAGGAGGAACTGTGAGTGAACCCAAATATCTGTAATATTTTCTGCTACCAATCTTGATTTCTCTGGGATTGATCATGCCTGCGTTTTTCACTTCGTCTTTTTTGTCAATCATAGATGATATATTTCTTATCAACTGCCAAAAAAATAATTGCATTAGAAAATATAACACATTTTCAGCTTTCAAAAAATGAGAAGTTAAATTGGGGTTAGGTTAAATAATTTGATAACTGCATGCAAGAAAGAGTAGGTACGTTTATGTTAAATAATTTGATTAGTAGTTGCGTGAAAGATTTGGTATGTTTAATCTACTCTTCCACTTGAGTAAAAATATCCAATGTTAACATTGACTAGTTTAGATATATTAACCATGAAAGAATCCAAGAACTGCTTTCCTCCCTTAACTTCCTGAATAATTTGATTAGTGGTTACAAGAAAGAGTTAGTAAGTTTAATTTATTATTCCACTTGAAGTAAAACATATATCCAATGTCAACCATCGACAAGTTTAGATATATTAACCGTGCGAAAACTGCTTTCCTTCCTCCGTTTCTGCTTTCATTAAATAAATTGTTAAATATCATTTTCAACTAGTTCTGATCAGTAACAGCTTGTTTGGATGGTTGTTACCCATTGCATCATATTGCATTGTTATCCCAAAACAATGTTTGTTTTGATTGTTTCATTAAAATTGGTTGGATTGTATTGATAAATCCATTGTTCCGGAACAATAAAAAGTCCTATTTTTTGAAACAACCATTTTGGTATGGTAAGACTGTTTCCTATTTTTCTTTCCAATTATGCCTTAACTATTACTCCATAATTTTCTTTTACCCTTTACCTTTTTTTTAAACTCCAAATCTCTCACCTATAACCTACTTTGTCTTTGTCCCTTTTTTTTCGGAACTTCTACCGCTTCCAACTCCAATGTAAAATTGTTAATTTTGTTCCACTAATTTTGTTAGAATTTAATTACTTAATCTATTTATAAGACATATTTGGTGATAAAGTAGTAGAAATGAGTTTTTTTAAATTATTTTTATGCGTAACTTGATAAATTTAATATTTAAACAATTGAGGGTATTTTAATAAACTTATCAGTTACAAGTACAATACGATACAGTCAAACCAAACAGTAAAATGTTATTTAACAACAATAAACAATGCAATCTATTCAAACGTTATATTCATAAAACAATACAATGCATTATAAAATGATGGTAACAACCATCCAAACAAGCTGTAAAAAAAGGGGCTTAATCATGGCAGAAAATCTCGTTTTTATTTCAAAATCTAACGAATTTCTTGAGATGAGTAAGCACAAGAAGCAGATTCACAATTTAAAATTGATAATTGTGGATATATGTGTATTCACTACATCTTTGTCAGTATGGACTTTTACAAATTTATATCTTAAGAAATACTCTTTTTATTTATTTATAAAATTTATGTGTCTTATTCTACTTTTTAGTATGTTTAAAAAAAGAATGTTATTCTCTATAAGTAACTCTTTAATCTAACATAAAACACATGATAAGCTATTAAGCTTAACACTCAAGATTCAAAGCATTTTAGTTCATTATACATATCTTTAATTTAAAGGTCACACGATTTAAAAACTTTTTTTATTCTCTCGGTCAAACTAAAATACATAAAACGAAACTTATGGAGTATATATATATACAGAGGAGCTTTACCTTAGAGAGAAATTTGTCTGGTTTTCCAAACTTGTAGAGGACTCCAATCACAGCTATCTTATTTGTTGCATTTTCGTTTAAGTGAACCATATGCATTTCCATGGCATACCTATCCCAAAATAACATTAAAAAAAAATAGGAATTAAAGTTATCCAAAAAATTTATAAGGATGCTTACCTTCTGCCATTAACAGTATGCTCTGAAGGAGAGTGCCAGTGAGCTTGCTGTAGAGGATACTCTGTTCCATTTATCAAAACAGATCCAGCGTCCCCATGCCATTGTAACTGCAACAATACCATATATCATTGATTACATCTTTAGTTGAAATTAATAAATCGAATAATTTAAAAAGAAAGAAGAAAAATAATACTATACTATATAATTAATAGGGAAAAAAGAGGTTAAAGTCCGTAAGCATCTTTAAGATTTTCAAAGTGCGTGTAACATTTCTCAAATAAAGAATAAGATTCGTCTTCTATAATTAACAATTTTGAATTGGGATACCGACCCAGCTGTCTCTAAACTTGAGGAAAGAGTTGTTGGAGTGTTGGACAAAGAAACTAAAAAGTCACAATGTAATGAATAATTGTACAAATAACCACATAGATTATGATGGAATTGGAATAATTAATCCACCAAGTACCGACAAATATGTCACGACAAAACATGTTTGTCGTCAATATTCTTAGAAAATTTGGTCATTTTCTAATTCCCACTTAATTGTCTACTATTCTAAAAATAGATTTTCAATTTTAATTGACCACTTTCGCATATTAAGAGAAAAATAATTTATTTTTTTTATTTTACATTTAATATTAATTAGTCCTTCCAAATCCATTAAAACTATACATCAATTATTATGAGTATCACAGTAAAGATATGCAAAGTTAATGGACAAGTAAAATTAAAGGAGAGTATTTTTTTTTAGAAACTTTGTGCTCATTATTAATATAGATAGTTTTGACCGGATCACAAAGGTCTAGACCAGATCACAAAGATCTATTTTATGCAATCGTATCGTGCATTTTTTCAAGAGACTATTTTTATGATTTAAATTCGTGAGTTCCTGATCACGTAACATCAACTTTAATAAGAGTTTCAGGCGTGAAGAGTTCCGGGGTTCCACGTCCGAAACTCTTATCATTAAAGAAAAACTTTTAGACACGACAATCTTTATGAAAAAACTTGTCCCAAGCTTAGAGTTATAAGTAATGCGTAATTTATATATATTAATTATTTTTAAAAACGTACAATTCAAATAATATTTTTTTTTCGACTAAGCTTTTCAAAACACAGGCATCAAAATACAAATTTCTAGAAATCCTTTCAAATGGACCGGTTTAAAATGTTTTCTGATTGGTTTCCGATGGTATTTGTTTTCAAAAATCAAAAAGAAATTAAGTACACTATTTTTTGTTTTTAAAGTAAGTTCACTAATTATTTCCTCTATATCAATCTGAACAAATGTGCATCTTAACTTTGAAATGCTTACCGAAATGTCATGTCCTCTGTTCTTAACAGTAGCATTGCAGAGCTTGTAATTCCTTTTCTCTGGCTTTCGAATAATTCTAACTCTTTCATTGGATAAATCTATAGGAGACTGCATCTCCCCCTTATTGCAAGCATCCCATTCTTTCTTCAGTTTTCCCCACATTCTTGGACCTTTCTCACTTTTTAAAGCATAATCAAACTCCCTCTCATGCTCTGTATATCACAAACACCATAAACCAAATATCAAACAATGAAAAAAAATAATACGAACAAAAAAAAAGACAGATCGGTGCACTAATTAAGCTATAGTTATGCACGAGCTAAAAAAGGAGTAGACCATATATTAAATCTAGTGTACAAAGCCGTAGACCTAGTGGTCTGATCTTCCCAGACCATTCTCACAGATCGTAGCGAAGCCAGGAATCTTGACAAGGGGATTCAAATAATACAAAAATACCACACTTGGAATTTGAACATGTCATGGGTTTCAAAAACTTATATTTGAACAAAAATTAGTTATTTTTAGCTTATTTACATAGTATAACTTTCCGAGGAAGGGGATTTCAGAAGCTTATTGCACTAATTAAACTGGCTTTTCTTTTATACAGAAAAACATAAAAAATTAGTGTTGCAGCACTTACCAACTTCTTGAGCTCTAATGGATGTTGCAGGGAGGAAGAGAAGGAAATAAATAATGACCAAGAATGATAGATATCTCTGTTCCCTCATTGTAAGAAACTACTTTTTATTTTTATTTTTTTGGAGAAAGGAAAATGTAACAATGAATTAATTGTGACAATCAGAGGGTTTCACCTAGTGGCTTTATGGAAATACAAGTTCGTAATCTGTGTATTTCCCTATGTGGATGCCACATTAGACTTTCCTATCAGTTTCTTCTTTCAAATTTTATTGGATACTACAAAAGACCATATGACAAAAAATTTAAAAAGAAAAGAAACATGTGGAAAAAGAAATGAAAATCAGTAGACTTACAATTCCAATTAATATTATTTTCTTTCCCTTTGTCTGCAGTATAAGCCAAGCTACGCTAGTAAGACCATATTTGAAACAATCCAGAAAGACTATCATTCAAGACTAGTCAACGTGCATTCAATGGTCTTTAAAATGTGTTTTTAAATCCAAATCTCAAAAAGTTTAACCACTCTTGTATTGATGAAAAAATATTTATACAATTATGTATTACCATAAAATTATTATGATAACCGTTGATTAGTAATTCATAAAATAATCAAAGACTTACTATTACAGATTAAACTATACTAAAAGCAGTACAGGACCCAAGATTTTTATCATATTAAGAAGTAATGTACGAAGAAATGAGTTTTGCGCCTTAAAAAAGAAGAAGCAAAACATGCCGCTTAGATATACTCCTAATGAATATAGAAATAACTTACGTAGGAAAGAGTTGTACTTGTTGATTGGTCTTAAAAACATTGAACCCACTTTACCCGTGAGTCGTGCACTATGTTTAGGTCAAATGGGTTCAATATTTTCATTATTACTGTATTTTGTTTTTTTTTTAGAGAAAGATAAAATAGTCCAATATATACAATATAATTTTTTGATGAGTTTATATGAACTTATTTGATCCCACGTTAGTCCCCCCCCCCCCATTAGAAGTCTTAAAAGTTTCACATTATCAATTTGTACAACTTAAATCTTTCTTGAAATTATATATACAACTTTAAGTTTTACAATAAGATCAAGAATTAATAAAACAAATTTATGAGTTAGTGCTAAACTAAAATCTATCATGATTTGAGAATATTTTTATATATTTAAATATTTTTAGTTGCAAAAGATTGTGACTTGTATTTAACCTTTTAAATATAAAAAGCTTATAAAGACGATTGAAGAATCATTGTTTCAAATTTAAGTTAAAAATTGTAGATAGTTATATCTTCATGCTTTCAGATAGATCATGAGTTAGCTTATAAACTCTATATATAATATTCCTATAATATAGTTTAATCTATGGCTAGCTACATTAGGAGAACTATCTCTAAGCCTTGAATTGATTTGCTTATGTGGGGGAATTTCGTACAAGCTTCTTATTCAGATTTCAGACTCAGTTTATGAACTTAAGAAATTAACAAAAATAAGAGTGCTAGCTAAAAATATAAAATGCACTAATCACTATTAAATGAACTGTAAAGTACAACAGAGAGAATAAACTTTCATGTCAAATATAATTTTGCATAATTGTACAGCTATTTTCCACAAAGGCGTGATTGATGTTTCCCTACCATTCATGATTTGAATATCCATATAAATCCAAAAAGCATAAGTATTAATTAATCATAAACTTCCTTTATCCTAGCAATTTCCTTCATGGGAAGAAAACTAGGAACTATTCTTTTTGCCTCCATAAAGTCAAACATATATTTTCTTTCTTTAATTATAGGTTAAGCTAATTGAGGTAAGCCCCATCTCGTTGCCTCCTTAAAAATCTAAGCCCAACGGATTAATTTGCTTAGTATTAATTAGATTTGAGATTTTTACCTTCATATACACTATTTAAAACTTTATTACCCTCCCTACTTAAATTTCAATTTAATTACATAGGCATATACAATTTACCAATTATATACACATTAGAAATTAAATGAGTATCCATTTATATTAGAAATTGAATAAGGAATCAATTATTTCTCATCCTTATTCTCTCTCCCTCATGCTCTCTCTCTCCGTCTCTCTCTCTCTCTCATGCGCTCTCTCTCCGTCACTCTCTCTCTCTCTCTCAATCTCTCATTCTCTGTTCTTTCCTCAATTTTTCTTCCTCTAATGTCCTCTATTTTTTATCCTTTCATGTTGTATATATTTTTAATGAAATTCATCAATGGATTTCAATCGTTTTACTACAGAGTTTTAACTTAGCGATTTCCTTTCATGTTGCACAATTGATGTTCAAATTAAAATTATCAATCAATAAATTTTGAATGTTTTTGACTCTCCGCCATTGACGGCCATTAAAAAGCTTTGAAATTTTGAATTCGAATTTGGATTTTCAAAAACTATTATTTATTTGGATTGGGTGTCGCTGCAGACAATTGGGAATATTTTTTGGAGTTTATATCTCAATTTTGAGGGTGTCTGGTAAAAATTAGACTTGATTTTGGTTGAATTTCAGATTGAAACTCGAAGAAGAAGAAGAAGAAGAAGAAGAAGAAGAAGAAGAAGAAGAAGAAGAAGAAGAAGAAGAAGAAGAAGAAGAAGAAGAACACATGACATACAATATACTTACGAAAGTGTAGTAAAGTTATAGTATAATTGTATTATGATGCATTATATTGTGATTATATATTTTTTATTTTAATATTGTATGAAAGTTGAAAAATAGTTGTATAATGTATGAATCGTTGTATAAAATTTATATTTAAGTAATCAATACAATCTTTTTACATAAAGTTATTGATATGTATCAAAATTGTATTAAGAGAGAGATTTGATTGGAATTTTAGAGAGGAAGAAACACACACCACATACAAAACATATACAAATTAGATACAAAATATACAAAAAGACATTGTATAAAATTTGTATGAAAATTATATTTAAGTTGTATGATGTTGTAGATATATTTTAGCTGGGTAAAAATAATGTATGAAAGTTGTAGATAAGTTGTAAATAAGTGTATACTATATTATTAGTTGTATGAAATTTATTTTTAGTATGTATGTTGTTGTAGATATATCAATTTGTATTAAATTTGTACGAAATTTGCTTCTAAATTTGTATGTTGTTGTACCATCAAATTGTATAATATTAATTGTAAGTACGATGTATCCATTTTAGTGCTGATTTAAATAGGTTTCATTTAATTTGTGATAGATTAGTGTATTGGGTAAGTTAACTAATCAAATGAAGCAGAATACTTTACTAGCCCCGCACGACAGTTATTAACCTCGTAAAATCTTTGGACAATTTTTGATACATATCAATAACTTTATGCAAAAAGATAGTATTGATAACTCAAATACAAATTTTATACAACGATTCTATCACGACCCAATTTCACCTGTAAGTCATGATGGTGTCCAATACTACAGCTAGGCAAGCCAACTAATAAATTTAGCATACTTTGATAAAGTTTAAAACCAAGAAAACAAAATATAAACCCAAACTCTACCAATGTGTGTTCCAAGATCTGGTGTCACAAGTGTATGAGCATCTAGTAGATTATACAAAACCCCAAATATTGTCTGAAATGAAATAGACAGAATGTAAATATAAGAAGAGACACTGGTAGCTGCAGAACGGCTCAGAAAGGCAGCTAACCACTATGCCTCGGGATGACGTGGGTATGTGATGATATGTCCTCCACTAGTACCTGTCTCAGGTCCTGCACAAAAAGTGCAGCAAGTGTAGTTTGGGTACGTAAACAACGTGTACCCAGTAAGTATCAAGCCTAATCTCGAAGTGGTAGAGACGAGATGGCCGACTTTGACACTCACTATGGGTCAATAATAACTGAAATAAAACTAGGATATTTGAATCAGCATGATTTACAGAATTTATAATAATTTATTTAATCAGCGAAAATAATCAAATTCCTTCAAATGTAACAATTCTCAATATATTAATTAAATTCCTTCAATTTAAATAATTTCCAATTTATCAATTAAATCTCATTTACAGGAGTAACAATTAATTCGTTAACAAGCAAGAATAATAATTTATTAAATTCCAAAGATTTTCCAATTTATTAATTAGTTTCACAAGCTGAAATAAATTATTAAAGTATCGTGTAATTATTATTATTATTAAGCACGATTTCTATCGAGGACGTACGGCCGATCCAGAGTGTCGTGTATACTACCGAGGGACGTGCGGCGCGATCCATAGATGCATTTATCCTGCCGAGGCGTTCGGCCCGCTCCACAAGAAAGACGGACATTTTCTTATATGCCTCCGGAAGGAGAGTATATTTATTATAAGATAAATTCGGGAGGAGAACAATTTTTTTTAACAATTAATTGATTTAAACAAAAATTAAGCATATGAGATTTCCATCCTTTAATATCTTTATCTAACAATTCACAATATATTCATATATATCAATTAATATAAATAAATCAAAGAATACAATTTACACAAGTAAGGCATGCTTTGAGTCCTAAACTACCCGGACTTTAGCATTAATAGTAGCTACGCACGGACTCTCATCACCTCGTGCGTACGTAGCCCCCCACAATTAGCAACAATTATTTAATCTTAATCACATATGAGGTAATTTCCCCCTCACATGATTAGACAAGAGACTTACCTCGTCTTGCTCCAATTTAATCCACTATAAGGCCTTTTCCACGATTATCCAACTCCGTCTCGCTCGAATCTAGCCAAAATAATTCGATACAATCACTAAATATTATAGGAATCAATTCTATAAGAAAATACTATATTTTAAAGAAAAGATCCCGAAATTAATTAAAAATTCGCCCTTGGGGCCCACAACTCGGAATCCGGCGAAAGTTATGAAATCCGACAACCCATTCAATTACGAGTCCAACCATACCAGTTTCACTCAAATCCGACTCAGAATCGATACCGAAATCTTAAAAATTTGTTTCTATGAGATTTCTAAAAATTTCTCAAATTTAAATCTCAAAACACTAATTTATGGTGAAAACAATGATATACTTGTATATGTAGACCAAATCCGAGTTAAAATCACTTACCCCAATATTTTTTCCTTGAAAATCTGTCAAGTCGCCTCTGCTCAAGCTCAAGTTCGTCAAAAATGGCAAATGGGACGAATGTCCTCTGTTTTTATAACTTACAGCTCTGTCCAGTTCGATCAAGGAGCTCGATCAGGGGAGCTCGATCTCGGGAGCTCAATCTCAGGGTGCTCGATCTCAGGGAGCTCGATCTCAGGGTGCTCGATCTCAGGGAGCTCGATCTTGGGAGCTCGATCAGGGAGCTTGATCTCAGGGAGCTCGATCTTGGGAGCTCGATCTTGAGAGCTGGTCATGGCCTCGATCAGGCCTCGAGCCTGGGACATGGTCATGGCCTCGATCAAGTTCGATCTTGGGTCTTGATCCTGGCCCTCGAGCCTTGCCTTCAATCATGGCCCTCGAGCCTTGCCTTCGATCGTGGCTTCGATACTGAGCCTCGTCCCTGGCTTCGACTCAGGCCTCGATTGTGGGCTCGATATCTGGGTTCGATCTGGGGCTCGATCACAACCCAGAATATACAACAGAAGGGAAAATTGCAGCAGCTTTTTAAGTCCAATTTTTGATCCGTTAACCATCCGAAACTCACCCGAGGCCCTCGAGACCTCCACCAAGTATACCAACAAGTCCTAGAATACCATACAAACTTAGTCGAACCTCTAAATCACATCAAACAATGCTAAAACCATGAATCATACCACAATTCAAGCTTAATGACACTAAGAGTTTTCAACTTCTACATTCGATGTCAGAACCTATCAAATAAACTCCCATTGACCTCAAATTTGACACACAAGACATAAATTACATAACGGAGCTATGCAAATTTTTGGAACTGGATTCCGACTCCGATATCTAAAAGTCAACTCATCGGTCAAACTTCCAAACTTAAATTCTTGTTTTTAGCCATTTCAAGCCTAATTTAACTACGGACTTCCAAATAAAATTCCGAACACGTTCTTAAGTCCAAAATCACCATACAGAGCTGTTGGAATCATCAAAATTCTATTCCGAGGTCGTTTTCTTAAAATGTTGACCGAAGTCAAACTTAGCACTTTAAGGCCAACTTAAGGAACCAAGTGTTCCGATTTCACCCCAAACACTTCCAAATCCCGAACCAACTATTCCCGCAAGTCATAAATCATTACAAGCACCTACGGGAAGTTTTATTTTTGGGAACGGAGTTCTAAATGTTAAAATGACCGGTTGAATCATTACATTCATACATTATACAACTAGTTTTAAACTTTCATACAACATTCATATAAAAATAATATATAACTACAACAGAATACAATTTACATACAATTCTACTACAACTTTATTACAAATTCATAAGTATATGGTATGTCATGTCTTCTTCTTCTTCTTCTTCTTCTTCTTCTTCTTCTTGTTCGACTTTCAATCTGAAATTCAGCCAAAATTAAGTCTAATCTTCACCAAACACCCTCAAAATTGAGATATAAACTCCAAACAATATTTTTAATTATTTGCAACAACACCGAATCCAAACAAATAATAGTTTTTGAAAATCCAAATTCGAATTCAAAGCTTTAAAACCTTTTAATGGCTGTCAATGGTAGAGAGTCAAACACCTGAATACTAAAAACTATTTACTGCTCATCGTCGAGGAGGATTTTCATCTAACTCATTTCATCCAACTTTGGACAGTAGTACTGTGATGACCCAAGATGTCATCTTATATTTATGAACTTGATATTGTGCTCTTAAGCCTTAAAAATCTTATTTTTACCTTTCTCAATTTGCATGCGCAGTCCGGGCGTGTTTCCGAAAAGCTTTTATGTTGAAAATTGATGAAAATAAGAAATTTTACCTTAAATGTTGATCAATATTTTTAGTAAACGAGCCGGGATCCGCATTTTGACGGTCCTTGTGGGCCCGTATCGAATTATGGGACCTGGGCGTATGCTCGAAATCGAATTCGGAGGTCTCTAGCTTGAGTTATGAATTTTTGATGAAAATTAAAAGTTTGAAATTTAATGGTTTTAAGAATTGAGTGATATTTGACATTGTTAGTACCGGGTCCGTATTTTGGCTCCGGAGCCCGGTACAGGTTCATTATAATTTTTAAGACTTGTCTGTGAAATGTGGTGAGAAAAGGAGTTGGTTTGACATGATTCGGATGTGCAGTTGAGAAAATAGAAATTTTAAAGTGTTCTTGAGAATTTTATTTGATTTGGTGCTAAATTCGTAGTTCTAGGTGTTATTTTGGCGATTTGATCGTGCGAACAAGTTCGTATGATATTTTTAGACTTGTGTGCATGTTTGGTTTGGATTCCCGAGGGCTCGTGTGAGTTTCGTATAGGCCACGGGATGTTTTGGACTTGGGAAAATATGGTATTTTGCGGTAGCAGCTGTTCTGGCATGTCCTTCTTCGCGTTCGCGAAGGTACTCTCGCTAACGCGAAGAGTAAACTGGTCAGGCTGAGATTTCTTCTTCGCGAACGCGAAAGCCTGGTCGCGAACGTGAAGTGATGGGGGATTTACCCTTCGCGAACGTGACTGGCTCATCGCGAACGCGAAGCACTTGGGGACCAGGGGAGGGTCGGTCTTTCCTCCATCGCGAACGCGAGCAATGTCTCGCAAACGCAAAGGCCAGGGGGAGTAACCTTCATGAACGCGAGCAAGGTCTCGCGAACGTGAAGGTTTGGCAGCTCTGCTCTTCGCGAATGCGACAGTGGCCCCGCGAACGCGATGCAGACTATCGCCCAATGCATAAAACAGAATCAAAACGGGACTTAAGCCATTTCTTCAACATTTTCAAGAACCAAACGTCTAGAGGTGATTCTCAAGAGTCATTTTCATCCCCAAAGTGTTGATAAGTGATTCTAAACCATTTTCTTTCAATTACCCATTTCATTTCATAAATTTTCAACCTAAAATCTAGAGTTTTCATGGTAGAATTAGGGGTTTGGGTAGAAACTAGGGATTTCGGAAATTTGGAGATTTAGATCTCAATTTGAGGTCGGATTCCAAAACCAATTATATATCCGGGCTCAGGGGTGAATGGGTAAATGAATTTTGGTCCGAACCTCGGGTTTTGACCAAGCGGGCCCGGGGTCGATTTTGACTTTTTTGGAGGAAACTGTGGGAAAATTTAATTTATGCAATATAAGTGATTCCTTTAGCAATATTTGATAATATTGAATTATTTTTGAATAGATACGAGTGGTTTGGAGGTGAATTCTAGAGGAAAAGTTGTGATTGAGAATTAAGCGGCCTTCAGAGCAAGGAAATGTTGCGTCTAACTTTGACTTGAGGGAATTATGAACCTCAGACTATTTGTTATGTGAAATTCATGTGAGCGACATATATGTGAGGTGGCAAGTACTTATACGCCGCCAATTTACCTGTTTTCGCTGTTTATCCCATTTTTCTTATAGTGTCTCTTTCCTATGCCTAATTACTATGTGTTTATACTAGTGTTGTTAAATTGATCGTTCTTATCATGTTTACGGATTTTCTGGTGATAATCGAGTATTTATTTCAAAGTTGAGATTGATATTGTGGAACCAAATGTTGAAGTAAGGCTTGTACTTGTTATTCTATCTCCATGTTGTTAATTATGCATTACATTATGGTAAGGGAGAGTGTTAATGCACGAAGGGCGATGCCGTGCCATATTGTGAGTGTTAATGCACGAACGGTGATGTCGTGCCATATTATGAGTGTTAATGCACGAAGGGTGATGCCGTGCCATATTGTGAGTGTAAAAGCACGAATGGTGATATTGTTCCATATTGTGAGTGTTAATGCACGAAGGGTGATGTCGTGCCATGATATGAGAGTTAATGCACGAAGGGTGATGTCATGCCGTTTCTATTGTTTTTATGGTGAGATTGAGAGTAAAAACATGAAGGGTGATGTCGTACATTTTTTCTTTACTGTATTCGTTGTTTCTGTTGATTCATAGTATATTGGTTGTTCCAGTTATCGTTCTGTTGTAGTTCTTCATCTTGTATTCCCCTCAGTATGTTCCCCTCCCGACATTTCTTGTTTAGTTCTTCATTTGTGTTATTTGTATATACACTATTAAATTGTACATGTTGATTTGTAGGTGCCTTGCCTTAGCCTCGTCACTACTTCGTCGAGGTTAGACTCGACACTAACCAGTACATGGGGTCGGTTGTACTGATACTGCACTCTGCACTTACTGTATAAATTTTTGTATCGGCTGGGGTTGATCAAGATTCTTTTGTTGTTGGACCGCTATCCGGAGACTCAAGGTAGATCTGTCGGCGTTCACAGACCTTGAAGTCCCCGTCTAGCTTTTCTATTTTACTGTTTCTCTTATTCAAACAGTTGTATTCCTCCCAGACTATTATTTATAGTAAATTATAGGATGCTCATGAATTGTGAATCCAGATCCGGGTAGTAGTAGTTAATACAATCTTGATGTTATTTTGCACTTACTATATTTCATCTTAGCTAAATTTGTTGTTAATTACTGAATGTAATAAGGATTGGTTTAATAATTCTCTAACGTTGGCTTGCCTAGCAAGTGAAATTTTAGGCGACATCACGGTCCCGACGGTGGGAATTACGGGTCATGACAAGTTGGTATTAGAGCACTAGGTTGCCTAGGTCTCATGATTCACGAGCAAGTTTAGTAGAGTCTGAAGGATCGGTACGGAGACATCTGTACTTATCTCTCAGAGGCTATGAAGTTTAGGAACAATATCACTTCTTTCATTTCTTATCGTGCGACATTAATTTAGCTTGAAACATATATCTCGTATTCCTTTGTATCCACTCGTGCATGACATTGCGCACTCGGTATTAGTTGTGTGTCAACGGTTAGTGATGCTACAGATGGACTACGAGAGATCGAGAGATGCTCAAATATTGCCTCAATGTCTGGTTCCCACTGAAGATGCGGGCGCATTGAGAGACCACCCAGTGAATCATATGGGGGGTACAACAGACCTTGTCATCTAGTTGATTTATACGAGTTGTGAAGGTTAATATTATGGATCATCGGGAGTGGTGAACTATGACTTCGCGTAGAGTAGGGGAGTCCACTATCAATGGATGGATTACGGGGTCATGTGTTATATCAGTTTTGGCCTAAAATGTATATATGTGGTACTAAAAGGTTCCCCAAAATTTACACATGTTTAAGGACTGAGATTTTGTAGAGGATAAGGTTGGGACTTGCGGTATGTTCGCCTACTTATAAATCTTATACTTCAGTACTAAAGGAGTTAGAGAAACAACTTTAAATTTACAGGAGGTCTACTCAGTGTGGACGTCATGGTTTCGGATTTTAGGGTGCTTCGTAGGAAGTACAGTGGTTGCTGAGATTCTAGACTATGTGGTTCGTGCCAAGATTTGTCTGTATGGAGCTCTACTTTTGTGATCGTTGTGTATAAATAGGGGTAAGGGTTACATCTGAGAAAAATCGAAGAGTATGTTAAGAAATGGGTCAGCTCAACAGTGTTGAGTCAGCATAACAAAAGAATAAATTGACCTTGGGAGAGATATATTTCATCAAAGCACTCAGGCTACGTTCCCCATTGCAGTTACTACACCACCCAAACGATCAGTTAGGGATGGAGGACAAGCGGGTAGAAGACGTCTAGGAGGTGGAGACCCAGCCGTTGTTATATTTGTTTTATGGTATGGCGGAGGTCGCTACATCAGATGGTGTCGTTATATGTACGGCCTCGATTTAATATAAAGGAATAATTTCCTTAACTTGATTCGGTTCTGAGTATCGAAATGAGTCCTCCTATTGTGCTCCACTTATGAGTGAGCTTCATGATTCTATGAGGCATTCAAATGGCTCCCTATGAGGCATTATATGGTAGGCGGTGCCGGTCGCCAGTTGGGTGGTTCGAGCCGGGGGAGGCTCGGTTGTTGGGCACAAACTTAGTACAGGATGCCTTGGATAAGGTCAATATTATTCAGGATTGACTTCGTACAGCTCAGTCCAGGCAGAAGAGTTACGCTGACCGTAGAGTTCCTGAGGTTGCATTCATAGTCGGGGAGAGAGTGTTGCCTCGGGTATCACCCATGAAGGGTGTAATGAGGTTCAAAAAGAAGGGCAAGTTGAGCCCTAGGTATATCAGACCTTTTGAGATTTTGGAGAGAGTGGGAGAGGTGGCTTACAAGCTAGCATTGCCACCGGGGTTATCATCCGCTCATCCGGTATTCCATGTGTCCAGGCTTCGAAAGTATCACGGAGATCCGTCCCATGTGTTAGATTTCAGCTCTGTCCAGTTGGACAATGGTTTGAATTACGAGGAGGAGTCGATGGCTATTCTAGCCCAGCAAGTTCGCCAGTTGACATCAAAGAGTTACCCTTCAGTTCGAGTGCAGTGGAGAAGTCAGCCTATTGAGGAAGCTACTTGGGAGTCCGATTCTGATATATGGAGTAGATATCCCCACCTTTTCACCAGGTCAGGTACTTTTCTATGTCCGTTCGAGGACGAACGGTTATTTTAGAGGTGGAGAATGTGATGACCCAAAAGGTCATCTAATATTTTTGAACTCGATACTGCTCTCTTAAGCCTTAAAAATATCATTTTACCCTCCTCAATTTGCATGCACAATCCGGCGTGTTTCCGGAAAGCTTTGATGTTGAAAATTGATGAAAATAAGAATTTTTGCCTTAAAAGTTAATTTTAGTTGACTTCGGTCAACATTTTTAGTAAACGGGCCCGGATCCGTATTTTAATGGTTCCGGTGGGTCTGTATCGAATTATGGGACCTGAGCGTATGCCCAGAATCAGATTCAGAGGTTTCTAGCTTGAGTTGTGAATTTTTGATGAAAATTAAAAGTCTAAAATTAATGGTTTTTAAGAATTGAGTGATGTTTGTCATTGTTAGTATTGGGTCTGTATTTTGACTCCGGATCCCGGTACAGGTTCATTATAATATTTAAGACTTGTCTATGAAATTTGGTGAGAAACAGAGTTGGTTTGACGTGATTCAGACGTCCAGTTGCGAAAATAGCAATTTTAAAATTTTCTTGAGAATTTCATTTGATTTGGTGCTAAATTCGTAGTTTTAGGTGTTATTTTGGCAATTTGATCACGCGAATAAGTTCGTATGATGTTTTTAGACTTGTGTGAATGTTTGGTTTGGAGCCTCGAGGGCGCGGGTAAGTTTTGAATAGGCCACGGGATGTTTTTGACTTGGAAAAATCTAGTATTTTCCTGCAGCAGGTGTTTTGGCATGTCCTTCTTCGCGTTCACGAAAGTAATCTCGCGAACGTGAAGAGTAAACTGGTTAGGCAGAGATTTCTTCTTCGCGAACGCGAAAGCCTGGTCGCGAACGCGAAGTGATGGGGGATTTACCCTTCGCGAACGCGAACGATTTTCAAGAGTTATTTTCTTCCCCAAAGTGTTGGTAAGTGATTCTAAACCATTTTATTTCAATCACCAATTTCATTTCATAAATTTTTAACCTAAAATCTAAAGTTTTCATGGTAGAATTAGGAGTTTGGGTAGACACTAGGGATTTCGAAAATTTGGGGATTTAAACCTCAATTTAAGGTCGGACTCCAAAACCAATTATATATCCGGGCTCGGGGGTGAATGGGTAAATAGATTTTGGTCCGAACCTCGGGTTTTGACCAAGCGGGCCCATGATCAATTTTTGACGTTTTTGGAGAAAAAATTAGGAAAATTTAATTTATGCAATATAATTGATTCCTTTAGCAATATTTGATATTATCGAGTCATTTTTGAATAGATACGAGTGGTTTGGAGGTGAATTCTAGAGGAAAAGTTGTGATTGAGAATTAAGCGGCCTTCGGAGCAAAGTAAGTATTGTGTCTAACTTTGACTTGAGGGAATTAGGAACCTCAGACTATTTGTTATGTGAAATTCATGTGAGCGGCATATATGTGAGGTGACGAATACTTATACGCCGCCAATTTACCTGTTTTCGCTGTTTCTCCCATTTTTCTTATAGTGTCTCTTTCCTATGCCTAATTACTACGTGTTTATACTAGTGTTGTTAAATTGATCGTTCTTATCATGTTTACGGATTTTCTGGTGATAATCGAGTATTTATTTCAAAGTTGAGATTGATATTGTAGAACTAAATGTTGAAGTAAAGCTTGTACTTGTTATTCTATCTCCCTGTTGTTATTTATGCATTACATTATGGTAAGGGAGAGTGCTAATGCACGAAGAGTGATGTCGTGCCATATTGTGAGTGTTAGTTAACGAAGGGTGATGTCGTGCCATATTGTGAGTGTTAATGCATGAAGGGTGATGCCGTGCCATACTGTGAGTGTAAAAGCACGAAGGGTGATGTTGTGCCATGTTGTGAGTGTTAATGCACGAAGGGTGATGTCGTGCCATGATATGAGAGTTAATGCACGAAGGGTAATGTCGAGTCGTTTCTATTGTTTTTATAGTGATATTGAGAGTAAAAACACGAAGGGTGATTCCGTGCATTTTTTCTTTACTGTATTCGTTGTTTCTGTTGATTCATAGTATATTAGTTGTTCCAGTTATCATTTTGCTGTAGTTCCTTATCTCATATTTCCCCCAGCATGTTTCCCCTTTCCGATTTTTCCTGTCTAGCTCTTCATTACTATTATTTGTATATACACTGTTAAATTGTACAGGTTGATTTGTAGGTGCCTTGCCTTAGCCTCGTCACTACTTCGTCGAGGTTAGGCTCGACACTTACGAGTACATGGGGTCGGTTGTACTGATACTGCACTCTACACTTTCTGTGCAGATTTTGGTACCGGCTCGGGTTGATCGAGATTCTTTTGTTGTTGGACCGCTATCCGAAGACTCAAGGTAGATCTGTCGGTGTTCACAGACCTTGAAGTCCCCGTCTATCTTTTCTGTTTTACTGTTTCTCTCATTCAAATAGTTGTATTCCTCCCAAACTATTATTTGTTGTAAATTCTAGTATGCTCGTGAATTGTGACTCCAGATCCAGGTAGTAGTAGTTAATACAATCTTGATGTTATTCCGCACTCACTATATTTCATCTTAGCTAAATTTGCTGTTAATTACTGAATGGAATAAGGATTTGTTTAATGATTCTCTAATGTTGGCTTGCCTAACAAGTGAAATGTTAGGTGCCATCACGGTCCCGACGGTGGGAATTTCGGGTCGTGACAAGTACAATGCTTCAATAGAGCCATTCAATGGAAAAGCCAATCACCTTCAAAGAGTTCAATATCAAATTTAATTTGTGACTGGTTTAGGCATTTTGTAGCCAAAGTTTATCGTTCTGAGGCTCATAACCCACTTGATGTTCAAGCCAATCTTACCAATCACTCAAGCTATTCCAACAATTCAGCACGATCTAGGATTGTATACTTCGGGCCTACACTTTTCCGATGACGGGAGCTGCTATTGCCACCATCAGATACTCAAACGTGGTTAACACCATTGTTCCCTTCAGTTATGCCTTTTTCCAAGCAAAAAATCCCCTAATTTAAGACACTAATAATGGATTGAGAGTCTTTTAGGGTGGAATGTATATAATTTGTAAGTAATCCTTGTTTAGAGCGGGTAATATATAAAATTAGGACAATTTTAATAAATAAGTTTCAAATATTGTATAGGAAGGAAAAAACCCCGATTTGAGTGACGATACAGTGAATATTGATGAGCAGGGGCAGAGGTAGGGTATCCTTTATGGGTTTGGCCGAACCCACTGACTTTTGCATAGACTCTATATTTGTATTAGAAAATCTATTAAATTTGTATTAATATATAATAACAAACCCAATAATTAAAATATGCTATGGTTCAGTATCAAATTCAGAATCCACAAACCTCAAATAGTAACTCTCCCTCTATTGATGAGGTTATCAAAACAGTTTACTGAGCTTCCCAATACGTAAGAAAGCACTGAGGTAAAGAAATCATAACGAACAAATGACACTAAACCAGATAATTACAAGTGCCTCTTCTTTATTATGCCACCACAAAATCCTTGTAAACAAAATTCCCACCTTCTCTTTCTAGATTTTTGTCTCTTTTCCCTGTAGAAGTTTCCATCCTCTGCCGGTCCTGGAAGCATAGACCTTATAGTTCATATAAATAAATGCATTAAAAAAGATGGAACATAATTAAGTTTGGATTTAAGTTAGGTGGTATCCTTAAAGTTGGCATCAATTTTTATTTGAAATTTTCACTATATGTTGTACCTCAACTAATGCATGCAATACACAAAAACGGATATAGTCTTTCGGCGGCGGGTTCAAAGTTAAAAACCTTTTAATTTTCAATATGGAGTTTGAATTTATATGTAAAAACTTACCCTTATTTCAAAAAAATGGACATTATTTTCTTACTAGTCCGTATCAAAAAAATTGGAACCTATCAATATTTCCTTAATAAGAAGCATTTATAGTCATACAAGTGATATGACTTGTTTTAGACCACAAGTTTTAAAAATTTTACAACCAAACAAATGCTATGGCTTATTTATTAAGACTACATGTCTCAAAAGTATTCTCTTCTTTATTAAAGTTTGTTCCAAGTCAAACTAAGACAATCTTTTTAAAACGGATGATTAACTAAAATTTAAATAAATATTAGATTTGAATTCATAATTTTAACAATACAATAAATGTAATACTAAAAAGTTAAAAAGTTAAACATGTTAGATTTAAATTGTGAACCTGTCCTTACAATACAACCTCAACTAATGCTTGCAATTCATGAATAAGATGCCTTCCAAAAGCGAAAATAAGAGAGAAACACAAAATGGGAACATCTCACAGTTCAAAAAGCACTTTTTACTGTTTCAATTAGATAAATATATATTATGGAAACTTCATCATACTAAGTATCTTTCAACAACTTCATTGATGGTAAATGCAAAGTGGGTTATTCATTATCGCTGCGAGATGTCCTTGTATCATTTGCTAGCAGGATTATCATATTGCAATTTTCAATATAAAATATATTTATAGGTAACCCAAAAATGGAGCACTGGATCTAGCAATTACAGGTGGAAAGCCCACATTCAGATATTTCTTTGCCTTGATATTTATCTACCCTTTCCTTACCGGCAAATTCCTCCTATAAATATAATTGTGTAACCTTAATTAATCGCCAACATACAGCATTTGATGAAGCAAATATTCTGGACTAAATGGCTACGAAAATCATACTATTATCTCTGCTTTTTCTATTTTTGGCAATAGACCCGGTAATTTCTATAAATAGAAAGATGGCTATAATGGTGGCATAGAAGTCGGGTGCCGGTATAGTTAGAGGCGGATCTAGGACGCGTTCTGTTGAGGAGGCAGAAAGAAAGGAGAAGTTATTTGGGAGAGAAATGGATGAGGATTTGCATAAATAACCACTATAGCATTCCAAGGGAGTCTTGGGGTAGTAGCCAAGATCCAACTTCTCCCTCTACCAATATTCAAACTATAAAAAGATGATACGATATGATCGTGATTTCATGCTATCTCTAAGTTATGGGCAAGTGTACTGTTATGTAGTGGTAATAAAGTTTAGGAACTACAGCATAAATTAGCATAGAGAATTTGTAACTGCATATATACAAGGTATGGTCTTGTGATTATCCAAATACGTTGATAATGTTATATTTAAGTTTTTTAGGTTTTAGTTAAGAATTTATGTTCTATGCACAAATTTTGATAACATAGAATAAGTAGTAAGTAAACTATGGCAACACAAACCAAAAAAGTAATCTGAAAAAACGGATAGATTTGAATTTATATGTAGTTCTAAGGATATGTGGTATAACTTGGCACAAATCGCAAAAGTAAATAGAAATATATCGAATATTGACTGTAAAAAGAAAGAAATACAAACCAAACTGAGTAGAAAATGATTTACGAACAAGCAAGACGAATCAATTTATAAATTCTAAAAAAGGATCATTTCTATATGAATATCAATAATCTTTTCAATATGGGAGTGTGTAGATGCCTTCATGTCCTCCTTTACAGAAATGATAGTCATTCTTCTTATAGTGGAGAAAACCCTACTTTAGATATAAAAAATACATAATGGGGATCCCATGATAGGTTAGTTAATTGGCTTTTCCTTAATTTCCGCCGAGATTCTCTCCCTTAGTACGGCTATAACGACTTTTGTCTCTTAGTTCGATCTTGATCGGGGTTGTAACACCCTGAAAAATTTTGAAGTACTTAAGTGTAAAGCCCCGTAAAATTTTACAAAAGAAAGTAATGTTTCGTGGTGCCGAATTGGTTTTACATGTTGAGTATCATAGAAATTTTTCGGGGCGATCTTACGAGCCGCGACTCGAACCTTTTGGGTTGAACAATGCACCGAAAGGTAAAGGAAATTGTTTTGCGAAAAAGTGCATTTCTGCGATTCATTATGCGACCGTAGAATCACTCTGCGAACCGCATAATGCCCGCAGAGTGAGGCAGTTAATGGGGTTAGTTGGAAGCAATTATGCGGTCGACTATGCGACCACATAACTGTTATGCGGTGCACTATACGACCGCAGAATAGTTATGCGGACCGCATAGTGACCGCAGACTCACGCAGATTTTTGGTCATTTTGGACACCAATTATGCGACCGATATACGGTCGCATGTGCGACCGCAGAACCTGTTCCGAAGCTTCATTTTGGGGTTTTTAAAACCCGATCCTACTTCGTTAAATACATATTTTGGGCCATTTTTGAGATATAATCTGACATTTTAGAGTGAGAGAGAGTGCCCTAGAGTGAGAAGGTGTTCTTCAATAATTGCTCTTCAATTCTTGCTCAAGTTTTGGAAGATTAAGAAGGCAAGTTGACCAGGTCTTCATCCTAGAGGTAAGATTATACACGCTAAACCCTAATTTCGAAATCATCTGAAAATGGGTAATTAGCAAGATAATTTTTGGGCGTGAGAGTTGATTATTTTACATGCATGTGATATCAAGGGGTGTAGGAAGATTGTTGAATAGAGCATGATAAAGATTGGGTTGTGGGATGATGGAATCCTCCATAAAAAGACCTTGAAACCTTGTGCACACCTAGTGTTTGATAAAATGCTCAAATGAGCTAGAACCATAATCATCTTCCTAATTTTGATTCAATTTTTTATATTTCTAAAATAGATTGAAGTTGATAAGAATTTCGAAACGTTTTAGAGTTTAAGGAAGCTTAATTAAGGTATGTTGGCTAAACTCTTCTCTTAGAATTGAATCCCACGATATTCATGTAAATTATGTAAGTCCCGAGTGATTCATTATGAAACTGGCTATTCCGAGTAAGATTGGGTTGAAAGAAATATGTTCAACAAGCATCCCAAATATTTTATTCATGTTATGTTACCAATTGAGGATGTGTTAAAATATGGGATGTGTATTAATAATGTTTCGACTTTAAGCCAAGTTTAAATGAAGGCTATTATGCCAAATTTTGTGAAATATCTCTATGTGCCTTAGACTCTACACACCTTGATTTGAATTGTATTTGTTGTTGATGATGCTAATGATGTTTGAAATTGATAGGGTGAGCATGAAATACTGAATATGGCCAACGTGCCAAGAATGATCTTATAATTATGGCCACTAGTGCCAATGAAATGAAAAGATGTGAAAGTATTATGAAATGCGATGATTGATATAAAAAGGTTGATGTCTCAAATAAGACAGCCTAGCCGATCAGGTCGTGATCGGACACCATACCGCACACATGGCGGTGATTGTGCTAGAAATTTGTAATGATAGTAATTGTGGTTGATGTCTGTAATGAGATGGCCTAACCGATCGGGTCGTGATCGAATTCCGTACTAAATTTACGGTGGTATTGATATTGACAGTAATTGTGGTTGATTCTCTAAATGAGATAGCCTGGCCGATCGGGTCGTGATCGGACTCCGTACTAAATTTACGGTGGTATTGATATTGACAGGAATTATGGTTGATTCTCTAATGAGAAAGCTTAGCCGATCGGGCCGTGATCGGACTCCGTACTAAATTTACGGTGGTATTAATATTGACAGTAATTGTGGTTGATTCTCTAATGAGATAGCCTAGCCAATCTGGTCGTGATCGGACTCCGTACTAAATTTACGGTGGTATTGATATTGATAGTAATTGTGGTTGATTCTCTAATGAGATTATCTAGCCGATCGAGTCGTGATCGGGCTCCGTGCTAAAAGTATGGTGGCATTAGTATTGTGAACATTAGTATTGTGAACAATGGTATATGGATACTAAAAAGCTCGCAATGTGAGATATGAGAATTAATTTGAACACTTTCTTGATCCTAAATTGAGGTTTGATGTTGATTAAGGCTTTCATTGATATTATGATAATCTTATTGTATTATTTGTCATTCTATTGAGAGGGTGTTTAGTTATACATACTAGTGATATTCAACGGTACTAACGTCTCTTTTGCCGGGAGAGTTGCATCTTTAAATGGATGCAAGTGGTTCCACAGCATGAGATATTGATAAGTGATAGCAGTGCACCTTCTTCCCAATTGGCTTGGTGAGCCCCACTTCATTCCGGGGTCATGAATCTTTTGTACTTTATGTATTTTTTTTTAGGTATAGCAGGGGCCTTGTTGCCGGCATTATCATTGTACTCTTCTTTATTTATAGAGGCTCCGTAGATATAGTGTGGGTTGTGTATTGGTGCTGAAAAAGTCAAAATATATATATTATGTTGTGGTTGTATTACTTGTCCAATTGAGACTTTAAAAATGATGAAACTATTGGAAATGAATTGGTATTTTAGACGTAAACACATTTTGTCTAATTAAGGAAAATATGCATTATCTCCATTCGTGGATGAGTTTGGGTAGAATGAAATCTAACATGCTTGCTCGGTCGGATTCACTCGGTTGAGCGCCGGTCATGCTCCTCGGTTTTGGGGCATGACATTGGTATTGGTCGATCTCTAGATTTATAGCTCGGTATTGACTCAAGTTCGATATTGACTCGGGGCCCGGTATTAACTCGGTATTGGTATTGGTCGGTCTCTGGCTCTTGAGCTCGATAACACCACTCACATCATAGTTCGATTTCGACCCGAGATCGATAATGACTTCGAGCTCGGTGTATGATCGGTCCCTGAAACTTGATCTCGGTATCCTGGCTTCAGATCTCATCTCGATATTATGAAGACGACCTTCGATCCATTATGTTCCAATCTTGACTAATCATATGATGGTCGAAACCGGTTTTGACCGTATACAGATAGTCCCCTTATTTCTTGGGAAGGATATGGCGAGAAACGACATGATTTTCCAACGGCTTGACTAGATATACACTGACGTTTGCATCGAGACTGACCATGACGTACGTGATAGATGTCTTGTCGGTTCAGTTACCAAGGCATTAAATGCGTGTCAGACAATGGTCGGCCACTACTGATATTGAACCGTCATTGCCAACTCTATAAATAGCTCCTCTCTTTACCATTTTTTTTTACTTTTAGATCTCAAATCTCCAAATCTTCTAAGTTCGTTTTAGCATCCTCTGAGTTCTTCATCTGTGAATCTATGATTTTCACTACGAAATCTCTCTTTAGAACATCGAATCTTGTCATCTCCCTCTATTTTCAATCTTCAAATCCAAATGGAGAAAACGTAAAAAACTATTCCTCAAAAAGAAAATGCTTCTTCTTCACGGCCCGTCGGCGACAAAACACCGGTGGAGCCACGACTTGAGGAATGTGTTGCCGGGGGTGTGTTCTCACTTTTGATTTTAAGACCGACAAAGCCTCGCCGGTTCCCGGTCGATGTGAGCTAGTATCGAGGTATATGTGCTCGATAACTAAGGGATATCTTGAACAAGTAAGGAAAGACTGCAACTGGGAGAACAAAGAAGTGATAATCCCGGCTCCCAAAGAAGATATTACTACTTATGTGAAAAGGGGTTTTAAGTGTTTATACTTACCCTTTCACGTTGGTCCCCCTCGACCATGTTGTTATCGATTTTTGCCGCCAATACCGCATAACCCTATGCGAAATCCATCCTTATTTTTGGTGAATCGTTATTCTGATCCGATTATTTGTAAATAGAATCGTGGGGATGGCTTTCACCCTTGACCACCTCATCAGATTGTACAACCCCTACCTCTATCGAGGTGGGTTAATAAAACTCCAGTGTCGGGCCACCAAAGTGCTATTCTCGAGCATAGATGAGGACAATGACCGAGGCTGGATGGGCCGGTTCGTTCGAGTGAAGACTTCCGACCTAATCCCGGCTGAGAAGATTCCATTTCCCTAGGAATGGAATATGAAGCGTAAGTGCAATCCTACTGTTAGCTCCTATTATTTTGCTCTTTCGTTTCTTTCTCATCGATATCCTTTTCCATGATGTAACAGTTGCTTGGATGCCCGGTGCAATTTCTAACTTTAAGAGCTGGGTACGGGACCTGGCTTCGACCTCTACATATGCCGAGCGTTCGTGGCGCGATTTATCAAAGGGCCGATAGGAGGCCAAAACTCATGGTAAACCCCTTTCCCGTGTCTTTGATGATTCGAACAAAATGTCTTTCTTATACTTAACCAATTTTCTTGCGTCTAGGCCTGGGCAAAGATGCGGTCATTAGGCCCCCGTCTGGCGAGGAAGAGACTTTGGCCCCGGTTCCGAAACCGGCGATGGACAACAAGAGAAAAAGGGCCTCTACTTCTGAGGATCCAGAACTTAAGACAAGGATGGCTCGTAAGCCGAGGAAGAATGCCATCCCTCTGATCGAAGAATCCGTTCGGTGTCTAAGGGATGAAGACGAAGAATAATAATAAGAAGAAAATGACGGCTCCATACTGGTGGCCTAAGTGAAGAAAATCATCGATGCCCCAAAGGTAGCTAGATCGATGGTGGTTGATGAGGCTCCGCCTCGAACCGAGGGGATATCGTAGAAGGACTCAGGCAAAGTCCCCTAGTCGTTAGAGATCAAGGATGCCTCCCACCGAAGTCAACAAATAGTGGGTCAATCTGAAGTGGCCAGCCCTGAAGCTCTTCTAACTAAGGAGAACACCCCAAGTGACTCACTTGGGGCAATAGTAATCAGAGACTCACCCACTCTTCCTGCTTTTTTTGAAGGGGCAATTCGGGAAGCCCGAGCTTTGGGGACCCTCAAGGTAGACGGGTCTCATAAGGGAGAGGACCCCTTCCGTGATTTGTTTACCGGTATTGAGGATGCTGCCAGCCCGAGTGACACATAAGGTCTTTTCTTTAAGGCTCAATGTGCCCTGAATCGGGTAAGTCTCGATTCCCTTTGTTGATGTCATATTTTTCCATTTTCTGCCTAAATTTTTCTCTTTTTCATACATGCTTTAACTCTTCATCAAGAGGCATTTTCCAAGTTTCGGGCAGAGCTGAGCCAATGTGAGGCCAACTTCCAAGGGCTTTCGGAGGAGAGAAATGCCCTCAAACTTCTTAGTGGGCAGAAAGAGGAAGAGATCAAAGATCTTCGAGCCGAGTTGGCCAAGGCTTACCAAGATCAGACATACCTGATTGAGCAGGTAATGAAAATTTTAAAAGCTCATGGGCTAGACTCGGGAACGGTGGCTAACATTTCAATCTCACAGTTGCAGCAGAAGATCGAGAGGATCGAGCAGTTCCGTGAGGAGGTCGACACGATAAGGGCGGAGACCTTGGGATGGAAAGAAAGATGGACCGTCTTGCTGTAGAGAAATTGACTGCTCGAGCCCAATTATCATCGGTGGAAAGTCAACTTCAAGGCATGAAGGAGAAGAGCTCGGCTCAAGCAAGAAAAATAAAGGAGCTCGAAGCTCGGTTGGCTTCCGAACTTGCCAAGGCCAAATTTGAAGCCGAAAAATCAAAGGCTGAGGCGGATGCAATCGTGACCGTCTATCGAGCCGATGCTGAAGCCGCTCAAGTCCAAGCGAAAGAGGCATCCGAGACCACTCAAACTCGAGTATATTGGATTGATGAACTCACCAAATGCCAATCTCAAAGGGAAACCCTTGAGGAGATTCACACTCGAGGTTTCGATCTTACCAACGAGATAGCAAAGGCTAGAAAGCATGAAGCCGAAGATGGGGCGCTGGCCACTTCTAATGATGATAATGATTATGGAAGCAAAAGTGGGTCCGAGAATGAGGAGGACCTTGATGTAGAAGAGGCTACCCCCGAAGGAGATCAGGAACTTTAGGATATTTCAACTTTGATCTTTTTGTATAGGATCTTGATTGGACCTTGTAAATATTCATATATATAAAGATCTCTTTCCTGACTTGTCTTTATTTCATTTATGCCTTATGAAAGGTTTTTCAAAATTTTGAGGCTTTAATTTGATTGAATCCGGACCTTGTAGTTTTTATATCCGAGTGAGAGTTCGTTCGAACTTGAATTAAGAATAGCCCTTAGGCTTAATAGTCGAGTACATTTGCTCGAACACGAAGTAATGTAGCCCGTAGGCTTTATGGTTGAGCGAGTATTTTCTCGAACTCGAAGTAAGAGTATCCCTTAGGATTAATAGTCGAGTGAGTGTTTTCTCGAACTCGAAGTAATGTAGCCCGTAGGCTTTATGGTTGAGTGAGTATTTGCTCGAACTCGAAGTAAGAGTAGCCCTTAGGCTTAATAGTCGAGTGAGTGTTTGCTCTAACTCGAAGTAATGTAGCCCGTAGGCTTTATGGTCAAGTGAGTGTTTGCTCGAACTCGAAGTAAGAGTAGCCCTTAGGCTTAATAGTCGAGTGAAGTATTTGCTCGAACTCGAAGTAATGTAGCCCGTAGGCTTTATGGTCGAGTGAGTATTTGCTCGAACTCAAAGTAATAGTAGCCCTTAGGCTTAATAGTCGAGTGAGTGTTTGCTCAAACTCGAAGTAATGTAGCCCATAGGCTTTATGGTCGAGTGAGTGTTTGCTCGAACTCGAAGTAAGAGTAGCCCTTAGTCTTAATAGTCGAGTGAGTGTTTGCTCGAACTTGAAGTAATGTAGCCCGTAGGCTTTATGGTCGAGTGAGTGTTTGCTCGAACGCGAAGTAAGAGTAGCCCTTAGGCTTTTGGTCAAGTTAGTATTTGCTCGAACTCGAAGTAAGAGTAGCCCTTAGGCTTAATAGTCGAGTGTGTGTTTGCTTGAACTCGAAGTAATGTAGCCCGTAGGCTTATGGTCGAGTGAGTGTTTGCTCAAACTCGAAGTAAGAGTAGCCCTTAGGCTTAATAGTCGAGTAATTGTTTGCTCGAACACGAAGTAATGTAGCCCGTAGGCTTTATGGTCGAGTGAGTATTTGCTCGAACTCAAAGTAAGAGTATCCCTTAGGCTTAATAGTTGAGTGAGCGTTTGCTCAAACTCAAAGTATTGTAGCCCGTAGGCTTTATGGTCGAGTGAGTGTTTGCTCGAACTCGAAGTAAGAGTAGCCCTTAGTCTTAATAGTCGAGTGAGTGTTTGCTCAAACTAGAAGTAATGTAGCCCATAGGCTTTATGGTCGAGTGAGTGTTTGCTCGAACGTGAAGTAAGAGTAGCCCTTAGGCTTTATGGTCAAGTTAGTATTTGCTCGAACTCGAAGTAAGAGTAGCCCTTAGGCTTAATAGTCGAGTGTATGTTTGCTTGAACTCGAAGTAATGTAGCCCGTAGGCTTATGGTCGAGTGAGTGTTTGCTCAAACTCGAAGTAAGAGTAGCCCTTAGGCTTTATGGTCGAGTGAGTGTTTGCTCGAACTCGAAGTAATGTAGCCCGTAGGCTTTATGGTCGAGTGAGTGTTTGCTCGAACTCGAAGTAAGAGTAGCCCTTAGGCTTAATAGTCGAGTGAGTGTTTTGCTCGAAATCGAAGTAAAAATAGCCCTTAGGCTTAATAGTCGAAGGAGTGTTTGCTTGAACGCGAAGTAATGTATCCCGTAGGCTTTATGGTTGAGTAAGTGTTTGCTCAAACTCGAAGTAAGAGTAGCCCTTAGGCTTTACGGTCTAGTGAGTATTTGCTCGAACTTCAAATAATGAGTAGTCCTTGGGCTTAGTAGTCGAGTGAGTGTTTGCTCGAACTCGAGGTAATGTAGCCCGTAGGCTTTATGGAGCTTGATCTCGTTGATTTTTCAGTTGGCAGTCCCCGATTTATGGGGTAATGTTTCAACCGGTCATGGTCGGCCCTTAAGCCTGTTTGAACATGAAGTAGACAGAACTTTCTGAGATATGAGATATTGGTAAAGAAGAAGTTTCTCTTTATAAGTCATTATACATGTGTTTATGTTTTGTACCAGGGCTCGAGCAAACTATGCGGGCATGGTTCGTTTGACCATTTGGCCCTTACATTTTTTCTATCGAGACCCTGTTTGACATAAAGTAACTTTCTTGCATCGAACTTGACTTATTTAGCTGCAATGCCCCCCAGTATTCGAGATTGATTGTAAAGAGGCCTCGGATACTGTTGAATTATTCTAAGTTAGCACGATCAATGGTTGCCTCATTAAAAACCTTGCCGAAAAACCCACTTGGGACAAAACCGGTCTAAGGAAAAAAGAGTGCAACGCGTGCTTTCAGGCCTAAAGGCTTTGAGTTGAATAATCCATCCCCGTTTCTGGTCGAACACCTATAAGGGTTAGTTTTGAAATATAAATGAACATGGGAGGGTCGTACCTTAGCAGTAGTATTGTTTTAGGTGCGACACGTTCCAATTTCTTGGTAGTTGTTTGCCATTTATCATACCGAACTTGTAGGATCCTTTTCCGATAATTTCGAGAACTTGATACCGTCCTTCCCAATTCGGACCCAGTTTCCCTTCATTAGGATTTCGGGTGTTGAGGGTGACTTTCCTTAGCACTAAGTCCCCAATTTTAAAATGGCGAAGATTGGTTCTTCGATTATAGTATCTTTTGATCCGTTATTTTTGGGCGGCCAATCGGACGAGAGCTGCTTCTCATTTTTCGTCCAATAATTCTAGGCCCGTGTTCATGATCTCGTTATTCGACTCATTTGTCGCATATCAGAACTTGATGCTGGGTTCTCCGACCTCAACTGGGATGAGAGCTTCAGCGCCATAAACCAATGAGAATGGTGTTGCTCCAGTACTAGATATCGATATTGTTCGGTATGCCCACATGACCTCCAGTTATATTTCTCTCCATTTTCCTTTAGCGTCGGTTAATCTTTTCTTAAGATTTTGGATGACGGTTTTGTTGGTCGATTCAGCATGTCCGTTCCCGTTGGGATGATAAGGTGTAGATAGGATCCTTTTGATTTTTTGGTCCTCGAAAAATTTAATTACTTTGCTGCCAATGAATTGCTTTCCATTATCACATACAATCTCAGATGGCATCCCGAACCGACATATGATGTGGTCCCAAATGAAGTCTATTACCTCATTTTCTCTGACTTTCTCGAAAGCCTGTGCTTCAACCTATTTAGAGAAGTAATTAGTCATAAACAAAATAAATTGAGCCTTACCTGGGTCCGATGGGAGGGGGTCGAAGATTTCCATCCCCCATTTCATGAAAGGCCATGGAGTTATGACCGAGTGGAGAAGTTCCCCGGGTTGATGAATCATGGGCGCATCTCTTTGACATTTGTCGCATTTTTGAACGAACTCTCGTGCATCCTTGTCCATATCAATCCAATAATATCCTGCTCTGATTATTTTGTGGATCAACGACTCGGCACCGGAATGATTCCCACAAATACCCTTGTGAATCTCACGTAGGATGTAGTCGGTATCTCCCGATCCCAAATATATTGCTAATGGACTGTCGAACGTCCTTCTAAACAGCATTCTGTCATTAGACAAGGTGAACCGTGTTGCTTTTGTGCGCAGAGCCCTCGATTCTTTTGGATCTGATGGCAGCTTCTCGTTCTTGAAGTACTCTATATATTTGTTTCTCCAATCCCAGGTTAAAATTGTGGGGTTTATTTCGGCGTGCCCTTCTTCGATCACCGACCTCATGAGTTGTACCGCAGTCCCCGAGTTGAGTTCATTATATTCGACCGATGAACCTAAGTTTGCAAGAGCGTCGGCTTCGCTGTTCTGCTCTCGAGGTACATGTTGTAAAGTTCATTCCTTAAATCGATGTAGAGTTACTTGTAATTTATCCAAGTATCAATGCATTCGATCTTCTCGGACTTCAAAAGTCCCATTAGCTTGGTTTACTACTAGGAGGGAATCGCACTTGACCTCTATGACCTCAGCTCCCAAGCTTCTAGCTAGTTCGAGGCCTTTAATCACGGCCTCATACTCGGCCTCATTGTTAGTTTATTTTGCAGTTCTGATAGACTGTCTAATTATATTACTTGTGACTGATTTTAGTACGATGCCTAGTCCGGACCCCTTCGCATTCGAGGCACCGTCCGTAAAGAGGGTCCAGACTCCTAAAGAGGTTACTGATTTTATCAGTAATTCTTTTTCAATCTCGAGTACGAGAGCCGGCGTAAAGTCAGCCACGAAGTCCGCTAAGATTTGAGATTTGATAGCGGTTCGAGGTCGATACTCGATGTCGTACCCGCCTATTTCTATGGCCCATTAGGCCAATCGACCGAAAAGATCAGGTTTGTGAAAAATATTTCGAAGAGGATAAGTTGTTACGACATGTATCAGATGGCACTGAAAATATGATTTTAGTTTCCTAGAGGCACTTATTAAAGCAAGCGCTAATTTTTCTAAGTGTGGATATCTAGTTTCGGCCTCGCCTAAAGTTTGACTAACATAATAAATAGGGAATTGCGTACCTCGTTCTTCTCAAGTTAGGACTCCACTTACCGCTATCTCCGAGATATCTAGATACAGATAAAGTTGTTCGTCTGCCTTTGGGGTATGAAGCAACAACGGGCTCGATAAATACCATTTTAGCTCTTCCAAAACCTGCTGACATTCCGGAGTCCATGCAAAATTGTTTTTCTTTTTAAGCAGAGAGAAAAATCGGTGGCTCCTATATGAGGATCTCGAAATGAATCGCCCCAGGGCGGTTATCCATCCTGTTAGCCTCTGTACGACCTTTACATTATCTACCACTATAATGTCCTCGATAGCTTTGATTTTATCGGGGTTAATCTCGATCCCTCGATTGGACACCATGAAACCGAGAAACTTGCCCGAGCCGACCCCGAATGTACATTTTTCGGGGTTGAGCTTCATATTATACTCCCTTAGTATGTCGAAGGTTTCCTGCAAATGCTTTAAATGGTCCTCTGCTTGCAGGGATTTAACTAACATGTCATCAATAAAAACTTCTATTGATTTTCCTATTTGCTTTTCGAACATTCAGTTTACTAGGCGTTGATAAGTTGCAGCAGCATTTTTTAGACCGAATGGCATTACATTATAACATTAAGTCCCGTACTTAGTGATAAATGAGGTTTATTTCCTGATCTTCCGGGTTCATCTGTATTTGGTTGTACCCAGAATAGACATGGAGAAAATTGAGAGTCTCGTGGTCGGTTGTGGCATCGATCATACGATCGATATGAGGCAAAGAAAAAGAATCCTTAAGGCGTGCTTTATTCAGGTCTTTATAATCTATACACATTCTAAGTTGGTTCCCCTTTTTAGGGACTACCACCATGTTTGCTATCCATTCGGGGTATTTTACTTCCCGAATGGATCCTATTTTAAGAATTTTGGTTACCTCATCTTTGATGAAGGCATGTTTGACCTCGGACTGGGGCCTTCTTTTTTGTTTTACCGTATGGAATTTTGGGTCCAAGCTTAGCCTATGAGTGGTGATTCCCGGTGGGATCCCTGTCATGTCAAGACGGGACCATGCGAAACAGTTCATGTTAGGTATAATAAATTGAATAAGCTTTTTCTGAGCTCGAGATCTAACCCCGTGCCCAGGTATAACTTTCGTTCGGGTAGATGTTCGATTAGCGTGATTTGCTCCAATTCTTTAACCGTTGATTGGGTAGTGTCGGAATCATCGGGAACCACGAAGGATCGAAGGATCCCATGTTCATCATCTTCGTCAGTCTTCTGATTCTCTAGTTGGATCGAAGCTGACATTTATGATTGCTATTTGGTATCCTATTTTTCCTTCGAGTCCGATCCTTTTGTCGACGATAGTGAAGAAACCGGAATTACTTCATCGACGACAAACATTTCTCTTGCGGTTGGTTTTTCTCCATAAACTATTTTGACTCCCTCTGGTGTTGGGAATCTTAGAACCTGGTGGAGGGTCGAGGGTACAACTCTTATATTGTGGATCCACGGTCTTCCAAAAATGGCGTTTTACCTCATATCGCCTTCGATTACTGAAACTTCATTTCTTGGATGGTTCCGTCCACGTTTATTGGCAGAATTATCTCGCCCTTAGTAGTTTCACATGCCATATTAAATCCGTTTAGAACCAAGGTTGCGGGTATGACCTGGTCCTGTAGACCGAGCTGCTCTAAGACCTTCGATCTAATAATGTTGGCCGAGCTACATGGATCAATTAACACACGCTTAACTTGAGTTTTATTCATAAGTACAGATATTACCAGTGCATAGTTGTGAGGTTGCATGACTCATCCTGCATCTTCATCATTAAAGAACAAGGTTCCTATGGGCGCAAAATCCTGAGTCCGAGATCGCTTCTGTCTTACAACAGACATTTTAGTGCGTTTAAGCACCGACCCCTGAGGGATATCGATTCCACCGATGATCATGTGGATGATGTGTTGTGGATCTTCTTGTTCATTTTTGTCTACTGAAATCCCTATTTTTGAAATGGTTTTTGGCCCTGTCACTTAAAAATTCTCGAAGATGCCCTTTACTAAATAACCGGGCTACCTCCTCTCTTAGTTTCCTGTAATCTTCCGTTCTGCGGCCATAAGTGCCATGATATTCGCTCATTTGATTGGGATTACTTTAGGCAGGATCGGTCTACAGAGGTCGAGGCCATTTAGTATCTTTGATACGTTCGATAGCCGACACGATGGCGGATGCATCGACGCACAAGTTGTACTCTAATAACCGCGGTGCTTCCTTAGGTCTTATATGTCTGTCGAACCCATTTCTATTCATCAGCCCTCGAGATCCTTGGCCTCGATCACTTCTTTTATCGCCTTGTACAGGGTTATGTCTTGGTTCGTTACCCCTATTATCTCCATTATACGGCCGGTATCGGTCCCTAATCGGCCTTGGTTCTCGGTTGACATCCCTTTTAATAACGAACCCAGAACCCAACTAGTCATCTTTGACTCTAATTTTCGACTGATACCGATTGTGCACATCAGCCCAGGTAATAGCTAGATACTCGATCAGGTTGTGCTTCAATCATCGTAAAGCCACCGAGCTTCGTTCGTTTAGACCTTGAGTGAAAGCTTGAACAGTCCAATCGTCTGTGACTGGTGGTAGATCCATCCGTTCCATTTGGAAATGAGATACGAATTCTCTTAGCATCTCGTTATCTTTTTGTCTTACCTTGAAAAGGTCCGACTTCCTGGTCTCAACCTTTATGGCTCCATCATGTGCTTTTATGAAAAAATCTACAAGCATAACAAAAGAATCAATAGAGTTAGGCGGTAAATTATGATACCATATCATTGCTCCCTTTGAAAGGGTTTCACCGAATTTTTTCAATAATACGGATTTGATCTCGTCGTCCACTAGATCGTTCACTTTAATGGCATATGTGTAAGAGGTGACGTGTTCGTTGGGGTCGTTTATTCCGTTATATTTAGGAATTTCAGGCATACGGAACTTCTTAGGGATCGGTTTGGGAGCTGCACTCGAGGGAAAAGGGCTTTTGTACAAATTGTTTAGAATCCAAGCCTTTCAATACTGGTGGTGCACCCGGGATCTGGTCAACCCTGGAGTTATATGTTTCCATTTTTTGTCGTTTGCTTCGATCCTCCTTTCTCCTGACTCTATTCGTTTCGTCAGTTACTCGAGTATCTTAATAATTTCGGAGTTAGTCCCCAATTCTTGCTCATTTGACCTTACTACAGCTGGCCCCATTCTGTGGGTGACTTCTCGAGATGGACTGGGCTCTGGCATGCTCGGTGCCTGGGTTTGGCTTTGCAACTGAGCTATCTCTACCTATTGAGCCTACAACATTTCAAAAATCATACGCAAGCTGATTCTGTTTTCCTCAATGTTTTAGGTATTTTGAGTTGCAGACCAAGTTCCACCTTGAATGCTATTTGCAAGGTCGTAACGTTGGTTTGCCTCGATGGCCACATGTGAATTAACTTCTATTGGCGCCTCGACCCGAGCTCCAATGGCATCGACCAGCGGCCTTTCATCCCCGGTTGTCAAGTTATTGTTCTCATCTTGAAGGCCAGCTTCATTGTCGATATGTAGGGCCATTAATTGAGAGTTCGCCGTTTCTAACCTGAAATTAAAGACACTACCGAGAGCAAGCGTAAAATGGTACGTTTTGTATAGATTCGTACCAAATAACCACTGTTATCATTAGCCCCACGGTGGGCACCAAACTGGTTACCCGAAAAACGGATAGAGTTGAATTTATACGTAGTTCTAAGGATATGTGGTATAACTTGGCACAAATCGCAAAAGTAAGTAGAAATATATCAAATATTGACTGTAAAAAGACATAAACACAAACCAAACTGAGTAGAAAATGATTTACGAACAAGTAAGACGAATTAATGTACAAAACCCAAAAAAGATAATTTCTATATGAATATCAATAATCTTTTCAATATGGGAGTGTGTAGATGCCTTCATGTCCTCCCTTACAGAAATGATAGTCATTCTTCTTATAGTGGAGAAAACCCTACTTTAGATATAAAAAATACATAGTGGGGATCCCATGATAGGTTAGTTAATTGGCTTTTCCTTAATTTCCGCTGAGATTCTCTCCCTTAGTGTGGCTATAACGGCTTTTATCTCTTAGTTCGATCTTGATCGGACTTGGTATTGGTCGATCTCCAGATTTAGAGCTCGATATTGACTCGGGGCCCGGTATTGACTCGAGATCGGTATTGATCGGTCTCTGGCTCTTGAGCTCGATAACACCGCTCACATCATAGTTCGATTTGGATCCGAGCTTGATAATGACTTCGAGCTCGGTGTTTGATCGGTCCCTGAAACTTGAGCTCGGTATCCTGACTTCAGATCTCATCTCGATATTATGAAGACGACGTTCGGTCCATTATGTTCCAATCTTGACTAATCATACGAAGGTCGAAACCGGTTTTGACCGTGTAGAGTTATATTTAAGTTTTTTAGGTTTTAGTTAAGAATTTATGTTCTATGCACAAATTTTGATAACTTAGAATAAGCAGTAAGTAACCTACGGCAACACAAACCAAAATGACACTAACGATGTAAAATGAACTTCTTTGGATTATATAACTTAAATTCTTTATTTAATCTCTGAATAAGCAATAAGTAACCTATGGTAACATGTGCAAAATGAGTTAATGGCACTAACGATGTAAATTAAAATTAACTTCTTTGGACTTTTAGTTTATATAACTTAAATTTTTTATTTAATCTTTGAATGTAATATATATATATATATATATATATATATATATGCTTCAAGACAATGACTTTATCCATATATCTAATGGAACTTATAATAAAGTAAGAACGTCTTAAATTGTAGTGGGAGGATACGAAGCTATCACTTTTTTTCAAACTTCTTATGTCTATATTTAATAATTTATATAAAAGTCTTAAACAAAAAGTTACTTTAAAAAATATTTATATTTTATATTTAAAAATAATTTAACTTTAAACGTTTTACTATTTTAATTATAGCAACATAAATATAACATCATGACATATATACCACAAATTTCAGACATCTTTTTCTCTTTCTTAACCTTTGTGTAATCATACCGTGCCATTTTAAATTACAAAGGGAGTATCATTTTGTTCTAAGGGAAGAAAAACAAAATCTAATCGAAGTAATAATAGTTAGTGATAAGAAGAAGGTAAATGCGTATGTCATTGTATGGTTTTTTTTTTTGTTATTTCTTTTTCGTTTAACTCGAAAGTTTTCTAAGTCACTTTTGACAATTTTAATATTAAATAAAAACCGTTTGCACGAACTTTGGAAGGGACAATTCTAAAAGCTTCAGGGTCCACTATCTCAGTTGCATACTTTAGTCTAGCTAGTTAAGGATGCAACTCTCTTTAGTTCTAACTTTTCCACACAGTGAAAACGTTTCCTTTTCTCTCTCTACAAACAATAAAACAGAAAGGGGAAATGATTTGAATGATAGAGGAGAATAGCGTTCATATATAAACGACATATAACAATACACAACGAATTTAACTTATATCTTGATATTTTGAAAGAGTTTTTATACAATTAGATCACTTAATATATTTTAGCAAGTTGCATATCTAATTTTCCAAGTTAATAATCCAAGAGGTTTACTTGTCTAATTTTTCAAATATTAATTCCATTTACTATGGACATAGTGTTTTCACAGGACGTTGGTGGCGCGCGTCCGGTCGCCAACCGGGACGTGTACTGTTTGACCAAAAAATATAACTCTTGACTCAAATAATTAAATTTATGTGATAATGGATTAAACCTAGTTAATAATAATATTTTTAGATGTGACTTTCGAAAGCGTGATTAGCGTCGAATAGATTTGGTAGGAAAGTAATAACAACATGCAATAACTATTCCAAAAAAGTGTGAGCAATAATATAGCATTTAATAACAATAAATAACAATAAATGACATTTAAGTAAATAGGATGAGTGATTTACCCAATAAAGGATGAACTAGACGGTTGTTCCACCTAACAATGATGAGTAATAGACAAACCCTTGAATGTTCGAATTATTCTCGGATCTGATAGAAAAATATGGAATAATATAGACAAGAATCTTGATGAAAATGTAATGTTTGTATCTTAGTAAGAGAGAGAATCTTTTGTCAAAGTCTGTTCTTACAAAATGAATATCACTTGCCTCATATCATTGCCCTTTTTCCCATTTATATGAGACATTTTTCTAGTAAACCCTTACATATCCTATTTTGAAAACCAGTCGTTACAACTTCATCAGTGATGCTCGACTTCGACCATTATCAACACCTCGACCATGGCTCTCGTCGACCATGGCTCACGTCGACTCTTCGGCTATAGGTCTTGCTGTTTCCTGCTCCACCTCGACTAATCGATGGCTCGAATACTCTTTCTTTAGTGTCATCTTATCTTAAATATTCTAGGGCAGATTTTGAACCATACAATTAGTCCCTCTACTTATTGAGGCCGGCCTCAGACAGGCTTGATGAGCGAATTTCGTTCATTGCGATCGAAACGATTGGACGAGCTGACCGGGTCGTGATGATTGGGGCAAGCTGGCAACGTGGCCCTTTGTGAGCCGCAAACTCTGGAGTTGTGATGTCCATGAATCAAGGTGACGTCATGCGTCATTATGATGCATTTTCCCGATGCATTGCTTCATTTCACGTGCGTCTTTTGATTGAATCTTCCACTTTGGTTACGGTGCCAGGTAATGATGAATCAATTTCTTGGTTATGATGCTTGAATTCCTATAAATAGGGGTGTGAGGGTATAATTTCAAACTTTACGAAATTCTTACACCGAAACCCTGTATCTTCTTCTTCCTCTTCCATTGTTGTGCATCTTTTCCTTCTATTCCAACGATCCTTATCGTTTTAAATTCTCTGTTGCTTGATACCTTCCTCTCTTTCATTGAAAATATGTCTAATATACCTTCTGGGGCCAGCAAAGGAAGTGACCCGGTCCCTCTAGCGATTCTTGTTCCTCCTCATGCGGAGAACGTTCCCACTGATGTAGATGATGAAAGCTTCCCGACTGTGGAAGAGATAGTTCCTCGTAACCCCGATGGCAGATCTAATTTCTCGAAACTATCTGAAGCCGAACCCGTGACCTTTAAGTCGGCAATGAAGGAGGCTGATTTGTTAGAGCTCAAGGCAAAATATGACCTTCCTGATCACGTCGAGTTGATCCCTGCCGGGTGGGATGCAGTGAAGCACCACCGTCCTGGGTATTGCGCATTCTATGCCTATCCTTTTCACGTCGGCTACACTCTTCCTCTCCTCCCGCTGGCGGAGGAATTCTGTCGCTTCTACGGTGTTTGCCCGGCTCAACTCGCGTCGTATGTTTACAAGCTCATAAGGATGCTCACGAAGTTCGCGAAGTTAGCCGGGGTCGAGATCACACTTCGACACTTGATGCACCTATTCGCCCCCAACATTTATAGGGAGAACTGAGGACGTGGTGGACAATGTAGACGACTTCCCTGAAGCTTGGAATTGCACTCTTAAACGCCTCACTCCCTTGCACGTAGGTACTTGGTTTATTTTGCTTAGTTGTGGATTCTGACCTCTTGTTCTTTTCTTATGCTGCCAAGACCTCGCCTCCTCATTTGGTCGAGGACATTTCTGGTTGGGTCGGTCGGCTCCTGCCTCACATCGCAGGGATTCGTGAGTGGCCGAGCTTCTTCAAGAGGTTTGGGACGGCTCCCCCCTTGACTAATAAGTTACTCTCGTCTTTGTCATGTTAGTTATTTCTCTTTTATGGTTTGTTTTGCCTGACTTTCTTATTCCTTTATACTTCCCATAATTTCAGCTAGGGGGTCCTCAAGGATCTAGAGAGCTCCCGCACTTGCGTTCCGTAAGAGGAAAGTATCACGCCCCGAACCTGGGGGGCGAGACCGGCACCCGGTGCCTCACGTAACTTAGCGTACCAACTTGCTACTAAGGGATTCTGAACATATAATATTATAATTTGGCCATGGGGCTACATTGCAAGATACTTTGCAAAGCAAAATATAAAACTAAACGGAAACTAGCACTGACTAAACATCAATATAAAGATAGGCTAACAAGGCCGTCATAATTAGTAGAACTGGCAAACCAACAAAATATACATACCAGGCCTACAAGCCTAATATACTGCACTAGCTGACAGGATATGTCTATAAGCCTCTACTGATGGATGTATTGTGATCGGAACAGGGCCTCGACCTACCCATAACATATATACATACAGAAGATGTACACAAAACCCTAGACCCGGCAACTCCGAAGGACGTGGAGCTTACCGATCAGGCTGAACTCGGGAAACACCTAATGAGGAGGTCTACCTGTTTATCTATCTGAACTTGCACGAATTAAATAAAGCGTCCCAGAAAAGGGACGTCAGTACGAAATAATGTACCGAGTATGTAATGCAATAACATAACTGAAAGTTGAAACTGAACTGATAATATAATAACTAAAAGTAAATGGGAGTCAAAGATGATCTATAGATATACTTACCAGTTGATACTGACTCAACTCCTTCAATATAGTAAGTAAAATAAATGTTTGGCCCTATAAGGCTCGGTACGTGTAACTGCTCGGGCTGTAGTAGGCTCGCTCATAGGCGCTCGGCCATACTAGGCTCTATATCTCGGCCATCCTGGGCTCGCTCATAGGCTCTCGGCCATAGTAGGCTCGGTATATAACTTACCATCTTATCAAAGGTTGGCCAATATGGGCATTCCCATCAATTATAGCTCGATGGTGATATATATATATATAGACCCTCTTCTCTCTATATAGGAAGAAAATAATACTTAACTGAATATAAATTCCCGATAAGAGAGAATACTGTAACTTCTGAGACTAGGATAATGTGAATAAATTCATGAATATGAACTTCTTTTTATGTCTCGTTGTCAAACATATGTAGTTACGAGATCATGCCAAAATGAAGGAAAGGTTTAGCCTTAATATACCTTATCACAATATTTCCAATCACTAAGTGGAACTCGCCTTTTCGCACTTTAATCTACAACAACGGTAATAATACTATCATTAAGTTATGAAAGGTACAACTATCGCAGAACGAACGACAAGCTTATTTTGTATTAAAACGGGCAGTATCTCCCCTATAATCCTTACTTCCTCCAAATTCAAGATAACACAAACAACACAAGAATACAACAATAACAACATATATACAATATACCACAAAATACTACAAAATATCCCAACACACCCCAATTTCTTCATACACAAAACGACAATCGTAGTAGTGTCAAACTACCAGAAAATGTTACTACGAACGACTAGCCCACCACCCTACATTTATATGGTGTTTCTCCACACCCTTACTCCCACAAAACTCCACAAAACAGTAGTAAAACACGCAGCCCAAAAGCAACACAAAACAGTCCACAAAACAGTCCGCTACAAGTGAATAACTCGAACTCACGTCCTCTGATCACCGTCCCGTGAGTTCTTACAAATATAGAACGACTTACTATGAATCTACAGTCGAAAAAATGTACGAAATAGAGAATAAAACTTACCTTATTTGTTGGATAACTCAGCTCCTATCTTGGTTCTTCAAACTCTAGGCTTTTCCTCCAATTAGAACTTGAAAGGGAGAGAAAATCAATTAGGGTTTGTGGGCAATTTTTGGGAGGAATTTTGCAGAGCTTATATTTGGTTATTATGAACTAAACAGGACTTTAAAATGTCTCTTTGGATGACCCGAACTGACCCATTTTTGGACTCTCATTTAAGCAAGTAGGTGACAGTTTGCGCAGTCTCGCAAAAACGCCTCTATCTCTCTACTATGATATCGTATTGACAAACGGTTTAATGAGTTAGAAAACAGACTCATAGATCTTCAATTAGATGTGTGTAACACCCCATAAATCTAAGTATATTGGGAGAAAATCGCAGTTACATTTGACCCAAAGTTTTAGTAAAACTTATGAACATAACTTGCTTTCATCGACTTTTATTCCGCCACTCGCTTGACTTCAAAACATAACACACATCTATCATACGACTAACATAACTCATAACATAACCTCCTTATCACGTTAAGCACCCTAGTCTCACCCTAAAAGTACATGTTATAACATTCCCAACTTGTCGACTTTTGATGAAACATTAGTTTCTTCAATTCCTTTAGCTTCTGAACCTTCCAACCCTCTTTGTACTTGTTGTTCATGATCTTCAATATTTGTAACCTCCGAGGTAACATGATTAACTTACTTTATATATTTTCAAAGATGATCTCATTTTAGGTCCTACATTAGTTTGCCTACGACGCACTTTTTACGAAAATATAGGGTGTAACATCATCCCCCTAGGAAACTTTGTCCTCGAATGTTTACTCTTAGATACTTTGGAAAAAAATTGCTAGAGTCTCCTCCGTACACTAGACTAAAACCAACTTGTATGCAGCCAGAAAATATACTATGTATGCCACTTATGGGCAATGTCTATAAATAGCAACACTTTGCCTCACACAACCATAAATCATAAATACTGAAAGTCAAGAAATAAGAGCTTACGTGATGACCTACTAGCTTCAATAGAGTTGTGATGTAGCATCCAATCTCTAGCCATATCTTCAGTTTGATATAGGTGTGGTTATTTAAACTTCATTTCTTTCTCCGCTTCCCACGTCATCTCTTCCACATTCTTTCTTCTCCATAAAACCTTCACGGAGGTTACCTCCTTATTTCATAGCTTGCGGATTTGTTGGTCTAGGATGGAAACTGGAATTTCCTCATATGACAAGTCCTCTATAATCTGTACATCATCTGTGGGCACCACTTTGGTAGGATCGCCAATGCACTTGCGTAGCATGGATACGTGAAAAACCGGATGGACTGACTCCAATTCTGAGGGCAATTCTAACTCATAAGCTACTTGGCCCACTATCCGAATGATCCTATAAGGCCTAATATACCGTGAGCGAAGCTTGCCTTTATTGCCAAACCTGATCACGCCCTTCATATGTGATACCTTTAAGAATATCCAGTCATTAACCCCAAACTCTAAGTCTCGTCGCCGCACGTAAGAATATAACTTCTGACGATTCTGAGTTGTCAACAGTCGCTCCCGGATAAGCTTTACTTTCTATACGGCCTGCTGAACTAGGTCTGGCCCATGTAACCCAGATTATCCATCATCAAACCACCATATAGGAGATCTGCACTTATGCCCATACAAAGCCTCGTACGGAGCCATCTGGATAATGGAATGGTAACTGTTATTATATGCAAACTCGATAAGAGGTAGATATTCATCCCAACTTCTTTTAAAATCTAACACACATGCTCGTAACATATCCTCGAGCGCCTGAATTATGTGATCGGCTAGTCCATCAATCTGTGGATGAAAAGTTTTGATGAGATTCACCCGAGTCCCTAGATCTCTCTAAAATGACCTCCAAAAATATGCTGTAAACTGGGCCCGATAGTCAGATATAATAGATACTGGTACTCTGTGTAGCCGCACTATCTCCTTAATATATAACTTTGCATAATCTTCTGCTGTATATATAGATCTGACCGGTAGGAAATGAGCTAATTTCGTGAGCCTATCGACTATCACCCATATAGAATCGAACTTACGATGAGAACGAGGCAAACCAGTGACAAAGTCCATGTTTATCGCCTCCCATTTCCAAGTCGGGATCTCTATAGTCTACATTAGCCCTCCGAGCTTATAATGCTCTACCTAAACCTGCTGGCAACTAGGACACTGGGAGACAAACCCAGCAATGTTCTTCTTCATATCGTTCCACTAGTACACATCCTTAATGTCATGATACATCTTCGTCGACCCAGGATGAATGGAGTACCACGAATAATGTGCTTCTAACATAATCATGCCTCGTAGCCCTGCTATATCTGGAACACACAGATGACCCCTATATCTGAGAACCCTATCTCCCTTGAGCTCTAACAACGGCTTCTTATGCTGTGGAACTCGCCCTCTCAACTCGACCAACTCTGGCTCCGCGTACTGCCTTTCATTGACTTCAGCTATGAAAGATGATTTTGCAGTGTTTTGGAGTATAACTCCACCATCGTCAGAATCTACTAACCGAATCCCCAAACAAGTAAATAGATGAATCTCTCTAGTTAATTGTCTTTTATAGGCCTCTACATGTGCTAAGCTACCCATAGATCGGTGACTTAAGGCATCTGCTACAATATTAGCTTTCCATGGATGGTAGAGAATGTTAACATTGTAATGTTTCAATAACTCAAGCCATCGCCTCTGTCGTAAATTCAACTCTTTTTGATTGAAGATATATTGCAATTTGCAGGCTTTTATGATCTGTAAATACATCAACATGAACACCATATAAATAATATCACCATAACTTAAGTGCATGGACAACCGCAGCTAACTCGAGGTCGTGGGTTGGAAAATTCCTCTCGTGCTTCCTTAACTGCCTTGAAGCATACACAATTACCTTCCTATGTTGCAAGAATCCATCCACTGAAACTTAGTTGATTTCTGCGTTAACTTCGTCAATGGTGCTGAAAGGGAAGAAAAACCCTCTACGAACCTCCGATAGTATCCTGCTAAGCCTAGAAAGCTACGAACCTCTGTCGGAGTGGTAGGTCTAGGCCAAGATTTCACGGCCTCAATCTTCTGAGTGTCCACCTTTATCCCTTCATCTGATACAATATGCCCCAAGAATGCTATAGACTTCAACCAGAACTCACATTTAGAAAACTTAGCATACAACTTACGATCACGGAGGGTTTGGAGTACCGCTCGCAGGTGGTCCGCATGCTCATCCTCTGAACGGGAATAAACCAGAATATCATCAATAAATATTATCACGAACAGATCTAAAAATGGTCGGAATAGGCTATTCATCAAGTCCATAAATACGGCGGGCGCATTCGTCAACCCAAAGGACATGACAAGGAACTCAAAGTGGCCATATCGGGCCCTGAAGGCTGTGTTTGGAATATCTTTCTCCCGAACTCTGACCTGGTGGTATCCCCACCTTAAATCTATCTTTAAAAAGCATCTAGCCCCCTGCAACTGATCAAACAAGTCATCGATCCTTGGAAGTGGATACTTATTCTTAATAGTTACCTTGTTCAGTTGCCTATAATTGATACACATCCTCAGTGAGCCTCTTTCTTCCGCACAAACAGTACCGGTGCACTCCAAGGTGAGCTACTGGGCTTGATGAAACCTTTCTCTAGCAAATCTTTTAATTGCTCCTTCAACTCCTTCAATTCGGCAGGTGCCATTCTATATGGAGGGATGGATACTGGTTGAGTTCCTGGAAGCAAATCGATGCTAAAATCAATCTCTCGCTCTGGAGGAATACCTGGAAGCCATCTGGAAACACATTTGCATACTCTTTAACTACGGGAATAGACTGAAGTGTTGGTATCTCAAATGATAAATGCATCTCTAACTCGCACAATATGATAAATACACCCTTTTGCGATTATTTTCCTCACCTTCAGATAGGAAATAAACCTACCTCTGGGTATCGCTGTATTACCTACACATTCAAGGACTGGCTCATCCAGAAAATTAAATCTGGTTGTCTTTGCTCGGCAATCAATTGTGGCATAGCAAGATGCCAACCAGCCCATGCCCATGATAGCATCAAAATCCACCATCTCTAGCTCAACTAGGTCAGCTGAGGTGTGATGACTACAAACTATCACCGTATAACCTCGGTAAACCCATCTAGCAATAATTGGTTCTTCGACAGGTGTAGATACCGCAAAAAGGATCACTTAGTATTTCGGGCACTATACCAAACTTCCCCGCGACAAATGGGGTAATATAGGATAAAGTAGATCCTCGGTCAATCAAGTCATAAGCATCGTGAGAACAAATGGTCAATATACCTATCACAACGTCTGGTGAAGACTCTTGGTCATGTCGACCCGCTAAAGCATAGATACGGTTCTGATTACCACCTGAACTGGAACCTCTACCTCGACCTCGACCTCTACTAACCGAAGACTAAGACTCGTGCCCTGAAGGATGTGCAGACATAGATATCATGTTGCTGAACTCGTTGGTTGTGCCATACCCCCAGAATCTCTATTTGGGCAATATCACATCATATGCCCCGGACGCCCATATGTATAACAAGTATCAGAACCTTCTCGGTATTGGCCCAAGTGTCCTCTACCACAGATGTCACACCGCGATGAAAATGACCATGTCTGCCTTGAACCTTGTTGTCGCTGCAAACCCGATGCCCGTGAGCTCTCACCTGGTCCTAACTGAGTATTACATTCATACCTGTAACCCTGTAACTGAGGTGGCTGAGGCCTAGTGTCTGTCTGAAGTACTGGGACCTATAACTACCCTGAGACTACTCCTGAGACCTGGGAAATCTCATCCTCTTACTCTGTCCTTGCTCAGTCCTCTCTGTACCCTACTGCCGACGCCTACCCCTTTCTATATTCTAAGCGAATGCCTGAATCCGGGAGATGTACATACTATCCTGCAATGTAGCGATGGCATATTCCTCGGTCAACTCTGGGGCCAACCCTGCTATAAACCTGTGGATCATGTCCCGCGTAGTAGCAACTATGGATGGTGCATATCTGGCTAATGAGTCAAAACAAAGACTATACTCTCGAACACTCATATTGCCCTGCTTGAGGGCTAGAAACTGATCGACCCGAGCCTGTCGGATCTCCCGCGGTAAGTACTGGTCAAAGAAGGCATCCGAAAAATTCTCCCAACTAGCTGGAGGTGCATCACGTGCCTTGGACATCTACTATCCCTCATACCAAAGGATGGCTATATCTCGGAGTCCAAAAGCTGCTAGCTCAACTGCCTCTTTCTCTGTGGCATGCATAACCCGAAAGATCCTGTGAAGCTAATCTATGAAATCCTACTAGTCCCCCCTTTGATCTATCCCCGAGAACTCTTGGAGACTCAAAGCAATAAACTCTCGGACCCTTGAACTCCCAGACCCCTCAGAAGATCCTCCACTAGCTGATGCCCTAGCTTGTTGCTGGGTAGCTACCAATTGTGTCAACAAATGCACCGCACTCCTCAAGTCCTGATCTGGTGAAAGTGGAGGGGGAACTGGATGTGCGGTATCCCTAGGAATCTCCTCAGGTGGTGGAGGAGCCGGTAATGGCTGAGTAAGGGTCTCGCCTTTGGCCTCAGACTGGGACCCATCTACTGGGGGTACCCTGCTGGTCCCCTCACCTGCTGCTGTATCTCTCCTCTGGCTAGCCGTAGTCTTCCTAGTCACCGTCATCTGTGTATGCAAACACCAACACATAAGTTTAATTCAAATTTCCTATAACTCAGTTCTATAGCACGATTTAGATTTCAAAGAAGGGTAACCAACTCCTAAATGCCCTGTAGTTCCCTGCTTATATAATGTGGTGCACAACACATCTATAAACAAGACCCTACTAGACACGGCTTGTAGACTCCCTAGGACAGAACTGCTCTAATACCAAGTTTGTCATGCCCCAAACCTGGGGGCGAGACCGTCACCCGGTGCCTCACCTAACATAGCGTACCAACTTGCGACTAAGGGATTCTGAACATATAATGTCATAATTTGACCATGGATCCACATTGCAAGACACTTTGCGAAACAAAATATAAAACTGAATGGAAACTAGCGCTGACTAAACATCAATATAAAGCTCTATAAACGTGTGTTGCACGTTAATAGTGACACATGATGGTTTAAATATTTATTTATATGGAAGAAGGAAAGAAATTAATTAATGAGAAAAATATTATTACATTAACATAATATGTGAATTCAAAATGAAAAGATGTCATCAAAACTTACACAAATGATCAATTTAATCATATTGATTAGATAATAATTATAACTTAAATGTATCTAATGTGATGATATCTTACCAAATACTTCTTTGTAGACGATATTTTTTTGTGTATGTTTCCTTCTAATGCTTTGGTTGTTCTACTATAACCAGAACTCTTGTTGTCGATATTGATATCCCTCTTGAAAGTGCAACATATAGTTATTTGTGCAAGAAAATATATTATTATAAATATAGTCAAATATTTAGGATGTATGTCCTTGTGCTTTATTTATTATAATTATGAAACATAAACATACTGAAAAATATTTTTATACAAATTTAAAAGGATATTCTTTAGTTTCGAAAAATAAAAGTTAATTTTAGGGATAAACACATACTTAGAAGCACATTGATCAGTATCATAATTTCTACATGTATATGACATTATTGTCAAAATTTCTATATACTATATGTGTACTATAACATATGTTATTCGGCGGATTTAAGTTTTTCAGCAGCATGACGTGCATATTTTTCTTCAAAATTAACATATATGCAATGGAAGATCAATTTTACCTTAGTATATTATATATATGGTGACACTAACATACGTAAGAAATAATGAACTTGACAACAAACCTGGATGGTAGAAGGCCATTTGATATTAAAGTATTTGAGTATTCCTTTTGGTAGTAATTGTTGGTATCATCCTCTGCTGAATCAAAACTGAAAAATATTTTGTTTTTACCATAAAACTTAAAATTGCATTTAATCTAATTATGATAATATTTTTTCTTATTAAATGCACTAATATTACCATTGTGGTTGATAACCAAGTATTCTAGAAGAACCAAATCATCTTTTTCGTTTTCGTCCGGAAGCAAGAAGTCGCTGAATGTTAGATCTATTCTTACTTTTATATTTCTTGTCATTTGAAATTTTTTTATTTGAGGCTATAAGTATAATCTTGGCAAGCTAGCTTATATGGTCTTTGCTTTTGTCGATTTTGGAACTACTGATAGTACTTGACAGAAACCACCTCACAAACTATTACTTTTCTACCAAACGGTTCATTGATGTCCAATATATCTCTAGAACTCTAGGTAATTGTTTCGATTCTTTGACGCTTAGCCATACATGCTTCATCCCATAATATTAATTTGGCTTTCCTTATAAATTTAGCACTATTGCTCTGCTTTGATATGTTTGTGATGGCTATTTTAATCTTTTGAAGAGGTATATGAAATCTAAAGTGAGTTGTAAGACCTCATAATAAAATTATTGTGGGTACACCACTTATTATTATTACTAACAATATCATGCCTCTTGATCTGACATTTATAAGTAATGACATAGGAATATTATTTCGATTCCGTCAGAGACATCTACAAAGGATAATCCCGCTATACCATAGTCAACTCTTTATAATATAGTCTTGAAAGCTTGTTCTTGTTCAGAATTTAACTTTGATTGTGCTTCCTTAGACACTTGTATGGCCTTCTTAATACTATGGTATAGCGGGATTATCAAAATTTAACTTTGATTGTGCTTCCTTAGACACTTGTATGGCCTTCTTAATACTATATTAATCTTTTTTACTTTGTGATCTAATTTCTTTTAATCTCTACCGCTCCTTTAATAGAATACATTTATGTACCTTAAGATTTTCTTTTAACTTGAAAAATAAGTTTACTCACAATGAATTTAAAAAATAATTGAACTGGATTATATTGCTAATAATTAATTGAAAGATTTGATTATTTGGTCTTAATATAAAAAATAATTTATTTTCTGTTCATTCAAATTCTTAAGATTATTCCACCTCTTTTTTTGAATATTTAATCGTAATTATAATTTTATCCACCATAAATGTTATTTACAAAGAGTAAAAGACCGATCTGGCATTCCACTTTTAGATATTTATATTTGCAAAAGTATCAATGGTATTGACTCTTACCAACCTTTTTCTTTTTCTTTCTCATACATTTATATTCTTAAAAAATTCTTAGTTGTTCTTTAATAATTGGAAAATAATAATTACTTTATGAATTTTCTCATTAAATTTGTTATCTTCTAAAAATTGTATCACAAAAAGAATTCTTTTGCATCTTGTTCGTGAAACTAATATTTAGGAGGAAATTAAAAAAATACGATCAAGACAAAAGTAATGTTTATCTAGCACAATAAATTTTGAAGGATAAATTTAATTCGCATAAGATTATACAGTGATATCTTATTACTTTACTTTATATAAGTGGCTTACTTTGAAAAACGGAATGAATTCTTATAAATTTGTGATCTTTGGTTCTAGAGTTGCTGTAGAAATACACATGTAGTCTCCAGCTCTCCTACACGGCAACAAAGAAGGGTTTTGGCGTTAAATTAGTAAAGTATTCCCTTTTTTCTCAGTGATTTTATTGACTTCATAGTTAATTATAATTTTATCCTAAATAAGGTTATTAAAGTGCTCAATATTTTAAGATTATTTTGGTAAACCGATATTGTATTTATACTTTTATAATAATATAGATTAAGCCGAAGAAATACTGAACCGTACCGAATAAATTTACTTATGAAATATTTGTATATTAAGTTTAAAAATAATAAAAGCATTAAATTTATCCTTGTCCTTGGAATTATGAAAAAAGGATCCTCCTAAATTGGGGGGGCCTTTGGCCTTAGAATTATGAACACGGTTACAAGCCAACAAGTAATTAAACTCAAAATCCTAATTTTAAACCTATTATGTTACTCCTACTGAAACTTAATTATTTCCAACATATTTACTAGCAAGCTAAGACACAAAGTATTCTAGCGATTATGAGTAACAAACTACAATGTATTGAATATGTTTCCTTCTGTATGATTTAGATTTATCTTTTTTGAATATTTAATCTTCTATAGACCTTATTCTTGAGTTCCAACTTGGTTAATATCTTTCCACTTGTGTGATTTATATTTTCTTTATCATTGCTTAGTTTCTTTTATGCTGCTATAGAATAGTTGATGGTCTCGCTATCTTTTATGTTTTCTTAGTTCATCACACTTTAAATAGTAAAAATATCTAGAGAGTTTTGCTAAGTCCTATAAAAGTATGTATGTTATTGCATTCTACTTCTACTAATGACTTTTATATGACATTTAAAAAATACCGAAAATTAACCAAACCGTACCGATACCGAAGAGAAACTGACATGATTGAGACGGTTTTGAAAAGTCTAATTTTGGTTATACATAATAGAATAACCGAAAAATTAGTATGGTATAAATTTTATAAAATAACGGACCGAACCGAACCATTGACACCCCTTCAAGTACTCCAAGATGTTTTCTTCTTTTGTTTGGGTTTCGTTCCTCGATGAGAAATGAATGTAATGTATGTAATGACCCTGCCAGTCGTTTTGAATATTTTTGCCTCATTCCCCAATTTACTGTCTCCCCTATATTATATTGTGATTATGTGACTTGCTGGGGTAGTTAGTTTTGGTTTCGGGTGAGTTTTTGGAGTGAAATGGGACACTTAGTCACATAGTTAGAAGTTTAAGTTGAAAGAATTGATCGGAGTTTGACTTTTATGTAGACGAGTCTGGAATGGCGTTTTGACGGTTCCAATAGCTCCGTATGGTAATTTTGGACTTAGGAGCGTATCCGGATATTAATTTGGAGGTCCGTAGGTCGTTTCGACGTGAATTGGCAAAAGTTGAAAAGTTGAAGGTTTGGAAGATTGAGAAGTTTGACTGAGAGTTGACTTTATTGATATCGGGTCCGGATTTCGGTTCTAGAAGTTGGAATAGGTCTGTTGTGTCAATTATGTGTGCAAAATTTGAGGTCAATTGGAGTTGGTTTGGTATATTTCTGCATTAGTTTTAGAAGTTACAAGTTCATAAGTTTATTAGGCTTGAATCGATGTGTAATTCGTAGTTTTAGTGCTATTTGATGAGATTTGAGGTTTCGAGCGAGTTCGTATCATGTTTTAGGACTTGTTGGTATGTTCGGACGGGGTCATGGGGGCCCCGGGCATGTTTCGGACTGAGTTCGGACTTTTTGTTCTTGAAATAGAACTGCTAGTTTTTCCTATTTTGGTTTCCTTCTATACGTTCGAGAAGATACTCCCGTGGTTGCGTAGAGTCCTTAGGGACTGATGGAATTTCACTCTTCGCGTTCATGAAGTAAGGGGTGTGATCGCGAAGGTTGAGGAGCTTGTGCATCGCGAACGCGTGAGTTGAACCGCATTTGCGTACAAGGAAGGAGAGGCTGGGGTTGAGGCACGCGATGTACTTCGCAATCGCGTGGCCTAGGACGCGATCGCGTAAGTTGAGGAAGCTAGTCATAGCGTTCGCGACGGGCTTCACGCGATCGCGAAGTAGGTTTTATGAGTTGGGGAAGGTTTGTTCTCCGTGATTGTGAAAGAGATTTTGTGAGTTGGGGAAGGTTTGTTCTCCGCGATCGTGAAAGGCAATGACTAGGCAGCAGTACTTAATTTCAAAAACGTGTGTTTTATTTCATTCTTCATCTTTTGACTTGACTAAAAGAACTCGGTTTGTGGCGATTTTGAGAGGGATTCTCAAGGAATAGATCGGGTAAGTGATTCTAACTCGGATTTGGCTATTATACATCAACCCATCATTGTTTCTACCATTTAATTAGTATTTTGTGTTAGAAAAGTTGGGAAAAATTATGAAAACTTCATAGACCGTATTTTGAGGATTTGAAAGGCGATTTGAGGTCGAATTTGAATAATTTTAGTATGTTTGGACTCTTTATTGAATGTGTCACGCCCCCAAACTGGGGTGGGACGTGATTGGCACTCAACCCTTACCACTCGTTGAGTGAACCCTATACTATTTGTATCAAACTTTAAGTTCAATAGCAAAGAAACTAACATGCTTAAATATTAATTCTAATCAAATTACAGTTCTTAAGTTGACTGATAAAATATAATAAATAAAGGATAAATCTCAAAATATTTTAATATTGACCCACTAACAAGTCATGAGCCTCTAGAATCGGAAAAAAATAAAATTTAAGATACATAGCCAATGGGGGCATCCCCCGAAAATAAAATAAACGTAAAAAAAAAAGTTATAAATAATAGTCCGAAAAGGGTCCGCTACCGCTGGGATGAATCAACGGAGTCTGTAAACTGAATCTAGAATATCTCCTTTAGCCACATGCCTCGTTACCTGCATCCTCAATACCTGTCATACGACGTAGCAGGCCCAAACGTGCTAAGTACCACCAAAGGATACCTAGTAAGTCACATAGGCTACCTCCTAAAAAGGCGCAGCGAGACCTTCTGGAAATTATAAGAAAGAAAATGGATATATACGGAAAATCATATAAATCATATAAAATTTTATAACCACGCAATAAGCTGGAAACTGAAACTGTAAGCTAAACTGTAAGCTGAAACTGAAACTTAACGTAGAAATTGAGCTCATAACTGATATCTCAAATAGAAACTGAGTTATATATATACATATTTTAAGACGTAACTTTGCAAAGTTAATTGTTACGCATAATGGCCATGAGTACGTGAGCACCTGGGAAGACGTACGGGGGATGTCGGCCTATCTCTCCAACAAACAGTTGGCATGTGTGAGCGTGGGGTAGGTAACCCTGACATCATGGCACTCACGCTGGGGGAGGTTGGCCACTTCTCCCTCTTGAATGTGAATATCACAAATAAAGGCACATAACAACTGGTAATACACATAAGCATGTATTCATGTCACATATATGGTCGTACTGAATAAGAATAAAGTGAATTGAGTATTAGATCATGAGAAGACATGACTTAGCTTTATCTAGCATATGGAGCACAGGGGTTTTAATGGAATTCCCTACTAGGAAAGTAAACTTTAACTCACCTCAAATACAAGCTCAACTTTGCCTCCACGTATCTTCCAGGCAATGCCAAGTCACCAATTTCTCTAACTACATGACAATTGGGTTCAACTTAAATTAATTCATGTAAAAAAAATACAACTATATACACAGTTCTCTTATTCTAGGAAAATCCCACTTAGGTTCTAAAACATTAATTAGTCCGTAATAACTCAATAAATCAATTTGTAACGTTTAATCCCACAACTCATTAAAACAAGCTATAACTACAAAGTTGTCTATTTCTTTTTCTTCCAAACTTCATCACTGCCCAGCAATGGGTAATCATGATTCCAATAATAAATTCATAATAAATACATCCAAGGCTCTTACTATATTGTAATAACATTATTGAATAAAGCCTAAGCATTTAAAATCCTTTTATTTATTAATTCTTTTAAAAAAATTCAAATATCAAAATCCTACCCATATCTCAATTGATACTAGATAAATAATTTTTACCAGAGAAGAGTATATGGGTACCTCCGAATAAGAGTGAATCTGCCACTTTTGATTATAAAATTCTCGTGAAATCAAACTCTCAAGATAACCCAAGAAGTTGCAGACTTGCGGTGAGCAAGCTTGAGAAAACAGAAACTTTGTTTTCTTTCTTTCTTGAAAGTAGCCAACGAAAGAGGCATACAATTGCCACTGATTTAGTGGACTTATTTTTCTTAAAATTTTCACTAGTGGGCACGTGGGACATAACCAATATAAATATTTTATATTATTTAAGAAAAATAATATAAATCAGTGGCCACTAGTGATGTAAAATTATTTTGGCGGGTACATCATTATAAGCACAAATATCACATAACTTGACAATATAAATATTTTAAAGCTTAAAATGAATTATGTACCTGAAATCTCGAACAAATAAGGATATCTTTTCTTCATGGCTTCCTCGGGATCCCACGTAGCTTCCTCAACTGAGTGGTTTCTCCATATTACTTTCACTGAAGCAACGTCTTTGGTTCGAAGTCTACGAACCTGCCTGTCTATTATAGCTACAGGGACCTCCTCATATGTCAGAGTATCATTAATCTCTATATCATGTCTATCAAGTACATGACTCAGGTTGTCAAAATACTATTTCAGCATGGACACATGAAAAATCGGATGCACAGAAAATAACTCTGGAGATAAAGCTAGTTGATACGCCACAAGTCCAATCCTTTTAAGAATTGGATAAGGCCCTATATATCCTGAGCTAAGCTTCCCTTTTATACCAAACCTCATGATACCCTTCATTGGAGACACCTTTAAAAATACATAGTCACTCTCTTTGAACTCAAGATCGCGGTGTCTTATATCTAAGTATGACTTTTGTCGGGTTTGAGCTATTTTAAGTCGTTCCTGAATAAGTTTCACCTTTTTCAAGGCATCATGTACTATGTTTGGCCCAATAAGCTTCGTTTCACCTAACTCAAACCACTCTATAGGCGAACGACATCGCCTCCCATATAGGGCCACAAATGGGGCCATCTGAATGCTCGCTTGATAACTGTTATTATATGCGAACTCAATCAAAGGTAGATGATCATCCGAGTTTCCTTTAAAATCAAGAACACATGCTCGTAACATATCTTCCAAGGTTTGAATTGTCCTCTCGTCATGCCCGTCCGTTTGAGGGTGAAAAGTTGTACTTAGATTAACTCGGGTACTGAGACCTTCCTGAAAACTCTGCCAGAACTGGGCAGTAAACTGTGCACCCCTGTCAGAAATAATAGACATGGGAGAACCATGCAACCGAACAATCTCCTTTATGTATAATATTGCATACTGGGGTGCTGTGTAGGTTGTTTTGACTGGCAAAGAGTGAGCTGACTTAGTGAGTCAGTCTACTATGACCCAAATGGAGTCATGTTTCTTAAAATTTCGCGGAAAGCCCACCACAAAATCCATATTTATTCTTTCCCATTTCCATTCTAGTATTTCAATGACTTGAGCTAAGCCACCTGGCCTCTGGTGTTCAGCTTTTACTTGCTGACAGAAAAGGCACCGTGATACATAATCTGCAATATCTCGCTTCATATTATTCCACCAATAAACATCCCTCAAATAATGATACATTTTGGAAGAACCTGGATGTATTGAATATCTGGAGCTATGAGCTTCTACCATAATTGCCCTTCGAAGATCTTCTACATTAGGCACGCATAAACGGCTATTAAGTCTCATCATACCATTCTCATCAAGTGCAAAATTCTCAATCTTGCCACTAAGGACACCTTCCTTGAGCTTAAGCAATCTAGGGTCATCAAATTGTTTGGCTTTAACTTGCTCTACTAGAGTAGACTTAGTACTCATACTTGCTATCAACCTTCCATCATATTTCTCATCGAGACGAACCCCTTGGCTAGCTATTTGTTGGGCTTTCTTAACTATTGGACGTTTGACCACACACAACCTAGTCAAACTCCCCATGGATCTTCTGCTCAGAGCATTAGCAACCATATTCGCTTTGCCGGGATGGTAAAGGATATTGCAATCATAATCCTTAAGTAATTCCAACCATCTGCGTTGTCTCAGGTTCAACTCTGTCTGCTTGAATATATACTGTAAACTTTTATGATCTGTATAAATGTCATATTGCTCTCCATAAAGGTAGTAACACCATATTTTTAGAGAAAAAATAACTTCCGCTAGCTCAAGATCGTGGGTAGGATAATTTCTCTAATGATTCTTTAACCGCCTAGAAGCATAAGCAATTACCTTGTCATTCTGCATAAGAACACATCCTAGTCCTACTTTGGAAGCATCACAATAGATCATACATTTACCTATATGGGTAGGTAGACTCAGGATTGGGGCTATAGTCAACATGTTCTTAAGTTCTTGAAAACTCTTCTCACAAGCTTCAGACCATTAAAACTTCACATTTTTCTAAGTTAACTTTGTCAATGGGGAATCTCATGAAGAGAACCCTTCTACAACACCGCAGTAGTAACCTGCCAACCCTAGAAAACTATGAATCTCTGTAGGGGTTGTCGGCCAAGGCCAACTCTTAACTGCTTCTATTTTCTATTGGTCTACTCTAATGCCTTATTTCGAGACCACGTGTCCCAAAAATGTAACTGTATTAAGTCAAAATTCACATTTGGAAAATTTGGCATAATAAAGCTGACGGTCCTTGAGTATTTGAAGAAATGTTCTCAAGTAATTCTCATGCTCGGTCTCACAACGGGAATATACCAAAATATCATCGATAAATACTATGACAAAGGTATCTAAGAAAGTCTTGAAAACTTTGTTCATTAAGTCCATAAAAGTTGCTGGTACATTGGTCAACCCAAAGGACATCACTAAAAATTCATTATGACCGTACCGACTCCTGAAAGATGTTTTCGGGATGTCTGCTTCTCTGATTTTTAATTGATGGTATCCCAATCTCAAATCTATTTTTGAGCAATACTTGGCACCCTGCAACTGATCAAATAAGTCATCTATCCTGGGCAGTGGATATTTATTTTTGATAGTAACCTTATTCAACATGCGGTAATCTATACACATCCGTAGAGAACCATCTTTTTTTTTTCACGAACAACACTAGATCACCCCAGGGTGAAATAATAGGTAGAATAAAACCCTTATCTAAGAGGTCTTGTAACTGCTTCTTGAGTTCATTTAGCTCAGATTGAGCCATTCTGTAAGGAGGAATCGAGATTGGTTGAGTTCCTGGCAATGTGTCTATGCCAAACTCAATCTCCCTATCTGGTGGTATCCTTGGGAGATCATCCGGGAACACGTCCAAAAACTCTTTCACAATCTGTACTGATTCAAGCATTGGGGAGTCAGCTTTCATATCTCGCACATGTGCTAGATACGCCAAACACTCGATGCTCACTAGCTTTCTAGCTTTCTAGCCTTAAGGTAAGATATAAACTTACCTACAGGCGTACCCACTTCACCTCTAATTATAACTGGATCTTCCCCAATAAATGAGAATTTAACTGTCTTCGCGTGGCAATCAACTGTAGCATGACAAAAAGATAACCAGTCCATGCCAGCTATGATGTCAAAGTCTACCATATCTAACATGTTCAAATCGACTAATGTTTCTCGGCCCTGAACTGTGATGATGTAGTTTCTGAATATATACTCAACTTTAACAGATTCCCGTATAGGTGTGGAAATCTCAAACGGAACCCCTAATTTTTCTGGTGCTTTTCCAAACTCTACATAAAAATAAGGAGCCACATAGGAGAAAGTTGAACCATGATCAACTAATACATAAGCAAGGCGACCACAAACCGAGAGAATACATGTAATAACTCTGTTAGACACCTTAGCATTCTGCCTGTCTAGAACTGCATAGAATCTGGCTGGTCTGCCACCTCCCTAAGCTCCACCTCTATTGGCACCACGCCCGGTCTGAGTATTAGATGCCCGAACTGGAGGAGGTGCAACTATAGAATTACCTATGGATGTTGCTTATTTGGTTGGAGTTTTCCCCGGAGCTTGTCTAGGCAGTGGACAGTCTCTCTTAATATGACCCAGATCATGGCAGTGAAAACAACCTTTCTGACCCAGAAGGCATTTCCCTGGATGTCTTTTGCTGCACAAAGGACATATAGGATAGGAGAACCGAGGTTGGCCCTGACTAGTTAAACTTTTCCCCTGAGGGGCCTGGACTTTACTCTGTTGGCCATGTCTGAGTGGAGCTGGATAAGGAGATGAGTGGGTCGTTGATTGAATGTGAGCTGAATGATTCATGTTCTTACCCCCAACTGAAAATTCACTATAAATACCTATTGTTCTAGCCTTCTTGCTGTTATCTCTAGCTTCCCTGGCGATTTTATCAAAAGCCTCCTTACGCCTAGCAATATTGACAACCTGAAGATAAATATTGTCATCCTGATGTGAAGTCATATCTTTTGCCATATATGGATTCAAGCCTTCAATGAACCTTCTAACTTTTTCTCTCTCTGTCTGTATCAAATTAGGTGCATGCTCTGCCAATTTTGTAAATTTCGTATCATATTCAGTCATTGCATGGTACCCTATTTAAGATGTTTGAACTGACGTCAGAGCTCATCCATCCGACTGCTAGGCAAAAACTTGGCCCTGAAAGCTTCTTTGAAATGGGGCCAAGTAAATGGCGGTAATGTAGAATCCCTGGCCTTCTTGTAACCTCTCCACCATTGTCCCACTATGCCCTTCAATCGAAACCTAATTAACTCTGCGGCTTGTGTTTCAAGACAACCCAAAGAAACAAACATTTTCTCTATCTCTTCCGAAAATAACATTGGTTCATTTGGTTTATCGGTACCATTATAAGTAGGAAGGTTTAATCTCAGAAAGGCATGTGGATCAATTTTTTCTGTTGGTAACTGCACTATCTAGGCAATATTTGCAGGGACAACTGGTGGTGGTACCTCGATTGGAGCTTGAAAACCATCTCTTATAACCTCTTTATCTGAATCATGAGGGTCCTGAGAAGGAGCATGAACAGGTGTAGCCCGACCACCAGTCGGAGGGGCTAGGGACTCCAGAAAGTCCAAAATTCTATCAATCTGATTATCCTGCTGATGTGGTGGTACCCGATCATTAACAACCTACTGAGGTGGAGCTTGTGCTTGTCTTGTGGCCCTACCACCAACTTGATTACCTCTGGCATTTTCACCTCTACCCCTAGAATTTTGACATATACCTCTACCTCTGCCACATCCTCTAACTGCAACTGGTGCTATTAGTGCAGCTTGCACCTCTAGTGCTATTTCTTGATGATTAGCAGTTAGTATCTCAACATTGTTAGCAACAGAGGATAAAGTTGATCTTGTTCTAACCATCTTGTTTGTGCTGAAACGAGAGATAAATGGGTGTAAGAATTTTGAAACGTATAACTCTAACGCACGATATAAGAATCAAAGGAGAGAAAAACAAATTCCTAACATGTCCTGCAGCCTCCCAAATATGAGTATGGTGCACAACATACGCATATTTGAGACTCTGCTAGACACGGCTCATGATTCCCTAGAACTCCGTAAACCTAGTTGCTCTGATATCAACTTGTCACGTCCCCAAACTGGGGTGGGACGTGATTGGCACTCAAACCTTACCACTCATTGAGTGAACCCTGTACTATTTATATCAAACTTCAAATTCAATAGCAAAGAAACTAACATGCTTAAATATTAATTCTAATCAAATTGCAGTTCTTAAGCTGACTGATAAAATATAAGAAATAAAGGATAAATCCCAAAATATTTTAATATTGACCCACTAACAAGTCATGAGCCTATAGAATAAAAAAAACAAAATTTAAAATACATGGCCTATGGGGGCATCCCCCGAAAATAAAATAAACATTAAAAAAGTTATAAATAATAGTCTGAAAAGGGCCCACTACCGCTGGAGTGAATCAACGGAGTCTGTAAACTGAATCTAGAATATCTCTTCTAGCCACATGCCTCGTTACATGCGTCCTTAATACCTGCCACACGATGTAACAGGCCCAAACGTGCTAAGTACCACCAAAGGATACCTAGTAAGTCTCATAGGCTACCTCCTAAAAAGGCAAAGCGAGACCTTCTGGAAATTATAAGAAAGAAAAGGGATATACGGAAAATCATATAAATCATATAAAATTTTACAACCTGGCAATAAGCTGGAAACTGAAACTGTAAGTTAAACTGTAAGCTGAAACTGAAACTTAACGTAGAAATTGAGCCCATAACTGATATCTGAAATAGAAATTGAGTTATATATATTTTAAGACGTAGCTTTGCAAATTTAATTGTTACGCATAATAGCCATGGGGGAGTGTCGACGTATCTCCCCAACAAACAGTTGGCACCTGCGAGCGTGGGGTAGGTAACCCTGACATCATGGCACTCACGATGGAGTAGGTTGGCCACTTCTCCCTACTGAATATGAATATCACAAATAAAGGTACATAACAACTGGTAATACACATAAGCATGTATTCATTTCACATATAAGGTCGTACTAAATAAGAATAAAGTGAATTGAGTATTAGATCACGAGAAGACATGACTTAGCTTTATCTAGCATATGGAGCACAAGGGCTTTAATAGAATTCCCTACTAGGAAAGTAAACCTCAAGTCACCTCAATTACAAGCTCAACTTTGCCTCCACATATCTTTCAGGCAATCCCAAGTCACCAATTTCTCTAACTACATGACAATTGAGTTCAACTTAAATTAATTCATGTCCAAAGAATACAACTATATACACAGTTCTCTTGTTCTAGGAAAATCCCACTTAGGTTTTAAAACACTAACTAGTGTGTAATAACTCAATAAATCGATATGTAACGTTTAATCCCACAACTCATTAAAACAAGCTATAACTACGAAGTTTTCTATTTTTTTCCTTCCAAACTTCATCATTGCCCAACAATGGGTAATCATGATTCCAATAATAAATTCATAGTAAATACATCCAAGGCTCTTACTATATTGTAAGAACATTATTGAATAAATCCCAAGCATTTAAAAAAAAATATTTATTTTTATAAAAAAAAAAATTCAAATCTCAAAATCCTACCCATATCTCAATTGATAGTAGATAAACAGTTTTTACCAGAGAAGAGTTTATGGGTACCTCTGAATGAGAGTCAATCTGCCACTTTTGATTACAAAATTCTCGTGAAATCAAACTCTCAAGATAACCCAAGCAGTTGCAGACTTGCGGTGAGCAAGCTTGAGAAAACAGAAACTTTGTTTTCTTTCTTTCTTGAAAGTAGCCAACGAAAGAGGCATACAATTGCCACTAATTTAGTGGACTTATTTTTGCTAAAGTTTTCACTAGTGGGCACGTGGGACATAGCTAAATAATTGCTCAACTTTTTCTTTCTTTCTAGTTGTTTACTTGGCTTCTCTCACCATATTTTGAACTAATATATAGGCTACTTATCCTTTATTACACTAGCTAATAAGAAATTATTCAATACACTTGGATACTAGTAAATTTCATCAACTTTGTTTTCCAACTAAAAGTCAGGTAACTTAGTTTATTCTTAAGTATCCGTCCTACCATATTAGTTCATATCCTATACGCATATTATTCCAAATATTTCGCTTAAACCGTGCAAGTCCTTATACCCTTCGAGCACTTTAATTACGTTATGAACTTCAAGATTATTAAAATTTTAAGCTAGAAATTTATGGGGCTTTACAGAATGGGTGTTCGAATTTTGTAAGTTTGGTCATGTTCCGAGATGCGGGCCCAGAGTTGACTTTTTGTTTTCTTTAAATATTACAACTTTATTGTCTGAAATAGTTTCTTTTGGTTTGTATTTATGGTATAAACTTATTCTGGCTAGATTCAAGCCGTTTGAAGTTGGATATTTGCGAAAAGGGCTTACTAGCGGATTGAGTTAGCGTGTTTTGAGGTAAGTGTCTTGCTTAACTTTGTGTGGGAGAATTACTCCTTAGGATTGGTGTTGTTTTATGTTATTTGTGGTACGTGAAGGATGTATACGCAAGATAACGAGTGGGTACATGGGCTAAATATGGTAATCGATAGGTTAAAGTTATGTAGATTCTTTTAATGCCTTTAATTGAATTGTCATAACATGTTATTTTCATCATCGTTAATCTATCCTTACGTGATTTACTTGACATTGTTAATACATATCTCATCTCTTACTTGTTATTTACCTTACATGCTTAGTTGAAGTTATTATTCTCTCATTTCCTTATTAATTATTTAACTGTTGAGTTACCTTACTTAAAGTTGTTATTTCTTGGAATATATTATTGTTGTATTATGGTGTTTGAAGTTATAAGGGCCGTGATTCACATTGAGGCAAAGTTGTAAATGATTGAAATACCATTCTTGTTGAGATATTCACTTTCGGTTATTATTGTTGAGACTCTTATACATATTGTGGTTGAGCCATGGGCTATTTATTGTAGAAACATTATTGTTGTTGACTTCTTTGGCAAGTTGTGGTTTTGGGCACTTGAGGTGCGATTTGTGATATTGATACGCATGCAGTGATATAAGGATTGGGGTTGATACGCATACGGTGAGATAAGGTGGGCTTGATACGCGTGTTTCTAGTAGGGGAGCTACTTGAAGCCACGCGGTGTGATAAGGTGGGCTAAAACGCGGGTAGCTATTTCGGGAAAATAATTTTCAAAACTAAATGCAAGGCTCCCGCGGTAGTATAAGGACATATTGTGATTTGATTTGTGAAATAAGACTACGAGGCGGTATCTCAGTAGTGATTCTTGTTGTTACCTTTCATTAACATCACTTGTGTTTTGTTTGCATCGTTTCTTTGGTATTCTTTTTATGTGTTTCTCCCGTGATGTCTTTATTTCCTTAATTGCAGTGTAGCTATTCTTGTTGTATCTTTTCATTTTATCATTTCCTTGTTTCCATTATTATATTGTACCATACATGTTCAATTTCTTTATTTATTCCAATAGGTATCTTAACCTGACCTTGTCACTACTCTATCGAGGTTAGGCTTGATACTTAGTAGGTACCGTTGTGGTGTACTCATACTATATTTATGCACATATTTTTATGCAAATCCAGGTATTTCATACCAGCCCAGGCAACCGTGAGTTGAGCTTTGGATCGGAGACTTCAAGGTATACTTGTCGGCATTCGCAGGCCTCAGAGTCACCCTCTATCTTGTCTCTTTCCTTCTGTTTACTCTTTACTTAGACAAATGATGTATTAGGGATTGGTTCGGTATATTCATGTAGTGCTTATGACTCGATCTCACCAGATTTTGGGAGTTATGGTCAGTTGTGTTATGGAATTATTTATGATAGTCTGTTGATTTAAATTGAATATCCTTTATTATTTCTGTTATTCCTTCATGTATGTTAGGCTTACCTAGTCTTAGAGACTAGGTGCCATCACGATATCTTACGGAGGGAGATTGGGTTCATGACAAGTTGGTATCAGAGCTCTAGGTTCATAGGTATTACTAGTCATAAGCAAGTTTAGTAGAGTCTCGCGGATCGGTAAGGAGACATCTGTACTTATCTTCGAGAGGCCATGGAACTGTTAGGAAACTTCACTTCTTTGATTCCTCATCATGCAAATTTGTTGACTTCTAAATTCTGAATCTTTTTCTTTCTATTCTCTCACAGATGGTGAGGACACACACCGCTGGATCCGACGATCAGACACTTTCTCCCCCTGCTAGATCCGCGAGAGGCACGAGGTGTAGCCAGAGCACTTGTCCGAGCTGCGATAGAGGAGACACTAGTAGCTCCAGTTGGGGGGCAGGCACCTGAGGTGCCTGTTGCTGCACTTCAGGAGACCCTCGCCCAGTTCTTGAGCATGTTTGGTACTCTTGCTCAGACGGGGTTGATTCCACTTGCACCAGCCATATCTCAGGCTAGGGGAGGAGCACAGACTCCCGCGGCTCGTACCCTAGAGCAGCGGGTCCATATTGACCAGGTCCCAGAGGTTATACCAGTGCAGTCGGTTGTCCCAATTTTTCCTGAGGTTAGGGAAACAGCATCTGAGGAGGAGGAGCTGAGACTCGAGAGGTACAAGAAGTACCACCCTCCTACTTTCAGTGCCCTAGCTACAGAGGATGCATAGGGTTTTCTAGAGAAGTGTCACTGTATTCTCCGTACCACGGGTATTGTGGAGATGAGCGGGGTTGCTTTTACTACATTCCAGCTGTCGAGACCAGCGTATCAGTATTGGCGGGCTTATGAGGAGGGTAGCCCAGCCAAGGCAGCTTCACTCACATGGGCTCAATTTTCAGAGATGTTCATGAGAGAGTTTGTTCCTTAGAGCCTTCGGGATGCATGGCGCGCAGAGTTGGAGCAGCTGCGCCAGGGTAATATGATCGTGTCAGAGTATGCTATCAGATTCAGTGAGTTTTCCAGACATGCACCTGCCTTAGCTTCCATAGTCAGAGAGCAAGTCCGTCGATTTATCGAGGGACTCAACTATGTTATTAGATTCAGCATGGCTCAAGAGTTGGAGACAGATACCCCATATCAGCAGGTGGTAGAGATCGCACGGAGATTGGAGGGTATGCGGGGCCAGGAGAGAGAGGACAGGGAGGCCAAGAGGCCTCGAGATTCTAGCAGATATAGTGGTGCCCTTGCCCCAGTTGCAGCCTGTCATGGTGAAGGGTATGTGAGCCGTCCAGTTCATTCAACACTTCTAGCCTCTAATGGTGCTCCGGCTACTCCTAGGTCTCAGGTTGCCCATTATGCACCGCCACTGTCTAATGCACCTCCTGCACGGGGTGCTTTCAGCGGTCAGTCCAGCCGACCAGGCTCGAGTCAGTTACAGCAGCCGCATCCTCCCAGAGTTTTCTTTGAGTGTGGTGATACTCGTCATAGGGTGAGGGACTGCCCCAAACTCGAGAGGGGTGTATCTCCATAAACTACTGAGGCTCCACGTATTCCACAGGGTCCCCAGACTTCTCAGATCGCGGTTACTGCACCAGTTGTCGCACCACCTGCACAGCCAGCTAGGGGTGGAGGTCAGGCGGGTAGGGGTCGCCCTAAAGGGGGAGGCCAAGCAAGATGTTATACTTTTCCGGGTAGGACGGAGGCGGTTCCATCAGACGCAGTTATCACAGGTATTGTTACGGTTTTTCATAGAGATGCATCAGTCTTATTTGATCAATGCTCCACTTATTCATATGTATCATCTTACTTTGCTCCGTATTTGGGTATATCTCGTGATTCTTTGAGTTCTCCTATTTATGTGTCCACGCATGTGTTGTTGACCGTGTGTATCAGTCGTGTTTAGTTGTTATTGGCGGTTTTGAGACCAGAGTTGATCTATTGTTGTTCAGTATGGTAGACTTTGATGTTATTTTGGGCATGGACTGGTTGTCGCTCTATCATGCTATTCTTGATTGTCACGCCAAGACGGTGACGTTAGCTATGCTAATTTTACCGCGGTTGGAGTGGAGGGGTACTTTGGATTATGTTCCTAGTAGGGTTGTGTCCTTCCTTAAAGCACAACGGATGGTTGGGAAGGGGTGTGATGCATATCTAGCCTTTGTGAGAGATGTCAGAGTCAGTTCCGGTAGTGAGAGACTATCCATATGTATTTTCGGTAGATCTCTCGGATATGCCGCACGATAGGGATATCGATTTTGGTATTGACTTGTTGTCGGACACTCAACCCATTTCTATTCCACCATATCGTATGGCCCCGGTGGAGTTGAAGGAGTTAAAGGAGCAGTTGCAAGAGTTGCTTGATAAGGGTTTCATTTGGACTAGTGTGTCACCTTGGGGTGCTCCAGTTCTGTTGGTGTTGCCTACTGGTTCGGGGTCTTACACCGTGTACTGTGATGCGTCACGTATTGGCCTTGGCGCAGTATTGATGCAAGACGGTACGGTGATTGCCTACATGTCTAGGCAACTGAAGGTTTATGAGAAGAATTATCATGTCCATGACTTGGAATTAGCAGTGATTCATGCCTTGAAGATTTGGCGGCACTATTTGTATGGTGTCCCTTGTGAGGTCTATACCGACCACCGGAGTCTACAACATCTGTTCAAATAGAAGGATCTTAAATTGCAGCAACGGAGATGATTAGAATTGCTTAAGGACTATGATATCACTATTCTATATCATCCCGAGAAGACCAATGTGGTGGCCGATGTCTTGAGTCAAAAGGCAGGAGCTTGGGTAGTTTAGCATATCTACCGACAACAGAGAGGCTATTAGCATTGGATGTTCAGGACTTGGCCAACCAGTTTGTTAGATTGGATGTTTCGGAGCCGAGTCGGGTTCTGGCTTACGTGGTTTCTCGGTCTTCTTTAAATGATGGCATCAGAGAGCGCCAGTATGATGACCCCCATTTGTTTGTCTTTAAGGACACGGTACAGCACGGCGATGCCAAGGAGGTGTCTATTGGAGATGATGGTATGTTGCGGATACAAGGCCAATTATGTGTGCCTAATGTTGATGGGTTTCGTGAGTTGATTCTTCAGGAGGCCCACAGTTCGCTATACTCCATTCATCCGGGTGCCGCTAAGATGTATTAGGATTTGAGTTGCTACAAAAACAGTCAATTAACTCAATTCAACAAGGAGTTCTCCGCCATTGACCAAAATACAGATAATACACTAACACATGGAGGTTTCCAAACGTGATAACTGTTTGAACAAATATATTAAAAAGATAGCATTGCCTAACGACTAGCTATGTGCAACTGGCGTAAACATCAGAAATTGTTGCCTTCAAAGTTCACTGAAGAAAGAAAAAAATGTCTCTAACGGGGGAAAAAATTACAGAACAAGTTACACAAGATAATACTTTAAACAAAACCATTCTTGAGCTGCAGCACGAGACAAGCAATTATCAAATACATATATGAATTACACGCTGCTGCATTCCCGCTCATCTTCAATGATTCGACAAACTGAAACCAACGAACAAACACTAAGAAAAAATTAGAATACAATTACAACAAATGACCATGGTTGTGGGCCACGTATCCAGTTTTGGATTTGGGGTCTAATCCCACCTTAATGAATCAGGAATAGCGATTAATGTGCCCTTTAACATCCTTGTATTGCAGCAGCTGCTAATCTCTGCCATCTTAATTCTCGTTGCTCTTCAAGTTCAGTGGCTCGAGCTGCTTTCTCAGAATACTGTCTTTGGCACTCATCGAACAAATCAGCATCCATTTCCATGAATATTTTGCGAACATTTACAGTCAGCCCATGGATAGCTTGATTCCAGTGATTATCTATGTTCTTTTGCAGAGCATCAAAAATGATTGGCAATACAACGTTGCGGTTCTGGGCAATCAATCCCACGACATGCTCATTGTTCCATAAAAATAGGGCTCGCTCTGCAACCTGAAATATAAATTTGCTTCAAAAATATCACAAGGATGTTCTAATTGTCATTTCATTATCCTAAGAATTATTCTCACAAATTTCAATATAAAGCTAGTATAAAGTCTAACTTAAAACTAGAACATTTCTTAATAGAAGGCTGCTGCAAATATACAAAGAGGAAAAGTACAAAATACTGGAAAAAACAGTCAGCTTCATAAAATGTAAAAGACAAAGGTTGGAATCCAAAGAAAGTTCTGGAATTTTTTCTATAAACCTCAATCTTCGTGCTTTAAAAAAAGGATAGCCCGGTGTACAAGGCACTCATTCACGCAGGGTCCAGGAAAGGGCCGCACCCAAGAGGTGTGATGTAGACAGCCTAGCCTAATGCCCTAATGCAAGCATTAGTGGATGCTTCCACGGCTCAAACCCGTGACTAATAGGTCACACAAGGACAACTTTACCTTTATCCAATCTTCATGCTTTCTGTCATGATATTTCCATGTTGCTAGAAGTTTTTCCTTTTAAAGAAAGGGAGGATGAGAAGGTAGGAAATTTTGGTGTATATTGCTAGTTGTAGCTGGAACATGAGAGGATTGGGTCCACATGTTTCAGAAATGTAGAAAGAGAAAGAAGAAAGATTTTAGGTAATGATAAGGATTTTTAAATGCTGGCGTTTCGACTTGGAAGTATGAAATAACACAAAACTCAGCCACGACAAACACCTCCTGAGTGCCTAATCATCACCATGTTTATTCCAAGTCATCATTATATCAATGCCTAAGTCAATGCCATGACAGTACCGAGTCAGTGCACCGTCAAAGTGCATTTTGTAATGCACAATCAGGCAAGAAAAAGATAATACAATTAGTTTCTCTATTTCTTCCTTTCCCCTCAAAAATTTTTAAAACTACCGAAGAATCCCCTAAAGCGATTAGACATCGATTTAGCTACTCCCCTCCCTCAAGGTGCAGGTACTTCCTCCTATGAGCACTCTGTCTATTACTTTCTTGACAACATCCTATGGTTCAATGTAAATAGAAAAAAACTGGCCAGTCGGTCTGCATCAAACAACTAATTTCTTCACCATAACAAAGAAAGAAAAATGTTATCTGTTATCTCCCAGTAAACAAAACTTTTATGAAAAAATACTCTAGTAAGGGTATGCTTCTCCTCAACCTCCTCCTTTTCTTAGCTAGAGCTTTAAAGTTTTGAAACAAGTAGTCACATTAAAATTTTGCAGGTTCACACTCTCTCATGCCTAAAAACTCTTCTTTTGAATTAAAGTTATTCACCTCCTATATTTTTGTACGCCATCTTGATAGCACAGCTGAACAACACAAAGTGGAGAGTCTAGTAACATATAAGATAATATTACAAGAAAGAACATTACAAGTTTGGTTATAAGGCCAAGATGATCGGCTAGGTGATCGGACACCTCTGAGAGAAGGTAGCCTCTGTCTCGACAAATAAATTAGACAGGAATAAAAATGTTAATCTGACCACTAAAAGTGCAAGGACACAATGATTCGTGTATAGCTATCTTAAATAATGATTTTGTTTCAAAGCATTTGTGACACCCTCCTAAGAGTGTCTCATAATTTTAGAGAGTCAAATTTTGCTTACATACATCCATTAGTAATTGTTTCATATGTACCGAACAGCACTGACGCCAAGGATATGACGACACTCATTCCATAGAAGAAGCAAGAATAATGGCTGATAAGACTAAGCATTTTGTCCGCATTTCTAATGTTCATGTGACAGGTCTAAATTGGACAGTATTATGAAGGATAGAAATGCTTTATAGAAAAGTTGTAGCACAGGGATCTATAAGAAGCCAAACACAATTTCCACGTGAAGTTAGCTTCAGACTTGCAAAAGAAAATAGTGGAAAGCAACTCCATATTGTTATGACAAAATTAGTACTTATCAAAAAAGGAAAGATATTATGATAAAAAGGGACTGGACAAAGAGAATGAAGTGCAACTGTTGACAAAGAAATCGGATAAGAATCTACATCAACTTGATAGGTCAATTGCCCTTTAGCTGAATGAAAAAATGAGGATAAAAAGCTAGCAATTATGGGAAATATAGCGAACAGCAAGCTAATAAAAACAAGAAAAGAAAATTCATCTTTTCACATGGAAGATAAGGGATCTTCCAAAGAGGTCCAAAACACATCCTCAAACATAACAATTATTCAACTATCCACTCTCAGGCCTGCATAAAGTGCCTTCAGAGAAACACCCAATACATAGATTAATTAACTGCATATGACAAATCAGAAGGAACTTATACATTTGTGCCCAGAATTTGGCAACTAACTTCAAAAGTTAGTTACTTAGGCTTAAACTAAATAATTACAACACATTGGCAGATTGGAGAAATGCCAAATGTTCTCATCTAACCCCAAGCATAAAATAAAGCTTAGCTTTTATTTATTGTTAAATTTATTAGCATCAAACCACCACCTTAACTTTTTGATAGTAAGTTTATAGATCAAGTATGAGCAATTTAGAACGAAGTTCCTTTTTTGGGGAGTGTAATAGTCACATTAACAACCCATATAGGAAAGTAAGGTAGTTGATCTGAAAAAGCTACGGACATTATTACAAGAAGGAACAATACAAGTTTGCTTATAAAGCCAAGATAACCGGCTAGGTGATGGGACCTCTGGAAGAAGGTAGCCTCTTGCTTGACAATAAAGTAGACAACAGGACAAAGACGTTAAATGGACTACTAATTTCATTACGAGCACACAATGATTCGCGTGAAGTTATCTTCGATACTGAGTTTTGATAAAGCATTTGTGACATACTCCTTAAAATGGTTTCATAATTTTAAAAGGATGTAAATTTTGCTTCTATTACATCCATTAGTGATTCTTTCCTATGTACTGATCAGCATTGACGCTAGCTATCTTAGATACTGGATTTTTTATAAAACATTTGTGACATACTCCTTAAAATGGTCTCAAAATTATAAAGAGGTTAAATTTTGCTTCTACTACATCCATTAGTGATTGTTTCAAAAGTTATGAAAAAAGTAGTACTTATTAAAAAAAGATATTTATGATAAAAACAGACTGGACAGGGACAGTAAAGTGCAACTATTAACAAATAAATTTGATAAAAACCTCCATTAACTTGATATGCCAATTGTCCTTTACTGAATGAAAAAATGAGAATAAAAAGCTAGCAATTATGGGGAATCGCCAATAAGAAGCTAAACATATAAGAAAAGAAATTCATGTTTTTCGCATGGAAGATAAGAGAGTTTGCGAAGAGGTAAAAAGCACATCCTCAAATCCAAAAAGTTTTCAATGATCCTCTCTCAGACCTACATAAAGTAACTTCAGAGAAACACCCAATACATAGATTAATTAATGCATATGACGAATCAGAAAAAAATTTATGCTTTTGTGCCCAGAAGTTGGCGACCTACTTCAAAAGTTAGTTACTTTGGCTTAAACTAAAAAAATCATTGATGCATTGGGAAAATGCCAAATGTTCTCATCTAAGCACCATATACTTCATTTCCACTCATTAACACAGTTATACATGTGCACTCCATAATGATTCTCAAGAAACAAACAAACAAAAGTAAAGGAAGAAGATTATTGGACCTAACCAACCAAACAAGAGAAAACAGTCATATCAATTTTCTATTCTTCCCTCAATTCAACCAAATGGAAATCAAATTGACAATGCAAATAAAAAAATAAAGTAAAAAAAATCTGCCATAGAAATTACTAATGCATACTAAATCAATGAATAAAGGATGCAGGTAGGAGATAACAAGAAACACTATAAGTTCCCCTTAACCTGGAAGTGTGGGCTGTTAAGGCAACGAGCAATCTGTCTAAAAAGAGGAACCATGCAGCGCTGAAATTCTGCCGCCTGTGTGGTCTCCAACACCTCTTCTAGCTCTTGAAGAAAGAGTACTTCCTTTTGACAATTAGTGACAGGCCAGTACTTCAACAAACCCCTTATAACTGTATCAGCCAACTTGTAATCCTTTTCAACAAACTGAACAATACAGTAAGATAACTGCTGATGATACATTGCAACTGGTTTCGGCTTGTGTAGTGGTATGAGTGCCCGAACAAGGAATAACTTATGTTCCTCTTTCATGGGTAACGCGAAACCATTTATAATACTCCCTAGAATCTCCAATAACTCACCTATCCCACTATGCCTCTCAGTCTCATATATAAACCTATAAAAGATATTATTAATTCCTTTCCTTATGAATGGTCTATGCACCATAAACTTCCCATACACGCGATGTAGAATCGTCTTCAAATACTCTCTTTCTCTAGGGTCCTCAGAATCAAACAAATCCAGTAACTTCAGTACAAACGAATGATCAATAAAACGCTTAGCTACTTTCGTATCAGTATCTGATGAAACCACATACCTTAACAGCAATTCATAAACAAGCTGTAAATGAGGCCATGATGGCTCCAGATACGGCTCGTCTTCCTCCTGTTGTTCCACATTTTCGGATCCGGTATTCTCATGAGACGCAGGAGGTAAACAACGGAATATATTCACTGATATCATTTTTACCATTTCTTCTTGATTATTTTCACTGATTTTGCCAGCACCTGATTGAACGTAATCTACAAGCTCAACAAGTGCTTGTCTCTTAATCTCTTTCTCCCTCACATATTTCATCGTATCTGTAAAATCAAACTGAAAGCAACAAATCTGTAGTTTCTTAAAAAATAACACTTGCCGTTCGGATATCGGCACGTCACGGAACAAGGGAAGGTTCTCGATGCTTCCAGGTGCTGCTGGAACTGCTGATGACGCCATCACGGAAGGTGAGTTTGTTGTTACGATGCTGCCTCTCGAAGCGTGGTTTACGACCACATCGGACGTCGAAACATTGCCGGAATTCCTACCTCCCGGCAGAAGCGGAGGCGCGTGACCGTAATCTAATGATACTTCTGATTTCGGCACCTTTTTGTGCCCTCGCTTTATGATTTTATTCAACATTTTAACTTCTAATCAATACGAAAACCCTAGCTCTAACTTTTTACCGGAGATGAGGAATAGTACCGTCGGGAAATTCAATCAGCATGTAGAAGCTGCGATCCATGACCGCCGGAGGTCGGGAAAGTGATCGGACGGAATGGAATTTTCCGGCGATCGGTTGAGATAATGAGGGGAGAGATATAAATAGGGAAAATGTTAAAGATATTACAAAATTAAGTAGGAGAAGAGAGAGAAAGTGACGAATGTGGAGATAATTACAAATTGAAGGACGCTAATGAAAATGATTGATTGTAAATGCGCTCTTTTGACATTTTATATATCTTCTTCTTATCCTATTGTTTTTTCTATTTACAAATATTTTCCTCTAATAAAAAAACATTTCACTTCCTATAATTACCAAATAAGAGTTGACAATGGTAGAAAAAACCAATTAAATATTCCATTTTGATATTAAAAAAATACGAAGTATTAGTTGTACAGGTCTAAATCTGTCTCAATGGGATCTAGAATGGAGATTATGGAAAGTGACGTGGTCGGAGTCGATTAGTAGACGGCGGGACTCGCAGCCATGCGGTCAATAACGGCCAAGGTCAAGTATCAAGGGCGGTACTAACGGCTAGTTTTTGTAATAGGATATTTAAGAAAATATTCCACTGAATATTTTATGTACTGGTGTTTTTAGGGTTAACTAGGGATATGTCCCATATAAATAGAAAAAGAGATAAAGGAAAAGGGACATGTAATATTTTCTGATAAGAGCACTTTTTGAGAAGAAGACTCTCTAGAAAAGGATACAAACACTACCTTTCTGATAAGATTCGACTATCCATTATTCCATATTTTTCCATCAGATCCGAGAATAGTTTCACTCATCACTGTCAGAAAGAAAAATCATCCACCTCATTCAATATTGGGTGAATCATTCTCTTTATTTACGCTAATATCATTTATTATTATTTATTACTTGATATTCTTCTATCATTATTCCTCTTGAAATATTAAATGCCCACTGCATTTAATCCCCAACAAACATTATCCTGCGTTATTTGTGTTAGCTAGTTAAAAATCCAGGGATATTATTATCAACTAGGCTTAATCCCTCAATACATAAAATTAATTAGTTTAACCGAAGATTTATACTTTTTGGGTCAAATAATTTGGCGTCGTCTGTGGGAATTTCCTAGTTAAATTTTTAGTTTCTTCTACATCTATAAGTAACACAGTTTACAAAAAAAAAAAAAAAGAGCAAAACTCTTTTTTTCTTGTACACACGGATCTGACATGGCAGGTAATTGAGAAGAAAGAATGAAGGCAGTGGCCGATCTCACCACCAACCTCTTGAACACCATTAATAAGGTTTCTGAAACAAAAGACGAGAATATAACGTCCAGCGCCTCCCCCAAGCGAGGTGGGTCGCCCCTCCCTCACGGCAGTATCACAACATCCCGCGGTAAAGGAGCTTCCACGTACACGACGGAAGAGGCGCTACCAGCAGTGAAAAAAGTACTTGAGGCTTGGCTAACAAACACGCTAACAAGCATCCTCGATAAGCCTGCCCAAGAGGCAGCTAGAGAAAATGCAAGTCTAGCATTACACCGACAACAACCGAGCAGCACGACCCTCTCCCTCCAGTAACATGTATCACTCATCATTGTTAATAATGCAGGTGACGACACCCTCACAGCCATTCTGAGGAAGATGGAAGAAATGGAAAATGAGAATAAAATGCTTCGGGACCAAATGAGAGAGCACCAAGAAAGAGTTGACAAAATACCGAGTGCCCCAAAACTCTTGCCAAAAATAGATGCTAGTCGGTTCGTTGAGCAACCCTACAGTGATGAAGCTGCCCCACATGCCATACCCAAGACCTTCAAGATGCCGCCTTATATGAAAATATATGATAGTATGATCGACCCCGAAGATCATGTGACTCACTATGTCACTGCGCTAAAAGACAATGATCTCGCCAAGGAACAAATATCCTCCATCTTGTTGAAAACAATTCGGCGAGACCCTCACCGGAGGAGCATTAACTTGCTATTCACAACTGCTCGTGCTGTCACGACCCAAAATCTCACCTATCGTGATGACGCCTATCTCAATACTAGGCAAACCGATAATCTTAATAAACCACCATATCTTTTAAGTTTGAAAATATAGTATTTAAATGCAATAGAAGAAGTCTCACAAATACATATATAAGCACCCCCAAAACCCGGTGTCAATGAGTACATGAGCATCTAATATGAATACAAAGTTTGAATGATAAAACAATGTCTGAAAGTATAGAACAGTACAATAACTAAAGGAAAGAGAGACAAGGTTAGCGGATACCGAGCAACTACCTTGACAGTCTCCAACAGATAAATCCTCAAATCTGGCAACTGTCGTATCTGGAAGTACCTGTATCTACACACGATGTGTAGAGTGTAGTATGAGTACAACCAACTCAATAAGTAACAAAACTAACCTCTGGGCTGAAAGTAGTGACGAGCTCCGCAAATACAGTCTAGTATAAATAATAACAATACATAAATGTAGGCATGCTTTCAAGTTCAACAGTTGCTTTCAGTATAAATAAAACCGATCAATTCTGAACAATACGAGGAATATGACATCTTTGTATTTACATGCCAATGTACATACTGTATGTGATGCACCTTAATGAAAACTCCATGTACTCACAATCTAAAATACTCAATCACTCAGTACTGTATATGACCAATCTAGCCTAGGGAAGATCCATCCCAAAATATATATGTATATCCATCAACTCACAGTCAGTCACTTAGTATTGTATAAAGCCAATCCAGACCAGGGGAAGATCCATCCCCAAATATCAATGATTCAGACAAGATCCATGTCTAAGAAAAATCTATCCCTCAATATAAATGCTTCGGGCAAAATCCATGCCCAGGGAAGATCCATCCCTCAATATATATATATATATATATATATATATATATATATATATATATATATATATATATGGCAAGATCCATGCCCAAGAAAGATCCATCCCAGATATATATATACTACGCTAACTGTGGGGGTGCAGACTCCAGAGGGGCTCCTTTAGCCCAAGCGCTATAATAGCCAGCTCCAGGCAAAAATAAATAAACATAACTATCATTCAGAATCTCCTGTCTTTCGGGATCTCAATAACATGAAAAAACAACCCGACATGATGATATGAAGTATCAATGAATGACAATAGAGACTAAGATATGATATGCACGTGATAGATGTGACTGAGTACAAAATTGTAAATTTAAACAAATAGTTCAACAACAATACGACCCATGTGGGTCCCAAAATATATCGGCGCATAGCCAAATCATGATCTTTAACATGAGTCTCAGCTCAATTTCTCTAACACGTGGAGGATGTGCGGATAATGACATTTATTTAATTATGCAACTCCACGGAATCAACTAAGTCACAATTCCTATGATGCATGCTCACACGTCCGTCACCTAGCATGTGCGTCATCTCCAAATAATTCATACAACATGTAATTCAGGGATTCATACCCTCATAACCAAGTTTATAAATGTTACTTACCTCAAACCGTGTAATTCTTTATTTCGCTATCCCCTTGCCACGAGAATTGATTTCTGAAAGCCTAGTATCTAGCCACAATTAATTTAATTCAGTCAATACCAATTATTGTAATTAATTCCATAAGGAAATACTAATTTTCTAATAAAAATTCAAAATTAACTCAAAAATTGCATGTGAGGCTCACGTCTCGAAACCCGACAAAAGTTATAAAATATGAACGTCCATCCAACCACGAGTCCAACCATATAAATTTCACCAAATACCGACATCAACTCGACCCTCAAATCTTTAATTAAAGTCTTTGAAGATTTCTACCATTTTCAACCCAATCTTTACCCATTTGAACTCAAAAATCTTCCCACAAACCTTATTGGTATAAGCATATATAAATAATACTCTTACACCCAAGAATCATACCCCTAATCAACCATTTTCTACCCAAATCCGAAATTGAAAAATAAGGGTATGAAACCTTACCTCTTAGATGAAGAACTTGAGAGATTTCTTGTTGGATTTCAAGGCTTGAGCAAGATTTGATGAACAAGACACTTGAGCTTCTTCCTCTCTCTAGAACACTCTCACTTCTCTCTAAATATATTAGGTTTTAGCTCAAAAATGACTTAACCCCTATCCCTACCCAACCTTGGGGATAATAAATGAGCTCCTACGTGCGCGGTCGAGCACCTGGGCAAGTGGTCGTGCATCCGGCCGCGCACTTGAGGCAGAAAGTCTCAAATATGCGCGGTCGCGCATCTGGGCTAACATATGACACTGTTCCAGTAAAATGGCCATAACTTTCTGTATACATATCCAAATGACGAATTGTTTGATACGTTGGAAACTAAACTCAAAGGGCTTTAATTTGATAGGTTATACACCATATAACTCTTCATATCTTGAGAGTTATTATCGTTTGAAGTTAGATCTTGTGCAAACTTATTTGAAACTTTATCCTATCATATAATTTTCAACTTGACTTAGCCTTAGGGCTCTTCTTAGACCCTAAACCATTCTTAATGCACCTCATACATATACTATCATGATTAATTGATATCATTCAAATTACCAGTCTTGTTCATACCCGAATTGATATAATTAGTACCCGCCAATCTTCTTAATAGTCTTAAAACACTTAGAAATATTGTGGGGTGTTACACGCGCGTTCCATCGAAACATTCGAAGAGATGGCCAATAAGTTCATAACGGCCCATGTTGGGGCCAAAAAGGCCGAGGCAAGAGTAAACGATATATTTACCATCAAACAACCGCCCAGAGAGGGATTGAGGGACTTCCTTGCTCGATTCAACCGAATAAGGATGACCTTACCAAATGTATCGGAAGGAATGGCTGTAGCAGCTTTCCAAAACGGGTTGAACAGGAATGGCTCAAGGGCGACCAGAAAATTATTAAGTTGGCTTATGAAATATCCTCCAACAACTTGGGATGAAATACACAACGCCTACTGTGCCGAGGTCTGTGCAGACGAAGATGACCTGAACGGGCCAACTCATCGGTCGACCTCGGTACAGGCCGAATCCAGGAAGGATCGAAGAAATGATGCTAGGAGAGATCTTGCAGCTCTACGACCCAATCGAGAAAGGTATCAGCCATATATCAGAAGCGCCATCATGCCCCCCTCCCGCCACGAAGAGGGCCCATCTAGACCAAGGACACGGACTCATCAGAACGAGAGAGGTATGCCCTATTTATTATCCGCTCACAATTGTTTTGTGTCACCCTCAGAAATAGTCTACGCATTGGAGAAGCTCGGACCAAAAGTAAAGTGGCCACAAAAGATGAGGTCAGACCTAAGCACCAGAAAGTCAAACACCATCTGCAAGTTCCACCAAGAGCGAGGTCACAAAACTGAGGATTGCACCGCCCTAAGGCAGGAGGTCGTAAACATGCTTCACCAAGGACATCTCAAAGAATTGTTATGCGACCGAGGAAGGACCAACTTTGCCCGAGGACGCGAACAACACCAGGGACTGCCGAAACCCCCTCACCGACTCGCACCATTCAAATGATCATCGGGGCCGGCGGTGATTCTTCGATCAATAGCGTAAAGTTCACTACAACCCACAAGCTCAAACGGTCGATCACTCACGAACGGTATGACTAACTCGAAGAAAGTATCATCTTCGATAAGTTAGATACCCACGGTTTGGTTTTCCCTCACTATGATGCCTTTGTTATCACTTTACGAATATTAGATACAGATGTAAGACACATTATGATGGACGATGGGAGCGACACGTGCATTGTCCACCCTCAAGTACTTGCATAAATGAAACTCGAGGATAAGATAGTGTCGCACTGCATCACGCTAGCAGTGTTTTAACAATGCAGTTAAACGAACATATGGAGAAATCACACTCCCCGTCCTGGCCGGCGGCGTCACTCTGGAAACCACATTCCACATCATGGACCAGGATACGACGTACAACGCCATAATAGGCCGACCTGGATACACGCCATGAGGTCGATCCCCTCCAGCTTGTACCAAGCTATCAAATTTCTAACCCCATGGGGAATATTCAGCATACGAGGAGAATAACGCACATCTAGAGAATGTTGCTACATCGCCGATGAGTAGGTCGAGTAGTACCATTTCATACGGGGTGGAAACGTGGCCTTTCGTGAGCCGCAACTTAGGGTCACGTCATTTCAGAGTGACATCATGTCATCATACGTCATTATTACACATTTTCTCGATACCTTGCATCATTTTCCGTGCCTCTGCCGCTTCGATTCCTGAGCTAGGTAACGACGATTTGCTTTTTCGATATTGATGCCTGAACTCTTATAAATAGGGATACAAAATCCTTTGCCTTACTCTTTGCAATCTAAATATTGGACCTTTATACCTTTTTCTTCCTTCTACATTCAGAATCCTTGCTTTTTTTATCTTACTTCCATATTCTTGCTTTCACTAATTCTGGTGGCTTCTGCTACTCTTGACTCTTCTGCGTTACACCTCCTTTATTCATAAACAAAGATGGTTAACGTGTCTTCCAGTTCTAGGGGTACCTGACCTTGTTCCCTTGGTAGTGCGCATGCCTCCCCATGGCAATGGGGTTACCAATATTGCGGAGGATGAAAGCTTTCCTATGGTGGAGAAAATAATTTCTCGTAACGAGAAGGCTAGATCTGACTTTTCAAAATCGCCTGAGGACGACCCCGAGGCCACATAATCGGTGATGGATGCGGTTGCCCTTGCTAATTTCAGGGCGAAGTTCAAAATTCCGACCCACATCGATCTGGTCCCTACTGGTCGTGATGTGGTGCAGATTCATCGCCCCGGATAATGCGCATTCTACCCGTATCCGTTCTATGTGGGCTACTCATTTCCCCTTCTCCCATTGGCGGAGGAATTTTTCCGTTACTACGGCGTCTGCCCGGCCCAATTTTCACATTACATCTACAAACTCATCTGTATGTTGACGAAGTACACTGAATTAGCTGGCCACGAGATCTCTCTTCGCCACCTGATGCACCTCTTCGCGCCCAGTTTCTATAGGGGGACGATGTTGTATCTTCGTCACCGAGGAAGTAAGAGTTTGGTAGTGAAGATGGACGATAAAGCAAATTGTCGATTTTGGCTTAGATACTTCTACGTCAAGACCGAGGACGTGCTGATAAATGCGAATGGATTTCCTGAGGCATGGAATTATGCCCGTAAGTATTTTACTAAGTGCTCATTTTGCTCGTTTTGATCGTAGCCTAATCGTTATGTCTTTTCCTCGTTCAGCCGAGACCGAGCCACCTCCTATGGTTACGGATATTCATGATTGGGTTAGCCAGGTCTTGCCTCACACAGTGGGGATTCGTGAGTGGCCGGCCTTTTTCAAGAAGTTCGGGACCAAGCTTTCAGCGACCGGTGAGTTTGTCTGTCCGTATTCATATATATAGTGACCTTTTACATATGCCGTGCTGACCTTGTGGTCGCATATTTGTTACGACTTTAAGACTTGAAGTTCTAATCTATTTTGCAGCCGAGGGTCTTCGAGGAGGCAAAAATCTCCTGCTCCGGCATTCCGTAAGATGAACACTACAACGAGGTCTTCCTCTGCTGTGACTGTGGCCAAGCTTGCCCGACCATCCACTTCTATTCGGCCTTCGGATTCGGCTAGATCGGCTCGATCGTCGACAAATTCAATACCAGAGACTCCGGCCTCTCCCTTGCTTCATTTAATAGATGAAGAGTCTTCACTAAGCGAGGATGATATGGTCCCTCGTAAAAGGAGGTCAGTGGACGTCGGCGATGGGACAATCTGAGCCGTAGATTCTACAAGGAACGAGCGCGAACTGGCCTCCGTTGTGCCTAAAGATGGTGTAAATTTTCCGTTTGAGGTCCTGCCATCAGTAGAAGTCGCAAAAGAGCGTGCCCCTTCCTAATGCCAACATCGGAACTGGTGGAGTGTCCGTGGAGGTTCTGGGTACTATACGGCGATATGTGCCATCATCCTCGTGGTCAGTTGATGTTCCCACCTCGTTTACCGATTAGAGAGGTAAGGGGGTTGCTGAGGATGGTTACGAGACAGGCTCTGATATGGACCCTGAGTAGGTTTGGATGATGGGAGAAGAACTCACCCGACTCGAGATGAGATTGGAGGAAACCACGCGGACCATTGCGATCCCTCTGGACCAGGATCTGCTAGTTGATACGGAGGACGTGGTCCCTTCTCTTGGTCCCATCTGTTCCGACGTGGAGTGTAAGACCCTCGAGAAACTAAAGGATTCCACATTGTCGAAGAGCATAGTCTGCATTGCTCTTAGGGTAAGTTGGGTATTTCATTTGTATGTTCGTTCATGTAGAATCCGATTGTATTCTTACTCGCTTTGGTTTTATTTTCAGACCATGATCTTGGAGATCGAATGATCCCGCCGAGAGGAGAGGCGGAAGGCCATTTTCCAAAAAATAGAACGGAAATATCGCGAGTATCGTGATAAGCACCGCGAGCTTTGCAGGCGGCTTGGTGGGAGTAGCAACTTCCGGGCTCTCCGAGACGAGCTAAAGGAGAAGGATGGCGAATTGGTGAAGGTCATCGAAAAATATAGTGAGCTCTAGGGGCGTTGAAGGACAAAGAAGAGGAGCTCGAGGTGAGCAAGGGAGTTGAGTCCCAATGCGCCGACCTTTAAGCCCAAGTGAGCTCGCTGCAGGCCGAGCTCGAAGAAAGTTTAATCAAGGCGGATGCTCTGGGTGGTGAGCTCACCGAGAGGATAGCGGACTTAGAGAAGTCAGAATTGGATCGGTTGGCGGCTTTGAGGCATGTAGAGGCATCGGCGGTCGTAATCCGTATTCTTCGTTCAGAGCAGGCGAGTGATTTGGAGATGGCGAGGCTCAGAGAGGAGCGACTCGATGAGCGTATAGGGGAGTTGAAGAAATAAAATGCGTGCCTTAATGAACGAGTTATCGCCCTCGAAGCCGAGAAGTCCCAGTTATTGGCTCAGCCGTCCTCTTCTCGCACTTTTGCCTTTCCTGATATTCTGCGGGATATGTATGAGATTTGGATCCATGTTGAGGTCCAACGAGATATATTTAGGGACTTGATGGCGGCGGGGAAAGTTTCTGAGGCCGACTTCGAAGATGCTCGTGCTGAGGCATGCTCAGTTCGGGCTGCTTGTGGCTATGATCCCGCTACGCCGGAGGCTGGTGATGGTGAGGAGGACATAAGCGTGGATGAGATTGAACAAGATGCCTGGTATGAGGATGAGTATTCTAAAGGCGATGGCGGCGGCACTGGCGGAAAGGTGGATAGAGATGACCTAGGCGGTCAGATAGATGACGTTGCTGGGTTTGGTGGCGAGTAGTTATTTTTCTTTCTTTTTGCTTGTAAGTTGTGTACATATTTTTGTGGGCATCTGTTCTAGCCTTTGTAAAGTGTATATTTTATGAAATGCCATTTTCTCTGTTTGTACCTGACTCTTTTCCTTCTGTTCGGGCTTGTATGCCTCTTTCTTTTGTTTTGCCATTTGGTCGATTTAGTCGTAAGAACTTGGTTTATGTGTGTTGAACGAGGTCTAAATAGAACTAAGTTTCGGTAGCTGACGGGGGCCTGTAGGTGTTAATTCGAACGAGGTCGAATGTAACCTATACTTAGTTAATTCGAAACGAGGTCGAATGTAACCTATACTTAGTTAATTCGAAACGAGGTCGAATGTAACTTAGTTAATCCGAACGAGGTCGAATGTAACCTATACTTAGTTAATTCAAAACGAGATCGAATGTAACTTAGTTAATCCGAACGAGGTCGAATGTAACCTATACTTAGTTAATTCGAACAAGGTCGAGTGTGAGTTAATTCGAGTGAGATCGAATGTAACTTTTATTTAATTGTGGCCGGGGGCCGAGCGGGTGTTGATTCGAACGAGGTCGAATGTAACATGTTCTTAGTTAATTTGAGGAAGGTCGAATGTGAGTTAATTCGAGCAAGGTCGAATGTAACTTACTTAATTGTGGCCGGGGGGTAGAGTGGGTGTTGATTCGAACGAGGTCGAATGCACCCCGTACATAATTGATTCAAGCAATGTCGAATGTGAGTTAATTCGAGCAAGGTCGAATGTAACTTACTTAATTGTGGCCGGGGGCCGAGTAGATATTGAGGCAATGTTGCTCTGGAAAAAGTATGGGCGAACTTCATACATTTGTGTTTTGCTCATATACATGGAGAAATTTACATGTTTTCCGGACTGACATTCTAGTCCGAGTCTATCTAGTCCCTTCATTGGGCGACCTGGAGACGTGTCGAGAGGTTGGGCAATGAACTAACCGTCCGGTACCTTCTTCCGTTCGCATTTCAACTTTAAGTGTCCTCCTTGTCGCCTCGTTAAAAACCTCCTTGAGAAAACCCAACTAGGACAAAACTTAAGTGAGGGAAAAAAGAGTACGACTTGCAGAACGCTTTTTCTTAAAAGTTGAAGTACTTGAGGAGTGTGATGTTCCAGTTATTTGGCAGTAGTTTTCCTTCCATTGTTTCTAGTTGGAAAGACCCTTTTGTTTGCTGTTGCCGTGATTTTGTATGGATCGTCCCAATATGTTCCCTGTTTGCCTTCCCGCGGGTCTTTGCTTGCTTTTGTTTTGGCTTTGAGCACGTAGTACCCGACTTTGAGTGGTCTCATCTTGGCCTTTTTGTTATAATAACGTTCTGCCTGTTATTTTTGGGCGATCATCCTTATGTAGGCCATATCTCTCCGTTCTTCGGCTTCGTCGAGCTCTTGCCTTCGACTTTCATCGTTCCTTGACCCGCTCTCATGGGAATATATCAAACTGGGCTATCCGACTTCAACTGGTATTACCGCATCAGTCCCATAGACTAGTGAGTAGGGTATCTCTCATGTGCTCGTCTTTGGCGTTGTACGGCAGGCCCAAAGCACTTATGGTAATAACTCCGGCCATAGTCCCTTGGCGTCCTCAAGATTTTTCTTCATAATGTTCAGTATTGATTTATTGGAGGATTCCGCTTGCTCGTTGCCCGCAAGGTGGTACGGTGTTGAGAGTATTCTTTTGATATGCCACTTCTCAAAAACTTCGACGACTTATTTTCCAGTAAATTGGGGTCCGTTGTCGCAACTGATCTATTTGGGGAGGCTGAAGCGACACATGATGTTTTTCCATATGAAGGCGATCACTTCCTGTTCGCGTATCTGGGTGAATGCTCCTGCTTTTACCCATTTATAAAAATAGTCAGTTAAAACCAAAAGAAATCGTACGTTACCTCGCCTCGCAGGGAGGGGGCCGACGATGTCCATTCCCCACTTGATGAACGGCCAAGGGGAAGTGACCGAGTGGAGGTGTTCACCCGCTTGATGGATCATTGGGTCGTATGTTTGGCATTGCTCGTATTTTTCACGAAGTCTACAGCCTCTTTTTTCATAGTGGGCCAGTAGTAACCTGCCTATATGAGACATCTGACCGGAGCTCAACTGCCGGAATGAGCTTCGATGTGGCCTTCGTGGACTTTTTCTAGGACACGCCACGTTTGATTCGGGCCTAATCATTTTGCCAGGGGGCTGCCATAGGTCCTCTTGTATAGGTCATAATGAATGATGATGTACTTGGATGCTTGCATCCAAAGCTTCTTGGCTTCCTTTTTATCATCTGGAGTACTCTATCTTGCAAGTATGTAACAATACGGTTGCGCCAGTCCCAAGTTAGATTTATTGTCCTTACCTCGATTTGATCTATTGATGAGTGGAGGAGGGTGACCACGTTTCTTTCTCCAGTTATGCTTTTAGTGGTTGCTGCTAATTTGGTGAGGCTGTCTGCTTTGATGTTTTGTGCTCGAGGAATCTGGTCGAGCTGGCATTCGTTGAACTCGGGCAGTAGTTTGCAGATCTCGGCCTGGTATTTTTGTAACCTTTGCTCTTTGATCTGGAAAGTCCCTACGACTTGGTTGATGACGATTTGAGAGTTGCAGCGTAGTATGACCCGTCTCGCCCCGTACTTGAGTGCTAACCTTAATCCTGCAATCACAGCCTTATACTCGGCTGTGTTGTTAGTCATATTCGGGCACCTTATGGACTGGTGAATTACTTCGCCTGCTGGGACTTCGAGTACAAGTCACAGTCCGGGCCCTAACACATTAGAAATGCCGTCGGTGTACAAAATCCATAGATCTTGTGTTTTTGGAGAAGCGTAGGTCGCTTCTTTTTCGACTTTGGGCATTATTTTTGCGCTGACGTCGGCGACGAAGTCGGCGAGGACTTGCAATTTTATCGCCGTTCGCGATTGATATGTCATATCATGCTCGCTTAATTCTATGGCCCATTTGGCTAACCTGCCCGATAGCTCGGGCTTATGCAAAAAACTTCTCAAGGGGAAAGTTGTGACTATTGAGATAGGGTGGCACTGGAAGTAGGGTCTAAGCTTTCGTGAAGCTACGACCAAGGCCAGGGCCAATTTTTCGAGATGAGGTTACCTCATCTTGGTGTCTACTAAGGTTTTACTAATGTAATAGATGGGAGATTGTGTACCTTTATCTTCTCGGACCAGGACCGCACTCAGCGCCACTTCAGATACAACAAGGTAGATGAAGAGGCGCTCCCCTGGCTCTGCTTTGGAAAGCAATAACGGTGATGACAGATAAACCTTTAACTCCTTTAGGGCTTGGGCGCACTCGGAGGTCCACTGGAGGCCGTTGTCATTTCTGAGTATGCCGAAAAACTTGTGGCATATGTCGGATGATCGCGAAATAAATCTTGACAGGGCAGCGATACGGCCAGTCAGCCTCTGAACCTGTGTTTTGGTGGTTAAGTGCTCTGGTATTCCTTCTATGGCTTTGATTTGGTCGGGGTTGACCTCGATACCTCACTACGATACTAGGAAACCCAAGAATTTTCCTGAGGTCACGCCGAATGCACACTTTTCAGGATTTCATTTCATTCTGTATCGCCTGAGTATATCGAAGTCTTCTTTCAAGTGGTTGATGTGATATTCTTTCCTTTTGGACTTGACAAACATATCGTCTATGTAGACTTCCATAGTCTTGCCGAGTTGATCTTTGAACATTTTGGTCACCAACCTTTGGTATGTCTTCCTTGCGTTTTTCAGTCCGAAAGGCATAACTTTGTAGGAGTACGTCCCTTGATGGGTGATGAAGGTGGTCTTCTCCTGATCCTCCTCTTCCATGAGGATCTGATTGTAGCCTGAGTAGGCGTCTAAGAAGCTTAGCAATTCATACACGGCTGTTGCATCAATGAGTTGGTCGATATGAGGTAACATGAATGAATCTTTGGGGCATGCTTTATTTAAATCTGTAAAGTCTACACACATTCACCACTTCCCCTTTTTCTTTTTCACTATGACCACATTGGCGACCCATTGGGGGTATTTGGACTCCCTGATGGATCTATTTTCCAGTAATTTTTCAACCTCTTCGCGGACTGCATCATTTATTGTGGAATTGAACTTCCGCCTAACCTGTCTCACCGGGGGGTGGAATGGGTCGACGTTCAACTTGTGTGTGGCGATCTCCTTCGGTATACCTGGCATATCTGCATGGGAAAAAGCAAACAAGTCTGCATTAGCAGTTAAGAATTGACGGAATTTACCTAGTTCTTAAAGCTTGCAACCGATGTAGGCTTTCTTGCTATGGTCTTTATCATCAAGTTGAATGGGGTCGAGGTCTTCTATGGTTGATCCCGCGGCCTCTACTGTTTTTGGGTCTTTGATGACGTCCTCTCTTTCGTCACAGCTCGACCTCGACCCTGTTAATTGTTATGCCTTTTTTGCTTTGCCCTTCATTTGTTAGATGCTCGTACAAACTAAAGAAAAATAATATATTTTTCATAAAAAGGCATGAACATTGTCCCACTTGATTTGCTCCATTCTTGAAGCGAATGTGGTAGCGGTGCATAATAAGTCTAAATGAAGACAAGTGGTTGAACAATGAACATTGGCATTCCAAAGATCAAAATAATAATAATCGTCACTATGATTATAAAAGGATAACAATAAGGGTTCTCAAAATAGTCTTTCAAAATGTGAAGGCAATGTTTACCATCAAATTGGTATGAAAAATAATAAAGCACGCCGCTGATTATTATCCATTCCTTGAAGAGAATGTGACTTGTGATAAGCATTGAGAATGCAGACTCATTCCTAAAGGTAAATGTGACAATATGTGATAAAAGTAATGAATAATGATATGCAGTGCATGATTAGATGAATACCACACAACTCACCTCTAAGGGAGGTTTGAGTAAAATAAAGAGAATAAATATTATTGTATAGTTACATGAATATTTCATTGGTCGCGTACATGTGATACGCCAAAAAACAATTTGGTGTGCCTTATAAAAGGCTATTAAAGGAAAAATTAAAGCAAGAAATTATTTTGCTTATGATGATTTTGACCATGACAATTTATTATGGTATAATTTTCTCCGTGAAGGAGACATTTACCATATGAATGGTGTGACAAAAGATCTTGTAGTACAAAAGTTGTTAAGAGCTCCGGAAAAATTAATTTGTTACTACCCGGATGAATAAAATTATTCACGACATTGATATTGTAAAGTCTCAAAAGAATCTTTTTGAGTTTCAAATGTATAAGTCAAAGTGGTTGGCATATTGAGACTATAAATGAAAGAAATATTGAATATCTTCATATTTCTATAATCATAACGGGTAAATATGAAAGGTTACCCGATTTTCTTTTTATTTGTACTACACAAATATAAGCATGATGATGGAATCATATGTAACAAGTAAACTAGAGATTTACTGAAACAAATATTAGTTGGCATGACCGGTTGACCATCCCGGTTCAATTATGATGTGAAAAATTAATTGAGAATTACATTGGCATATATTGAAGAAATAGAAAATTCTTCAAGAATTATCTTGTGCTACTTATTCTCATGATATACCAGTTAAGGTTGAGATTGAATCCCTTGATTTCTGGAACAAATAAAAGGTGATAAATATATGGGTCCAGTCACATTCCATGTAGACCGTTTACTATTATATAATTTTAATAGATGCATCTATTCTATGATCACATGTGCATTTGTTATCTACTTACAGTATGGCTTTTGCAAGATTGACTGCTCAGATTATTAGAGCATAGTTCCAGAATATAAATTATGATGATTTATCTTGATAATACTGGTTTAAGTCTAAGTTGGTTAAGCAGAAATTGTATGCCTCCAATTATATCTAAACCATAGGTTATGAGAACAAAACTTCCAAAATAAAATTTGGTATGTGATGTATTATTTAATATACAACATCACTTGTACACATCTAGCCAAATTATGATAAGTTCTCTCTATCACAATCGGTTCAGGGTCAGGAACCAAATAATTTTTATCTAGAAATATGAATGTGCTATATGATTTAATTATTCCACCACAATGCACAAAGATGTATCCCTAAATAAGGCTAGGGATATGTGTTGGTGATCCCAACAATAGGGGAAATATGGGCAGCTAAAAAAGTAATGCATGTAATGAATTATTATGAGTACATTTAGATCCTCGTACGAGAAAATGTGAACTTGAAGTTCAAGTGATAATTCATTTGCAAAATATTGTCAGGCGTATTTGCTGACCCAAAGCTAAATGTCATATTTAGCTGCTAATGCTCCAAATAAAATAAAGTTCATAATGAATAGGGTCCATGGCATGCATAAAGCATAATAGACTAATCGGTTCCAAAGATAAAACTCCTTGAAGAAGGAGAGGAGCAAATGTTCAAGATGGTCATAATAAGGAGGAAAGTGCTCTATAAGAGCACCACGACATAACACTTCATAAGCCTCATGGGAGAGGCTCAGGTACCTGAAAACAACGAGATAAAGAGATCTCAATAAGTTATGTCTTTATTGGGTAATAATAGAACCGATATAAAATGATCGTCGACGATATAATTAATATAATGTAGCGCTTAATATTATTAATATTGACGAGAATCTTGAGCTCAAATCTATCATGAAATTTGGACAGATAAATGATTGGCCAAATGAAAAATACGCAATGAAAATTGATTTCACCTGAAAAATATGAAGTTGGATGGATAGTCCCAACACCTAGAAGTATAAAGCCAGTGGAGGTATAAATATGTTCTTGTGTGAAAAAAAAGTTCAAGTCGATAGACATAAAGACGACTTGTGATTTCTAAATATCCTGGCATTGATTATATAGAGACATGTTCTCCTGTGGTGGATGTCGTTATTTTAGATTTTAATCTGGCAATACAAGAAAAATGTGATATGCGTATAATGAAAATCATTGAAAGATTTAAATTGTTCTGAAGCATATTAAGGTTTACAAGAAATTTATTAAATAAAGCTTCAAAAATCTTTATACGGATTGAAACAATCAGGGCGCATGTGGTATAATCGCTTGAGTGAATACCTGTTGAAAGAAGGGTACAAGAATGATTCAATTTGTCCTTGTGTCTTTATAAAAAGATCTAGATCTAAATTTGTTATAATCACCATGTACGTTGATGATGTAAATATCATTGGAACTCCTAGGGAGCTTCCTAAAGAAGTAGACTATTTAAAGAAAGAATTTGAAATGAAAGATCTTGGAAAGACAAAATTTTGTCTTGGTCTACAAATTGAGTATATGAAAGATGAAATTTTTGTCCATCAATCAACATAGACTAAAAAGATTTTAAAGCGATTCTATATGGATAAAGCACATCCATTAAGTACCCCGTGGTTGTGAGATCACTCGATATAAATAAAGATCCATTCCGACCTCATGAAAATAATGAATAGCTTCTTGGTCCCGAAGTACCATATCTTAGTGCAATTGGTGCACTAATGTATCTTTCTAACATTACAAGGTCTGACATAACTTTTTCAGTTAATGTCTTAACAAAATATAGCTCTGCTCCTACAAGGAGACATTAGAATGGAATCAAACACATATTGCGGTATTTAAAAGGGACTACCGATATAAGATTATTTTATGGCAATGATTGCAGTCCCGATCTTGTTGGTTATGCCGATAATGGGTATTTATCTGACCCACATAAGGTTCGATCTCAAACAAGCTATGTGTTTACATATGGAGGCACTGTCATAACTTGGTGATCGACTAAGCAATCAATCATGACTACTTCATCTAATCATGCTGAGATAATTGCTATTTGTGAAGCAAGTCAAGAATGTATATGGTTGAGGTCTATAATACACCTTATTCGAGACAAATATGGTTTGATGTGTGATAAACTACCCACAATTTTGTATGAAGATAATGCAGCATGCATAGCCCAATTGAAGGGAGGATTCATAAAAGGGGATAGGACAAAGCACATTTCACCAAAGTTATTTTTCACACATGATCTTCAAAAGAATGGTGATATCAATGTGCAACAGATCCGTTCAAGTGATAATATGGCTGATTTGTTCACCAAATCTCTACCGACGTCAACCTTCAAGAAACTAGTGTAAAAGATTGGGATGCGAAGGCTCAAGGATGTGAATTGATTCTCTCATCAGGGGGAGTTAATATGTGTTGTACTCTTTTTCCCTTACAAGGTTTTGTCCCACTGGGTTTTCCTTGCAAGGTTTTTAACGATGCAACCAAAAGGTGTATTTCTAAATATGTGTACTCTTTTTTCTGTTTTTTCCTAATAAGGTTTTAACGAGGCACATTATCTATGGACATCCAAGGGTGTCACGACCCAAACTAACCTCTGTCGTGATGGCGCCTATCGTGGTACTAGGCAAGCCGACTCATTCTAAAACAAATCGATATTTTTTATTTCAAGGAGTATTCCAAGGCTATTTAGTTTAAAGACCTTCGTAAAGGAGTTCAAATCAAACAAAAGTGCGGAAAAAAAAACTCCGACATCAGGGTGTCACTAGTCATGAGCATCTACTATAATCTGTCTAACAATATCAAGGCTAACTCAGCCTAGAAAATAGCTAAATACAATTAAGGAAGATAAGAGGAGAAAAATAGGGGTTGCGATCGCAAACAACTACCTTGCTATCTCCGAGAAAATCTGCAACCAGAATAATCAACAACCGCTACCGTGTCTAGCTACACCTGGATCTGTACACAAGGTGCAAGGAGTAACGTGGGTACGCCAACTCAGTAAGTAACAACAATAAATAAAGACTGAGCAGTAGTGACGAGCAATAAAGCATATAACGTTCATATCATGAAATCTCAGTAAAATACCTCATGCTTTTAAAATTAGGATTTGAATCAAAATATCTCGTTTAAACCCAGTTCTAGTTAAAAATCATTTAAGGATATTTTTCAATAGTTTTCAAACAGAGGAAAAATACAAAGGTGAGCAAAACTGATAAAATCATAATAAGCCCCTCGGGCAAAGCATCACTCATATACAGCCCCTCAGGCAAATCTTACAATCACTCTTGCCACTCGGGCATACCTCACAATCATTATATCATCAATATGGTATAGTGGGACTCAAACCCCATGTCTTACCAATATAAAAGCATGTTAGACCATAATGAATTGGGACTCAGACCCCATTCTTATCATCATGGAGCATTAGGACTTGATCCTTGTGATGACCCAAAAGGTCATCTTATGTTTTAGAACTCGAATATGCACTCTTGAGCCTTAAAAATTTTATTTTTACCCTTCTCGATTTGCGTGCATAGTCCAGGTATATTTTCGGAAAGCTTTTATGTTGAAAATTGATGAAAATAAGAATTTATGCCTTAAAAGTAAATTTTAGTTGACTTCGGTCAATATTTTTGGTAAACAGGCCCTAATCTATATTTTGACGGTCCCGGTGGGTCTGTATTGAATTATAGGACCTGGCGTATGCCCGAAATCGAATTCGTAGGTCCCTAGCTCGAGGAATGAATATTTGATGAAAATTAAAAGTCTAAAAATTAATTATTTCTAAGAATTGATTGATGTTTGGCATTGTAAGTACCAGGTCCGTATTTTGGTTCCGAAACCCGGTATAGGTCCAATATAATATTTATGACTGATATGTGAAATTTGGTGAGAAACAGAGTTGATTTGAAGTGATTCGGACGTCCAGTTGAGAAGATAGAAATTTTAAAAGTATTCTTGAGAATTTCATTTGATTTGGTGATAAATTCATAGTTCTAGGTGTTATTTTGGCGATTTGATCGCGCAAACAAGTCCGTATAATATTTTTAGACTTGTGTGCATATTTGGTTTGGAGTCCCGAGAGCTCGGGTGAGTTTCGGATAGGCCACGGGATGTTTTGGACTTTGAAAAATCTGGTTTTCTGCAGATTCTGGTGTCTGGCATATCCCTCTTCTCGTTTGCGAAGGTCCTCTCGCAAACGCGAAGAGTAAAATGATGAGGCCAGAATTTCTTCTTCGCGAACGCAAAGCGATGGGGGCATTACCCTTCGCGAACGCGACAAGCCCATCGCGAACGCGTAGTGTTAGGCACTGGGGGGGAGGGGGTCAGCCTTTTCTTCATCGCGAACGCGAGCAATGTCTCGCGAACGCTATGGAATTTAGCATGGAGTGGTATTATGGAAAGTGATATGGCCGAAATTGACTAGTAGACAACGGGGTTCGCATCCAGGCAATCAATAACGGCCAAGGTCAAGTATCAAGGACGGTTCTAACAGCTAGTTTTTGTAATAGAATATTTAAGGGAATATTTCACTAAATATTTTATGTACTAATACTTTTAGGGTTGACTGGGGATATATCCCATATAAATAAAAAAAAGATATAAGGGAAAAAGGGCATGTAATATTTTCTGATAAGAGCACTTTTTGAGAAGAAGACTCTCTCTAGAAAAAGATATAAACACTACCTTTCTGATAAGATTCGACCATCCATTATTCCATACTTTTCCATCAGATCCGAGAGTAGTTTCAATATTCTAGAATTTGTATATCACTCGTCACTGTCAGAAAGAAGAATCATCCACCTCATTCAATATTGGGTGAATCATTCTCCTTATTTACTTTAGTACCATTTATTGTTATTTATTGCTTGATATTCTTCCTTCATTACTCCTCTTGAAATATTAAATGCACGCTGCATTTAATCCCCCATCAACACTATCCTGAGTTATTTGTATTAGCTAGTTATAAATCCAGGGATATTATTATCAACTAGGCTTAATCCCTCATTACATAAAATTAATTAGTTTAACCGAAGATTTACACTTTTTGGTCAAACAATTTGGCGTCGTCTCTGGGGATTTCCTAGTTAAAATTTTAGTTTCTTCTAGATCTATAACTAGCACAGTTTACAAAAAAAAGTAGCAAAACTCCTTTTTCCTTGTACACACGGATCTGACATGGCAGGTAATGGAGAAGAAAGGATGAATTACAAGAAAATACACGTAACTTCACACCATAATAAAAAATAGCCCATGTTTTTAAGTTTTACCCGACCTAGCCCATATTGTATCATATTTTGAAAGCACTAGCACATTTAAAATATGTGTTCTTACAATCATTGCTTCTAAAAGCTATGAAGTTAAATCTGTGTTCTCACAATCATTGCTTCTAAAAGCTATGGAGTTAAATTTATATAGGTTCTTACAATCTATGCTTCTAAAAGCGATTTCAAATGATATCCAGAGCATCTCGGAAAAGGGGTCTTTATTTTTATTCTTATATTAGTGCTAATGAAGATTTTGCCAAATTATAGCCTGTTTGTCCAAGCTTCTTTTTAACAAAATTTATTTTTTTAACCAAAAGAGTTTTTTTCCCAAAGTTAAAGTGTTTGGCCAAGCTTTTAGAAGGAACAAAAGTGCTTTTGAATAGAAGCAAAAGTAAATTTTAAGAAATAGAAAAAATAGCTTCTTCCAAAAGTATTTTTGAGAAATATACACTTAGAAATATTTTTTAAAAGTTTGGCCAAATACTAATTGATGTCCTAAAGTACTTTTTAAATTAATTAACTAATCGCAAACTGTTTCTCGCCAAAAATATATTTTTTAAAAATATTTTTTAAAATAAATTAATTTTAAAAGTTTGGTCAAAATAAGCTATTAGGCTATTTGAATATTGAGTACTAGAGATTAGATATGGTCAAAGCCATATTAGAAACCATTGTCACTTCAAAACAGTGCAAGCATGACTTTTGACTGACTAAAATATTGTTTGTCATCAGTTCTTAAACATTACTTTAATAGGTCAAGCCAATTCAAACTACAATATTTCCCCAATCATATCAAGTTTTGCCTATTCAAATTTCAAGTGTCTCTTTTTTTTTTTTGGGTACGTTTCTTCCTTTTTCTTTTGGAACAGAAGATATTTATCCTTCCCCCACCTTGAATTCTAACTCCAATTAATTTGTAAATAGGACCATCTTTGCCTTTTGTTTATAAAATTAATATTAAGTATTTTCTTTTTGTGGGGTTTATACACTTTGATGTAACTTGGACCCACTATTTGGATAAGATTATGATAGTGCTACTGTGCTGGTTAGATTTTGACATATTCTCTTTTTTTGTAGAGACTCATTCCGTTTCTATTTAATCTATTTTCCTACTTTATTAGTCCTGTTAGGTTTGCCTTTGTTAATCTCATGATTATGACCATCCTTTTTTCTTTTTTCTTTTTTCTTTTTTCTTTTTTCTTATCATCACTGGGATTGAAAAATTAACCACATTTTTGTTTTATTTTTTTATATTTTATTTCTTATTGAACTTATTTTTCGCTTAAATACAATTATCTCTCACTGATAGGTATTGTATTCAACGGTAGCTTAATCATTTGTATGTATTAATTATGTTTACTACAAATTTCTCATTATTTGTACTTCTAGTATCCAGCAATATAGGACATGGATTATAACTGTTTAATTAGAAGTGAGATTTCTGTTCCTATGAAGTATTTGAAATCGCCTACTCTATGCCTTCATAAGATTTCTTTACTCCTGATTACGTTTTTCTAATTACAGAGAAGGGGAGAACAAGCTTTTAATCTTCATTTAAATCTAAGGCAAAAGTATTCCAGAAAATAGCATAAAATCAGGTCAATGAAGAAGCTAATTAGTTACCGCCCACCAGACAAGTTGTTGCCAGATTTGGACTTGTTATCTAATAATCCGATATAAAATGTGATATTATCTTAGCATGTGTTTCGCTGAAGATTTTTATTCGAATATGTATGTAATACCATGATTTTTTATACCAACAACAACAACCCAGTGAAATTACACAAGTGGAGTTTGGGAAGGGTAAAGTGTATGTAGACCTTACCCCTACCTCCAAGGGGGGTAGAAGTTGTTTCCGATAGACACTCGGCTCAAGCAGACGAAAAAGACAATATATCAGTACCAATAACGGAAAGCATAGAAATAATACCAAAAAATTGATATTATTTTTATATCACATTCAGACATGAGATGAAATTAAATGGAGTAACACTAGTTAATGATGATTTATTAGCCGACCATAACTTATTTGGTACTGAAAAAGTAGTTGTTTTATATCATATTCAGCGTGGGATAACAATCTCGGGGTTAGCTAATCTAGGGATAAACCAACCAAATGACAAATATGTCTTTCTCCAAACCTCTTTCTCTCAAAGTCCTTTAAGAAGGCCAATAAAAGTTTATCCAAACTTATCCCGTAAAAAACCATACGTATATGTTGTATTATACCATGTGTATCTCATTTTTAATCCAAATAGATCAGACATATATTAGAAAAAATATATAACCAGTAAAGAATTCAATTATTGTTTAATCTCCAATTATAATCCCCTAAGCCAATGGTCTATTGAAAACAACTTCTCTACCTTTTCAGGGTAGGGGTAATATCTATGTAGACACTACCCTCCTCATACCCCAATTGTGGAATTCCACAGGGTGTTGTTATTGTTGTTGCTCCAATTATAATCCCCACATATAATCCCAATACAACTTTTTCGACCCCCAAGAGAAATGCGTATAAAATGAAGGCACGTCAATAATTGGAATGGATTTATGTTTCTCAATCATTCATATCCACAATATCCACAATATGAGAAAGCAACCTTTGTTTTCAACAACAACAAATCCAGTATGTTCCAACATGTGGGGTCTGGGGAGAGTAGTCTGTACGCAGACCTTACTCCTACCTAATGCAGGTAGAGAGACTGTTTCCAATATACCTTCGGCTTGGAAAGGGTGAGAAGAAGAAGAAGAAAAAGAAGAAAAGCAAAAAAGGAAGAGAAGAAAAAGAGGGAGATAATGGATAAGTAGTACCAAATAATAGCAACAGAAAATACAATGCCCGAGGTGAACAAAATCACATAACGCAATAAAAATTTAAGAATATGAAGGGACGGACATTCGTGCTACTAAGACTATCGGTGAACAACTAAATAATTACCCACTAACCTTCTACCCTAATCCTCGACCTCCACACCCTCCTATCAAGGGTCATGTCCTCAGTAAGCTGAAGCAACGCCATGTCCTGTCTAATCACCTCTCCCCAATACTTCTTAGGCCTATCTCGACCTCTTCTCAAACTCGTCATGGCCAACCTCTCACACCTCCTAACAGGAGCATCAATGCGTCTTCTCTTAATATGTCTGAACCATCTCAGTCTCGACTCCCGCATCTTGTCCTCCACGGAGGCTACTCCCACTCTGTCCCGGATAACTTCATTCTTAATCTTATCTCTCCTGATACACCCACACATCCATCTCAACATCCTCATCTCTGCTACTTTCATCTTCTGCACGTGAGAGTTCTTGACTGGCCAACACTCAACCCCATACAGCATAGTCGGTCGAACCACCACTCTATAAAACTTTTCCTTAAGTCTTGGCGGCACATTCTTATCACATAAAACACCGAAAGCGAGCCTCCATTTCATCCATCCCGCTCCGATGCGATGTGCGACATCTTCGCCAATCTCTTCGTTACCTTGGATAATAGACCCAAGATACTTAAAACTAGCTCTCTTGGGGATAATTTGAGCACCAAGCTTTACCTCTACGTCTGCTTCATGGGTCCAATCACTAAATTTGCACTCCAAGTATTTTGTTTTGGTTCTGCTTAACTTGAAATCTTTAGACTCCAAGGTCCGTCTCCAAACCTCCAACCTCGCGTTAATTCTGTTTCGCGTCTCGTCAATCAACACTATATAATCGGCAGATAGCATGCACCAAAGCACCTCCCCTTGGATGTGTCCCATCGCCAAGGCAAATAAAAACGGGCTAAGAGCCGATCCCTGGTGCAACCCCATCACGACAGGGAAATGCTCTGAATCACCACCCACAGTCATCACCCGAGTCTTAGCACCATCATACATATCCTTAATCACTCTAATGTACGCTATCGGAACACCGCTAGCCTCCAAACACCTCCACAGAACCTCCCTCGGGACTTTATCGTACGCTTTCTCAAGGCCAATAAACAACATATGCAAGTCCTTCTTCCTCTCCCTCTCCCTGTACTGCTCCACTAATCTCCGGTAAGTGAAAAGTTTGACTCTTGTTCTTGGAAGCATAGTTTTTGAAACAGAGAAGAGTGGTCTTCAAATTCATGGACTACTATACTTTTGAACATTTGAACTGGGTCATGAAGGTTTTCCTCTGAACATATCGTCTTATAAGAACTGCCAGATTGTTATCCAAAGATCTAAACAAGGGGGTATAATTTAACCCATTTCATCGAACACGTACAAATACCTTCACTTCATTGACACAAAAAACAAATCAACATCTCGACACGATACATCCACACATATCATCTAAATCCAGGAGTTAGTTATCGGATACCTGAGCAACTGCATCTAGTAGAGCTGACTTAACACCAAACAAATTTCTTTCTAGTCTAGGACTTATAGCTTTGAAAATTAAATTAATCCTGCAGCTCCTCCTGATATGTTGATTTGTGATCATAAATGTCTACGCGGAATCTTGGATGAGAACTCTTGAATTACCGTCTTTTGAATATTTGTATTGTGTAATGAAAGTTTTCTTCTGCACATACCATAGCAAGCTGCAGCATGTCAACTTCGAGGAAATAAAATATTCGACAGATATTTGCAATCATATGTTGCTGCCTGCTTTGTCCATCAACGTCAAGTAACTGCATCTTATGGACACAGCATAGTTCAAGTTCTCTGCTTCAGAGTAACTTCATTGATCTGCACACGAGTTTTGGGTCGATAGTGGTCATCTGCATCTACTTCTTCGATTTCCTGAATAGCCATAACCAACCATCAGCGTTAAGGTGAGGAGAGAAAAGAACAGAGAAGACTAAAATTCTCATCGCTAGGCTTGCCAATGGGATTTTGGCCAGTTTCCCCATGACTTATCATTTATTGATGAACCATAATGAAATAATTTTCCAAATACACTGCCAGTATGGACTTGAATTTCCACTAAATATAAAATGGTATGGGAAAGCGTTGAAATATCAAATCCCTAACTTTGTCCTTTATCCTCTTTATGCAAAAACTAATCGGAAAAGGGAAAGGATCTATACCTGCACAACATCTTCTCCCTTGATGACACGTCCAAAGACATTAATCTTGTCATTTAGATCTGGGATTGGTGCTGTCGTAATAAATAGATCAAATCCTCCACCTTCATGTTTTACCTTGGAAGTACCAAGCATAAATGCTTCGTGATTAAGACTGAACATTAAGATGGCTAATTTAGCGACGACAGTGAGGCAAGGGGATCTCAAGGCAACTGTAAAAGACAAAATAACAGCAAATAATGTGCAAGGAAGACCTTTTGTCGAGTTGGCTGTAATGTTTTCCCCTCGAAGTCCATTCTTCTGTAGCTTCAGGTCTTTCAACTTTACTACCATGGATGACAAAGTTCTTGATTACACGAGTAAATTGCACCCCTTTAAAGTGGCCCTTCCGACTGCAAAACACATTTTAGGAAGTTAATACTTTATCATGCTTGTTGCAATAGGTTCCCCAAACTTTGCAAGTGACGAGCAGAGGAATAAAGATACTCTGTTTACAGTATAACCAACATGCACCTGAGGTTCTTTTCTATAACACAAAGAACTTTATGATAGACATCCAAAACCAATTTGTTCCGCAGATGACACAATTATCCCTATTATGCATTCATCTCTGGTAATGACAAAATCATCTTTAAGTATGAAATATCCATGTGAATCATTAGCAAATAAGACCAGCATGCCAAGATTTTCATCATTCTGGTTCAAGCCATCTACATGAGGCAGGGTTTTATTTTACACATATTGATTATGAAGAAACTGAATATACATTGTGGAGTCCTTAAATATTCTGATTTTAGGATAAAAAAGAAGATGAATTCCTAAAGAGGAATCTATGACAAGCTGTCCATATCAAATATTAGATAACCCATGTATCTGCAAATTGTCCTCAATGTTCAGAATACAACAACAACAAACCCAGTGTAATCCCACAAGTGGGGTCTGGGCAAGGTAGTGTGTACGCAGACCTTACCCCTCCCTACCTTACAAAGGTAGAGAGGTTGTTTTCGGTAGACCCTCAGCTCAAGGAACAGTGAAACTAAAGCAACAAACAATAGCAACAACAAGATAGCATGGTAATGAAAGCGAATCACACAGCATGTACGAATACAAGCAAGAATAAGAAAAAGCAACAATAAAACTAGTAATACACGCAAGACTAGGAGAGACGCATGACTATCTGTCAACCTTCCACCCTAATACTCTTCCTCCACACCTTTCTATCAACGGCCATGTCCTCGGTAAGCTGAAGCAATGACATGTCCTACCTAATCACCTCACCCCAGTACTTCTTAAGCCTACCCCTGCCCTTCCTCAGACCTGCCATGGTCAACCTCTCACACCTCCTATCCGGAGCAGCTATGTCTCGCCTCTTCACATGCCCGAACCATCTCAGTTCGATTCTCGCAACTTGTCCTCCACAGGGGACACTCCCACCATGTCCCTAATCACTTCATTCTTAATCTTGCATTTCCTGATATGCCCACACATCTATCTCAACATTCTCATTTCAGCTACATTCATTTTCTGGACATAAGACTTCTTCACGGGCCAACACTCAGCCCCATACAACATAGTCGGTCTAACCACCACTCTGTAGAACTTGCCTTTAAGTCTAGGTGGCACATTTTTATCACACAAAACACCAGATACAAGCCTCAATTTCATCCACCCCGCTCCAATACAGTGAGTAACATCCTTGTCAATCTCTCGGTTGCCTTGTATTACAGACCCGAGGTATTTGAAACTATCTCTCTTAAGAATGGCTTGTGTATCAATCTTCACTTCCACTTCTGCTTCGTGCGTCCCATCACTAAACTTACACTCCAAGTATTCTGTTTTCGACCTACTCAACTTGAAATCTTTAGACTCCAGCGTCTGTCTCCACACCTCCAACCTAGCTTTCACCCCACATCGTGTCTCATCGATCAATACTATGTCATCTGCAAATAGCATACACCATGGCACTTCCCCTTGTATGCGTCGTGTCAGCACATCCATCGCCAGGGCAAACAAAAACGGGCTAAGGGTTGATCCCTGATGCAACCCCATCTTCACTAGGAAGTGATCTGAGTCTCCTCCCACAGTCCTCACCTTAGTTTTAAAACCATCGTACATGTCCTTAATCGCCCTAATGTACGCTACCGGAACACCGCTAACTTCCAAACATCTCCATAGAACCTCCCTCGAGACTTTATCGTAGGCTTTCTCTAGGTCAATGAACACCATATGCAAGTCATTTTTCCTCCCCTTATACTGCTCCACCAATCTCCTTGAATGGCTTCCGTAGTCAATCGTCCTGGCATAAATCCGAACTGGTTCTCAGAAAAAGACACGTATCTCCTCACCCCCTCTCCACCACCATCTCCCAAGCTTTCATAGTGTGACTCAACAGCTTGATACCCCTATAGTTGTTACAATTCTGGATATCACATTTGTTTTTATACAACAGAATCATCAAACTCCACCGCCAATCATCGAGCATCTTCTTCGTCCTGAAATCGACATTGAACAAACCAGTAAGCCACTCCAAGCCTACTCGACCCGCGTCCTTCCAAAATTCCACCGGGATCTCGTCAGGCCCAGTTGCCTTACCCCTGTTCATCCTCCGCAATGCCCCCTCAACCTCTTCAATCTTAATACGCCTACAAAACCCAAAATCTCGCAGCCTCTCCGAGTTCTCCAACTCGCCAAGCACGATGTTCCTGTCCCCTTCCTCGTTCAAGAGTTTATGGAAGTATGTTTGTCATCTACGCCTAATACATGACTCTTCCACCAATACATTGTCATCATCGTCTTTGATGCACCTCACTTGGTCCAGATCCCTAGCCTTTCTCTCTCTAACGTTGGCTAACTTGTACAGCTTCCTGTCGCCTCCTTTGCCCCCAAGTTCCTCATACATGCGACTAAAAGATGCAATCTTAGCGGCCGTGACCGCTAATTTCGCCTTGCCTTTTTATAACACTCTCTATTCACCCTCTTCTCCTCTTTGTCTATGCTCTCCACTAGCTTCAGATATGCCGCTTTCTTCGCCTCCACTTTACCGTGGACCTCCCCATTCCACCACCAATCCCTTTTGCGGCCTCCCGAGTAACCCTTTGTGACCCCTAACACCTCTCTGGCAGCCTCCCTAATGCAGTTCGTTGTCGAGGTCCATGGTAAATTACATATCAGTCCAAACGGAATGGAAAGCAGAAAACTTTGGGGTTCCAGAGATAAGCACATAGACTGCGTATGGGTGAAGTGGTGGAGATTCATGAAAATAACATTAATGACATTTCCTCAGCTTGAAATTATGATTCGCCACAACCACAAATCGTCAAATTTCCAACCCCTCGACCCCTCCTTGAAGGAGAAAAGAAAAAGATTACGATTGTGAGAACAGAAATCCATCATTCCTATGCTCTTATAATCGTCATGGGAAGGAATGAAGAAGACTAGAGATCCAACCAAACATTGGTGATGAATCCCTCTCCGTCGTTTCTCTTTTCCCCTCTCAAAATCAGGGAGAAAAGAGAAATAACAGAAAATGTGGATTTAACATGTCAAAAAGCTTTTTATCCCAACTCTCTATTTTCCAAAATTGAAACTTAGGTAAGTGTTTCTTAAAATTATGTCAAAGAAAACATCTTCTTGCCCCTTATTATTTCCATTGCAGGTTGCTTTCAACGTTTTCTAGGATCACATATAAGCACCATCCCAAAATTTCTCCTTCTAGAAGTATGTGTACAAGTTACCAGCTGCTGCATGTGAGGTAGGGAAGAGATGAATGCTTCGACTTATCTACTTATTAGAGAAGGTTGCTTGTTAGGTCTATGAGAACTAGGAGTAATTTAATTGGCATCTATGTAAAAGAACAAGCCAAAAACAAAAAAGGAGAGAAAGAATGAGAAGTTATACCACTTACGCACCTGAAGTCAATGAATTCATCAACAATGTCAGGAGAACCATCCTTGTAAAGTTCCACGGTTATCAGGCCTTTCGAGGTGCTTATAAGCTACCAGAGACATAACAAGTTAACAAAGTCTAGACAAGATAAGGATTACTAAAAAAATCATTGAAATATGCATTATATCCAGTAAAAAACATAGAGGAAAACTCCATATTTGAAAGAGAAGCAGCGGTATCCTATATGCTCTATTGTAAGGAAGATAGGTAAAGATAAATTTACCCTTGAAGATAGGCAAAGACATAATATTTTTTCTTTATCAAAATTTTTTCCCTTGAATGGAAATAACAAGCTAATATTGAATTATATCACCAATAGACTTGAAGAGCAAGCTAGTAGGAGGACAACAGAAGGAAAGTTGAAGAGCATGAGAAGAGGGTGGAACTGGCTGCCTGTCGCACTTACATTCTCAAAGCAGGTGTCCAGTAAATAAATGCTAGCTGACTAGCTAAGTGAGATAGAAACAGTCATGAAAACCAGCTCCGTGAGAAAGCAGGAAAGAGGATTTTCTGAACTTACAGCGTATTTAGGAATATCAGATTTATTCCGCTCAATAGCCTGCAGCAAAGAAAAGGTGAAGATGTACATCAGTGCAAAGGAATATATAGAAAGGCAAATGCAGTTTGTAGGATTTAAATACGAAGTTTGCACCCAAGGGTGTGGCCTAGCAGTAAATAAAGTGAGTCAAAATCATGGAGTGCAAGGTTCAAATACTAGCAGAGACAAAAAAGCAAAGTGATTTCTTCCCATCTGCCTAAACCTTGATGTGCAAAATTACCTTGCGTATGTACTAGTAGAAGGTAACATGTACTCGGTGGAAGAATTGAGGTGCGACCAAACAAATCCATACACCACCATTATAAGAAAATGATGTATCGTAATCGAGACCAGAAAAAAAAATGCATAAATTGGTCACGGAGCTCAAGAAAGAATATTTGCAACTCCCAACCAAAATAAAAAAAGGGCAGCCCAGTACACAAAGCATCCCGTATTCACGCAGCGTCCGAGGAAGATCCATACCCCTAGGGGTGTGATGTAGACAGACTACACTAATGCAAGCATTAGCAGCCTCTTCCACGGCTCGAACCCGCGACCTATAGGTCACACGGAAACAATTTTATCGTTGCTCCAAGGCTCCCTTTCAACCATAATAAGAGTTGTATTCATACCTTGCTGGTAGATAGATCATCCTGTGTCTGAACAATTGATCTAGCCAGAAAATAAGAAAGTCCAAGTATGAGGAAAAAACATCTATCCAAATGCATCTTGTCATAAAATATTCAACAAACGTACAAGTGAGGCAATGTTGATGAAACAAATATTCATCCCATATCATACTTTTTCAGCAATCATACATTATTTGAAGTTCTTCACACCAAATAATTACGATGTTTCCACATATTATGAAGGATGCAATGCTTGGATCAACGATAATAAGGGGCTCAAGATGAGCGCTTTCTGTTGAGATAAATTAATTAATAAATAAGAGTATCCTCTCTCTATGGATAAGACTTTAAATGAGGTTGTCACTCAATTTAACATGATAGAAGCGCAGGCAAAGGTCCTGAGTTCAAACCTCGATCGCCACCATTATCTAAACAAGTATTTCTATGTGCTTAACCCAAGACCAAAATAATCCGTTTTTTCCTCTAAAAATATGAACTGCCCTTAGATAACCGACGTCTAAATCTTTTTGAATACTCTCTTTCAGAATTACAGTCATAGAAGCACCATCATCCGAGCTAATCTCTGGCTGCTGTTACAACCTTAGTACAACATCATCCTGCCATCAGCTGCACATTTATTTCTCTATTACACTGTCATTTACCCTATGCTAAGTAGCATTAGCACTAACACTAGTTTTGTGTCAGACGTGGACAAGCAAATTAAAAAAAGGTTAGCAAGTTGCAGAAAATATGATATAAGTTATATTCTTATGCCCATAATTATTTTTCTATATAGGCATAATTTAACCCAAAAAAGGAAAGCTAGTAAACAAAAAGGCACAAATAACATACTCCATTTGAAAACTTCCCCGCTATCATAAAAACTCGAGTCATTTAATATCAAGTAATGATTAGGACAAGATCCAAAGTAGCATTTCCTTCGTTACTGTTTATGTTGACTGGACATGAAATTTAAGAAACAAAGGAAAACTTCTAATAGATATAAAGAGTAACAAATTTTCCCTTACAAGTTACAACTAATAAGTATATGAGAGATGGTAAGAGTTCCACATCTCTCTCTCTCTCTCTCTCCCCTAACAAAAATCAACTTCTATATCAATATGGGCCCCCACAAATCATGTTAGTAAAGGTAAAGTAGTATGTTAAGATTAAATAATTTCCAAGTACATAAAAATGTCAATCTTTTCACGGACAAAGTAAAAAAGAAAATTGTGTCACATAAAGTTAGACTTGAGGAGTCAATATACTTTTGAAAAAGAAAAGACGCAATACTAGAAGTCTCTTAGTATCAAATAATGTGAAAGAGTCGCAAAGACTCTATATTATAAACATCATTATTGTCCTTCATTTCTGGCACTCCATCAATATGGTTCCCCACAAAAGCAAACAAGTATCTTAAATGGATATATCAGAACTCAAGAAGCTCATGAAACGGATATGATTAGGCTACTTTTGGACACATATAGAAGTGGTATACAACAAGTTCGGGTATTAATTTTCTGTACAATGCAAATATGGAACCAGAAATTAGGGCATTCCACACCTTAGCCTTTACATTCAACTACTAGCTACGGCCATGTCATATGCAAACACTTTGTCACCTCACTTTTCTTCCAAATCATCAATCAAAATAGTATGAATCGGGACCATTACCAACAATGCCAAGTTAAGAATCTTGACAACTGCCAAAGAGCAGTGGCGGATCCAAAGTCAAAATATAAATAATTAGATACATCGAAAAGTCAAGGGGAGAGCAAAATAGTGTAATTTTCCGGCGAAGGGGTGTCGCTTGACACCCTTGCTTCAATGTGGCTCCGCCACTGCCAAAGAGAGCTTTACTCTCTGAAGCAAAGAGCATTGCATGAGTTCAAAACTATTAGAAAAATAGCCACTTTCTGTGTTAATCCCAGAATGTACTTTTCGTCTCTATACTTATGCTATACGTCCAAATTTTATCTAAGTAACTATACTTTTCTACGTCTGAACAGAAAACTTAGATCCTACAAGCAGCTAGGAACAATTATCCAAGAAAAGATTTTGACTAACCTTCGAAACCAGTATCTATACGTAGAATATAGGGAAAACACCATCACAGCAACAATTAGGATGTATACTATAATTGTAGTAACACTGACGCCACTCGGCCCCTTCTTCTTTTTGCTTTGCAATAGAAGAGCTTGAGGTTTTATCCTCGCCATTAAACTCTCAAGTATTAATCTCTGAAATTATCATAACAATTAATCATAATTCAAGTCAAAAGTATCATCCCACCTTTTAAAGTAAAAAACAAAAGAACAACCAGAATTCGGATTCGGCAACAAAATCGTACTTTAGATATGAATTAGACGGTATAATTAGGCCCAAATAGAAATGAACATTACTTCATACACCTTTTTAAAATCGATCTGATGCTTCAGCTCAAGACTTGAAATTACAAAATTTTCAGACAGTAAGATAAATCTCTTCATAGTTAGAACAATTAAAATAATATACCTGAATCGTCTGCACTAGATTGAATTGCCTGCGCTGAATTGATTGCTTTTCTTTGTTTCGGTATTCTGCGTGGGATTAGGTGAAAGACGGAAGTTGGTATATTTTAAAAGCCATTCTTTTATAAAGTATGCATTTCAATCCCCCAAAGTTTAATAAATTACAAGTTAGTACTATTTGAAGTCGATCGAGTTCTACGTTGGGACATTTACGGTGCGGTCAGTAGGGCTGTTCATAAAAATCCGAAAAATTGAACCAAACCGAAAATCAAATTAAATCGACCAAAAAAATCGATATTTTTTAGGTTTGGTTTGGTTTTGGTTTTAAATTTTAAAAACCGATCAAATTTGGTTTGGTTTTGGTTTTAATAAGAAAAAAACCGAACCAAACCAACTATAAAAGTAGCTATTTAAATTTATTATTATACCTATATATATGTATATTTTTATATAAAATTTCTAAAATTTTATGGTACATATTAGTCATTTGTATTTTTAGTCTAGTTCTTTGCTATTATAATAATCTAATTCTTTGCCTTCTAGTTTGATTGGTAGTTTTCTTTTATTAAGTACAAGAATTTATTTCATGTTAAAAATAATCGATTTTTAATTGAGTACTTAAGTTATTCATCACTATTTGAGTCAATTATCATCAATATATCTTGGTCAATGATAGATTTCTCAAAGAGCAATTGATTTGATAGCGTTACGTTGAAAATGTACTCGCCGGAATATGCGTTTGGTAGTGTATGTCTCATATTTAAGAAAAAAACCGACAAAAAACCGAAAAAACCGAAAAACCGACAAAAACCGAATCGATAAAAAACCGACTTAATTGGTTTGGTTTGGTTTGGTTTGGTTCCAATATTTGAAAAACTGACTTACTTGGTTTGGTTTCTTTTTAGGGAAAAACCGACCCAAACCGAACCATGAACGCCCCTAGTGGTCAGGGACAAAAAAGAAATTAGACTATAAATGTTCATTTTGAAAAATATTACGCTTCATTCTATTTGGGAAAAATTATTATTAGTAGAAAATACATAGCAGGTACATACTTTGTAGAGCTTCAGATATATAATTCATAGTTTTGTATACCTTTTACTGGTATACAACAATTTTCGGATTTTGTATACTCAAAAAGTATAAAGGTACATAACTTTTACAATGATTTTTTCAGGAGCGACATTTGTAAATGAATATTGTAGAAATGATACCAGGTAGCCGTTTTAAAGGGCAATTATTTAGGAATTAATCAATGTGTCCATAATGTAAGTTTTCAATTCAATTTTTTAGGACACAAATATCCTGAATTTAGTGTAAATTTTCATAATAAAATAGGTACCGACTAATATCTAAATAGCAGTCCTATTAAAGGCTGCATTTCCCCAAGAATACCGACAGATAATATTTTTAGGCCACATGAATATTCGTGATTATACACTTTAAGCAGGGATATTTATCTAGTTATACTATAATAGAAACTTATTTACCAGTTTTCTTTAAGTTCCTTAAAAAGTACATTTTATATCTATATTTATTACTTATATACAAAACCTTATAAAGAGGGTATCCGTTAAAATTAGGATGTAACTAATATATCCCCTCCCATACCAAGTTGCCCCCTCCCCCCTCCCCTTCTTACTCTCAAATATATCAATTATATACAAAGCCCCCTAAAAACACGTTTTTATCCCATTTTCAAAAAAGTTTCAAAATATTCCTTTTTCTTTCATACAAATCAACCCAAATCTTTCCATCTTCACACAAATTCATCAATATTATCTCTAAAATTACAGCAGCAAAGAGTTCTCCATTGACAACCATTAAAAAGTTTCGAAGCTTTGAATTCAATATTCGAGTTTTACGAATTTGTGATTTATTTGGATTGAATGTTCTTGTAAATGATTGAGAGTACATCTTGGGGTTTATATTTCAATTTTGAGGGAGATTGGTCAAATTTAAAGTTGATTTTGGGTAAAATTTCAGATTGAAACTCGATGAATAAGAAGTTTTAGAATTATATCACGATTATATGACAATTGTATTATAATTGTATCAATATTCGAGTTTTACAAATTTGTGGTTTGTTTGGATTAGGTGTTCTTCCAAACAATTGAGAATATACTTTGGAGTTTATATCTCAATTTTGAGGGAGATTGGTTAAGTTCAGAGTTGGTTTTAGGTAAAATTTCAGATTAAAACTCGATAAAGAAGGAGTTTCGGAATTGTCACGCCCCGAACCTGGGGGGCTAGACCGGCACTGGTGCCTCACCTAACCTTGCGTACCAACTTGCGACTAAGGAACTCTGAACATATAACGTCATACTTTGTCCAAGGGGGCACATTGCAAGACAATTTGCGAAGCAAAATATAAAACTGAACGGAAACTAACGCTGACTAAACAACAAGGCCTACAAGCCCAACATACTGCACTAACTGACAGGATATGTCTACAAGCCTCTACTGATGGATGTATTGTGATCGGAACAGGGCCCCGACCTACCTATAACATATATACATATATACATAAGATGTACACAAAACTCTAGACCCGATAACTCCGAAGAACATGGAGCTTACCGATCAGGATGAACTCGGGCAATACCTACTGAGGAGGTCTACTCGTCTGTCTGTATGAACCTGCACGCATGAAATACAACGCACCCAAAAAGGGACGTCAGTACAAAATAATGTACCGAGTATGTAAGGCAATAAAATAACTGAAAGCTGAAGCTGAACTGATAATATGATAACTGAAAATAACTGGGAGTCAAAGATGATCTGGAGATATACTTACCTGCTGATACTGACTCAACTCTCTCGATATAGTAAGTAAAATAAATGCCCGGCCCTATAAGGCTCGGAACGTGTAACTGCTCCGCCGTAGTAGGCTCGCTCATAGGCGCCCGGCCATACTAGGCTCTGTATCTCGGCCATTCTGGGCTCGCTTATAGGTGCTCGGCCGCAGTAGGCTCGGTATATAACTTACCATCTGATCAGAGGTTGCCCAATAGGGGCCTACCCAATCGATTATAGCTCGATGGTGGTGAAAATACTGTAATACTATATATATATATATATATATATATATATATATATATATATATATATATATATATATATATATATACCCTCTGCTCTCTTGACTGAATAAAGATAAAACTAAACTGAATATGAAGTCCCGATAAGGGAGAATATTGTAACTTATGAGACTAGGATAGTGGATATAAATTCGGGAGTATGAACTTCTCTTTATGCCTTGTTATCAAACATATGTAATTACGAGATCATGCCAAAATGAAGGAAGGGCTTAGCCTTAATATACCTTATCACAATCTTTCCAATCACCAAGTTGAACTCACATTTTCGCACCTTAATCTACAATAACGATAATAATACTATCATTAAGTCACGAAAGGTACAACTATCGCACAACGAATGACAAACTTATTTTGTATTAAAACGGTAGCATCTCCCCTATAATCCCTACTTCCTCCAAATTCAAGATAAAACCAACAACACAAGAACAAAACAATAACAACATATATACATTATTTTCTAGCCTTATATATACCATCAAATACTACAAAATAGTCCAACACACTCCAATCTCTTCATACACAAAACGAGCATCGTAGTAGTGTCAAACGGCCCGAAAATGTTACGACGAGCGACCAGCCCACCACCCTATATTTATATGTTGTTTCTACACCCTCTTCCTCCTCCAAAACCCCACAAAACAGTAGTAAAACACTCAGACCAACAGCAACACAAAACAGTCTACAAAACAGTCCGCTACAAGTGAATAACTCGAACTCACAGCTTCCGATCACCGTCCCGTGAGTTCTTACAAGTATAGAACGACTTACCATGAATTTACAGCAGAAAAAATGGATGAAATAGATAAGTAAACTCACCTTATTTGTTGGATAACTCAGCTCCTATCTTGGTTCTTCAAACTCTAGGTTTTACCTCCAATTAGAACTTGAAAGGGAGAGAAAATCAATTAGGGTTTGTGGAAATGTTTTGGGAGGTTTTTTGCAGAGCTTATGTCTGATTATTATGACCTATTTTTAGTCTAATATATGAAGAAAATAGGCCTTTAAAAGGCCTCTTTGGACGACCCGAAATGGCCCATTTTTGGGCTCTCATTTAAGCAAGTAGGTGACACACCTACTTGTCACCCAGCAACCTGCGCAGTCTCGCAAAAATGACCATATCTCTCTACTCTGATATTGTATTGAGAAACGGTTTAATGAGTTAGAAAGTAAACTCATAGATCTTCAATTTTATGGGTGCAACACCCCGTAACTCTAAGTATATTGGGATAAAATCACAGTTACATTTGACTAAATTTTTCAGTAAAACTTATGAATGTAACTTGTGATGAATTTCATCAACTTTTGTTTCACAAATCGCTTGACTTCAAAACATAACACACGACTGTTATACGACTAATATAAATTATAAAATAATCTCCTTATCATGTTAAGCACCCTAGTCTCACCCCAAAAGTACATGTTATAACATTCCCAACTTGTCGACTTTCGACGAAACATTGTTTTCTTCAATTCCTTTAGCTTCTGAACCTTCCAACCCTCTTTGTACTTGTTGTTCATGATCTTCAATATTTGTAACATCCGAGGTAACATAATTAACTTACTTTATATACTTTCAAATATTATCTCATTTTGGTCCTACATTAGTTTGCTTACGACGCACTTTTGCATACGAAAATATAGGGTGTAACATCATTCCTCCATTGGGAACATTCGTCCTCGAATGTTTACTCTTAGAGACTTTGGAAAAAAAATTCAGAGTCTCCTTCGTACACTAGACTAAAACCAACCTGCACACAGCCAGAAAACATACTATGCATGCCACACATGGCCAATGTTTATAAAATGACTCAGATGGGGCATACAAACAAAATAAGAATTTTCTAGCATAGAATATTTTAGTATAAAATAATTATGAATGTGCTGTGACAGAAAAGGCAAAACTTTATAGTATAAGATAATCATTTTAAACTAATGTGGAATTAATATTTTTTTATTTATCGAAACTCATTTGGATTATGGATCAAATCACATTAAAGGATAAATAGATCTAAAATGGGTATGACCCATATTAGCTTATGTGACATTTATGTTTGAATTTTATGATAAAATTTAATGCCATGTCATATTTACCCTTCCATATGCTGAGTAAGGACACACATGTTGTGATCCTTGTTTGTGGATAGCCTAACCGCTAACGCCTTACCAATTTAGCCCAAGTTGTCGATTGATGTCAATGTCCCGATTGATGTTGTTGTTGTAAACAGAATCAAGAAATCTAAGTTGAAAATCGCTTGCAGTATGGTATAGTCCCCCCCCTCCCCGGTGGCTTAAACACATTGCTAAAGCAAGATTTAGTTGGCTTAATTTTCTTCTTGATCTTTTTGTAGTTCACTAGTGTCTAGTTGTGGCTGATTTTGTTATGCTAGTCGGATAGAAGATAGAGTTTCAGTTACTACTTTCACTCGTGGAGGATCATGTAATATTTGTTGCTATATTTCCATAAGTTTAACTCTTCTTTGAAAACAAGAATTAAAGGGGCGAAGAGCAAAATTACTACTACTACAACCGCACTTCCTGCATATTCAAGCCCAGTGAAACTCAGCTTATTTTGAACAATATTTATATTATAACCATGATAAAACCAGCAAGACCAAGTGAAATAAACAAAAGTTTGCAGAAAATTTTGAGCTCATTGGATTGTGAATCTACTTTTATAATCCGAACCGTTGGGAGAAAGAAGCAAGAAACAACTGAAGGAAGCCAACCAATTAGCAAAATAAGAGAGTACTTCACATTGTTACCATAAAAAGCATGGTACAATTGTGTGAAAATTGCACCACTTAAACCAACAATCCTTTCAACAGTCCAAGAACAATTCCTCTGCTTTCAGGGAAATTCTTGACACAAGTGACTAATGCACCAGTATTTGCAAATGTTTGAGAACTTGCTCCAATACATATTTCAGTTAACTTTGCCATTACCACTGAAAACTTGGGTCTCGGACTAGTTAGTTTTCTAAACAAAACAATGTGAAGTGAGTGGAAAAAAAGGACTGTGCTCTCTACTGCTGAAAACACTTACTACTACCATACTAAGGTGAGTTCTTATATTTAGAGTTAGGAGCGAAACTAGGGGCACAAGGGGTTCATCCGAATCCCTAACTGTGTATAAGGTTATTTTTTATTAGATGTCTAATGCTCTTGGCTTTTTTGCTGTTTATTTTATTTTTTATTCTTGAATCCTCATTCTGAATCTACCACTAATTGGATTAGTCAAAAGTGAAAAGCTCAACAAAGCGCCAAATTTTTGAGGTTTCAGCGCGAAATCTAATTAAAATGTGAATTTTATCACAAAAAGAACTAGAATATGTATATGTATATAGGTATGTATTGCAAGGTAAAATAACTACATAGACAAGCAATCACTATATGGACGATACAAGATTGTAATAACAACAATTTAGAAAAAATTATGTCGATCAACTCAAAATTCATTTTAATTTCCGATTTAGATTATATGATGCACTATTGCGTGTCTTGACTAAAGTAAGAAGGTGTTTGACGAGCACTCACATCACTAGTCATGCCATCTATCTCTGTCTCACAACAATAATTTAAGTTCCAAAATTAGAGGGGATAATGTGTGAGGTCGAATATTTGGTTAATTTTATTCCAAAAATCTAGTGATCTTCCACCAATCAAACA